>NC_092213.1:58583324-58623888 GCF_043381705.1 Parasteatoda tepidariorum
AACATTTGGAAGGAAATTCCTCTTGCCACTGTGGCTAATTTAGTGGAAAGCATGCCCAGAAGGGTTGCAGCTGTGATCGCAGCCAAAGGAGGCCCTACCTCCTATTAATTTTAATAAATATGGGTTTATGTCGTTATAGTGTCGTGTCCCGTCACTTTCTTCCAAATAGTGTATATATATATATATATATTCTTTTCATATAGCTTTATTTTTATTACTTAATTAATTTATTTTTTGATACGACGAAAGAAATATTTTATTAAATTTAAGCATATGAAAGAAGAGCAAGATGCATGTGAAAGGAGAAATCTAAACGTTTTGAAAATGTAGCTTTTAAGGACGGATTTTGGAAGACTGCTTAGAAAACGTATGCTCATGGAACGTATTTTATCGTGATTTTCTCAAAAATTAAAGCACCTGCCTTACTAAAATTTCGTACTAATTTCGTAAGTTTATTTCTAGCAAGTTTATTCAGGGTTAATTTTTAAATTTTAAGAGAAAGAAATTTTTTAAGTAATAGCATGCATAATTTTGAGAAATTGAAAATATTATACAGTATTATGCTATAATATTTCATATTATATTATATAAATATGCTGCATATTTCATAGTACTATTACTATAATGAAGAGATTGGTTGAAGAATATTCCAGTGACTTTTTGAAAACAATAAAATTGCCTGTTTAAAAATAGTTAGTATACCGAATATTGTATATACTAGTACAATATAGACTATTGTTTTAGTAATATCGATAGATATCTTTCATAAACAAAATTTTTATACATTCTGTATTCACACCAGGGCATAATTTCATTCTTAAAAATCAGTAGAAAAATTTGGTAGTGCTTAAAAAGTAATACTATCAAAATCAGGATTCATACAAGCATTTTTTAAGGAGGTATACATTTTGTGATGTAGAGAATTCCACATAATCAATGCTGTGTGACTTATTGTGATAAAACGATCACTGAATGGTAAACATTAAACATTTAAACCTGAATGAAAGTTTAAATAATCAAATGCGCGATTAGGTAGTAATAATACCAAGGTAGTTATGTTGCGTAGGTAGTAATAATATCGTATTTAAAACATTGCGAATTTAAAAACGATGAGGGCCAGACGTAAGATAACTAACTGTAATTCTGCCGAGAGAACGACGAGAAAATTAACGGTATCGTCGCGAATTGAGTGCGTCAAAAGGTGATTATTTAAATTTGAAATTCACGTATCGTAATGATGTATCGGAAACATCGTTACTTGAAAAACTATGGGAAAAAGACCGTAAAAAGAAAAATAGCCGCCGAGAAAATGGTTGTAAAATGATATGAGCGATGGAATAATCACGAGTAAAACACGTCAATAGGCGATTACTTAAATTCGAAATTCGTGAGTCGAAATATAGTTATGAAAAATCAAAATTCAGGAGACCACGTTGAAGTGGTCAGAAAATCAATAAATAACTAAAAAAAAATGATAAACAAAGTGGATTAATGGCAAAATCTTTGCGAATTTAGTACGTCAAAAAATTATTACTCAGATTTGAAATTCACTTATCTTAACAACATTGCATAGAAAACACAAAATCTAAAAAATCATGCGAAAAAAAAAGCAAAAAAACGATCGAAATTCTAGATTATTAGAAGTTAAAAGCAATTTCTCCTACATCGTTTTTCTGTAACAATTTGCTACTCCCAGATTCTAACCAAAGAATCATTATTTTAATGAGTTTTAAAACATTACATTAAATAGAGTAATTTTTAAATTTTAGTTGGTGGAGTAATAGAAAGAAAGAAAGAGGAATCTGACAGCACATTTTTAACCAACAGTTCTGCTAGTTTCAGAATTGCAAATTATTTTTTCCCTCCTCAAAAGGCCATTTTGACACTGGATACTTGAAAAATAACTCAGCACGTCAACTCAGATTTCTTTTTAAAAGAAGGTTGATCCTGTAGAAGAGGGGATTTTTCACACCTGTACACCCCCCGGGTGTAATTGACTGTGTATGTCAACGGGGGTTCTGATTCTCCTATGAAGAGGAATCATTCTTTTGTCCCTGGGGGGTACTCTTTGTGGGCAGCTCACCGACAAACATGGAATCCCTGTTATGAGTTGTAAAAATTTCATCCACGTTTCTGATGTACCTATAAGCATTTTTTTAAAAATCTTTTTCTTTCCTTTCCTTTTGGATAAAAATTTCATTTCTAGAAATTATAATTTCTGATTTTATTTATGATGCTCATTAAAACGGTTGCAAATATTCGATATTTTTTTTAATAGCATGTTCTATAGAAATTCTTGAATATAGGGTGACCTAACCAGTGAAGGAACACTTAAGCTTCGCTTGCCTTTTAAAAAATCATATTAATTTCAAAATTCGTAATTTTAGTTAAATGACAGTGTTAACATATTTGTTACTAATTGCAAAATATGTAAAATTTTTTTAGAGAACTTACATAATATTGTTTTAAAGTTTTGGAGGTTCAAATAACAAGTAGTAAGGAAACAAAGTGAAGGAACAGCTCTTACCAGTGAATGAACACCCAGTAATGGAACACTGGTTATTTTTTAATGCTCTTTATGAATATATAAGCCATACAAATATTTAAAAACAAGAAATTTCTTGTTATTATAACATATAAATACTTGGAAAATGTGAACTTTTTTTTGTAATCATGAATTGAAAATTAAAGTGTCAACATATTAACACATACTGTTCATTCACTGGGAAATCTATGTCCAGTAAAGGAACATGCCTGTTCCCTCACTGGTTGGAAGTTGTTTTTCGTATTTTTAACATACTTTTGATGCGGAACATCACTAAAGGTACAGGAAAATTAAAGATAATCTTTTATTTTCATTAACTTAGGAAAAAGCCCAGCGAGGGAACACTTGTTCCTTCATTGGTTTTTCATCGTTTGGTGATCCAGTGAGTAAACACCCCCTTATTTCAGTACTATGATGCTTAAAAAAAATAAAACGTAACTTTAATAACTATATTTTGAATTTTCTTTTTCACAGTGAGAAAAATTAAACTATTACATGCAATTAATTCCACTTCAAACATATAAATACAAACACTCACATTAGAATTTTTTCAAAGAAGCAAGGTGTTGCAGAGATAATAACTAATTAAAAATTTTTTCCAGAGAAGTCTATTTGAACAGGTAACCCAAAACATTGCTAGATGACTTCCTATTGTTTGGCAGTAAGCTATTGTTACCAATCAACCTAAAAAAAAACTTTCAAATTCTTATTTTTAATCAATATATATGAAATGTTCCTTCACTGATTGGTTTACCCTATACAGGGGGTGAACAAAATAATTTAAACACTTCTATGCTAATAAATTTTTTCATATTTCAAAAGAAATACTAAGAGGATCATTTTATAACTTAAGTATTTAAATCATACAATTTATCATACATATAAAGATATTTTAAAGCTTTTAGAGGTTTGAGGGATCAAGAACAAATTACAAACGGAAAAGAATGTTTTTGAACAACCAATGTCAAAAAATGTAGCAATACATTTTTAACTTAGAAAAATTAATTTGGTTATTCTATACAATAATTGCACAAAATTTCGTTAGCCTAGTTTAATTATTTACGAAGATATAGACATTTTTATTAAAACTGATTTTTTTTTCTTACGTTTTTTTGCTTTAATTTTAAAGTAAGTCAATAAAATCAAGCAAATTTTTTAGAGCAATATAAAATTAATTGCGAAATGTTTGCCTTAAAATTAAAAAAAAGAAAAAAAAAATTCGTGTAAAACTGTGCAATATATATTTAAAGTAGTTCTCTTATACTGCGCATAACCGGGAAAAAAATTAAAAAAAAAATTTTTTCTCATTATTTTGTAGTGAATCATATTTGGCAACTAATCAAAAAAGTCTGATTTAAATATATCCTAAAATAATTTAAAATTTTTAAGCAATTTCTTTAGTAGTTTTTATACTCAAAGAAAGCTCAAAATGAAGGGGTTTTCTATAAATATTATTTTATATTTTTTTATAATAAAACAAAATTTTATAACGAATGATAGTAAGTACTTTACAAAACACGTTCCTCACCAAAATATGATTGAATAAAGAAAAAAAACAGACGAAACAAAAGATACTTTGATGAGAAATGATCCCCAACTATGCCGGTGTCATATTTATTAAATCTCGTTTAATAGTACGAAATGATATATGAGTAAAACTCCTAACTCATTTTGAGCTTTCCTTTAAAAAGTATGAAAACTACTTAGAAAATTGGTTGAAACCTCTTAACTTCTTTTTATATTTTATAACCGCCGTTGAACAGTCGACCCAATTTTGGGTCTACTACTACTAATATTCAACTCCGTAGCCTTGTAATTTTGAACTAATCCACACGACAAGAAAACTCCTGGATCAGTACCCCCAGAGGTTTGATTTGTTATAGGAACATGGAGGACTTTGTGACTCGACAGATTTACTGTGCATCAGTCACCGTTATCTACACGGGGAGTCTTCGACCTGCGGGGATCGAACCCACGACCCATAGGACATTAGCCCAGTGCCCTATCTTAATTTCTTATACAATCCACTACAAAATTTTAATTAAAAAATGTTGCTTCCCGCGTATGCGCAGTATAAAATAACTACTTTAAATACTCATATCTTGCACAGTTTTAAACTATTTTTTTTTAAATTTTAAAGCAATAACTTTACAATTAATTTTAAATTACTCAAAAAAAGTTATTTAATTTTATTGAATATTTTTAAAGTTATTGCAAAAAAACGGTAGATTTACTGAAACTCTAATATCTTCGTGAACATTATAGCGCAACGACCCAGAGTCAGTGATACCCTCTCTGAATATTTAAGACTGTTGCTGTACATAAATTGTTAAAAAGTTTAATTTGTTTAAACGCTAAAAAAAATGGAGGCACTCACATCTTTCGTTATCTATACAATGACCGTTTTCTATTTTAAAATTGTCGTATGCAGCTAAATTGAAACAGCATAATATTAAAATCAAGAATTGAATTTAGCAAAAAGTCATGTTTTAAATGTTTATTTGACAAAAAAGTAAATAAATAAATGGTCATATTACAATTAATTTAAATTGTGTACAAAATATAAAAAAAATTCGATTTTCGGAATTCATTGATGAAAGTAAATGAGAAAACGACCTAAAATCAATAATCCGATTACTTCAATCATCCAAAGTAGGTTTTTATCAAAATTACGCTGTATACTCGAGATCCCATACCAGTGATTCTCAACCTTTATGATTCTCAACCTTAAGTGGCGGCACACTTTTAACGATTTCGAAATTTGACGGCACACAATGAAAAAAAAAATAGTTTAAAAGTTGTTTACTTACCTATAATACACTGTGTTAAATATTCTGTGATAATAATTTGGAATGTGAAATAAAATAATATATGCTACAATAGCACGTTTATTAAGGGTTTAATTATTTCTTTCGACTAATTTGTAATTAGTTAGTAACAGTTATTTTTTTTTGCTAGTAATTAATTGCTAGCTTGTTTTCTATAGTTATTAACTGATAGTTTTTTTTAGCATTATTTATTATTTTTTTGTGATTTCTTGTTAATTAGTTTTTTTGCTAATTATTAATTGTTAGCTTATTTTTTTGTTAGCTATCCTTTGTTAATTTGCTTTTATAACTATTAACAGCATAGCTTACTTTAATGATTAGCTTTTATTTCTGTTGGAAAAATTAATATTTAGCTTGTTTTAGCCTTTGTTAATTATTTTAATAGTCAATAAAATTCCTACTTATTTTGACATTTTTTAAAATTGTGTGTCAAAGACAATTTAAACACTTCGTTCTTATTTTAACTTATTTTAAGATTGTCAGAGACAAGACAATCGCCGACAAAGGTGTTCGCGGTTGTAGCGTGGAAAAATTATAAGAAGTATTTCTTTAATTTAATTTAAACTTTACTCGTAATAAAAGAAAGCATTATAATTTTTATTGTATCATTTCTAATATTTGGCGGCGTATCTTAAGAATTTGGCGGCACAGTGGTTGAGAATCACTGTCCTATACCATAGTCTAATGAAGTTCTAAGTTTTTATATGTATACCATGCTGTTATGTTTCTTTTCACTATTTTAATTTTATTTAGTTGGGAACAACAGCGTGTGCATTTGTTATGAAACTCATTGCAATAGATTCTCTTTTGTTATAGGAGGGAGAGAAGAAAGCATCATTTTACATATCTTACAAGAAAAATATTCTCACTGAAACGTTGATCGCAAGCAAGACATTCATCACAATTCCAACCATCCAGAACAACAAAGAGACAGTGTGCAGCGTTTCCCCTCAAGTTTAGTTATGTCCCATTTCCCTTTTTCACAATGCCAGCACAAAATGTTACTTCAAAAGATACTTTTTTTCCCCTTCCTAATTTGAAAAAAAAATGTCGCAAAAGCGATGAGAAACTACTTCAAATAATCTTGCAGACATAGACAAACGATGTAACCATTTTGCTAGCACGCAATGTTGAGACCCATTAGGACAAGGTTGATTCGCTGTGTAATCTGAGATAGGTATGTCTTCCGCTGAACTACATCGCTCAATATGCAGCAGTTCTAATTTTAGGACAGCAAGCTCGGGATTCGCAGAATGTAACTTTGACTTGGCAACGTAATTGGCTGATCTTTCTGTTGCCATTTTAACCGTGCATAATTTGATGAATTGCTCGGAGATTCGGTGAAAGTTTGCTCATCTGAATTAGCATTTACTACAGCTGTTCGAATCTCTCAAGTGACAGCGGATTATGCCGACTAAATAGCTGCGGCATCGAATTAATGGGTTCACGTTCCGGGTTTTTACTTTTCCGTCGTGAATTAAGAAATTTTCGTTTGGCATCAACTGCAAGGCTTTGATTCTATGGTGAAGTTGATTAGTGTTGCTAATTCCGTCTGGAGAATATAATTAAGCGAATTATTGAAGCAAAATTAGATTAAGCGCTAGTCAGTATTAAAAACTTTGTTGCATTAAATAGAACTCGCAACTGTAAGGCTTATAAACAAAAAATAATATCTATGCATCTTTATATTTATTTTGAATACTTATTTTTAATTTTTTAAAACGGTGACCTTAAATACAGTATCGTGATAAATATAAACATAAAAATTGCCTTTTCTAGTTATTAAAATCTCAATTATTAACAACTTTTCAAAATTATATCATAAAGTTATTAGGTTTAGTAAAGTCTGCGTTACAATCAGTCAGCACAATTGAGTCCCATAGAGAAGCATCTGCTCCAAATTTCGATATAGATTTATGCATAAAAGTAAAAGATCTGAAACAGTCAACAACTGAAGTTTTTTTTTTTTGTTGCTAATATTTCTATTACTTAAATAAAGTTTTAAAACCGCTGACCATAAGTTTAGCTCGATATTTAAAATAATATTCATCACTTTCTTCCATTGATCATGCTAAAATGCTCAATTCCAATGTTTTTGTTTAAGGCTGTAGCCGTTTACTCCAAATTTTTTCAATTAGCAGCTTCAAATCTAATTCCACTCTATCAAGCCATTAATTTATAAAGAGATTTTTTTCTTCAACATGATTCTTCCATTTTGTAGAAAATGGATATATATTTTTTTATGTGTGTGGATTAAAGTCATCATACCTAAAAATGTATAACCCATCTTTTTACGATCATCGAGACATTTTGTTTGTTTTAATTGTGTCTGGTTCATTGAATTTTGGAAAATTTCGTTATTGTATGAAATTTTTCAAACAATATATATATTTATTTTCACCTGTCCCTAAATTCTTTCTCGTTATATTTAAAAAAAAAAAAAAAATTAACAACTGATTTTCTTTTTGTTTTCTGCTTTCCCTTTTATACAGCGAACATTAGGTTTGATAAAGCATCTATCTAAACTAATTTTAGCTTTGTGCAAAATTAGAGTGGAAAGCTATTATTTAAACCATAAAAACATCGATTAACGATATTTAATGTGTAAGTAACTTTTATATGATTGTATATCATAATTGCGCTAAATACTACACTATGTTTGAGTTTCAAAAATCTAATTCATCTTAAATGGAGTTAAATTTTTAGACCCAGCAAGTGCGAGCATAACTTTAACTGTCTTATACATTTTAGCATTTTAATAGCAAGGCAATTGCTGTCTTAGCAGCCTGGTTGGTGCTTCAAAATTGTATAAACATCATAAGTTAATGCAAACCACTATTGAATTGTTCCTGGTTTATTTGGACCAGAAATTATTTAAACTCCGCGATATTTTGCTCGTGTTATATTCTGTCTTGCAACATTATTCAGTATCAACATTCTTTATTTTCCTGCATTTACTTTTGGTTTTGAAACCTTTTTTTGTTTGTTTGTTTTTGTTTTGTTTAAATGTCATTTTCGTAATAAAAACAGGCTTTATTTTATTTCGAAAAAAGAAAGAAGGAAAAGTTATATATGGGAATCTTATATATGGGAAACTTATTTATGATTTAATTGAAGACTATGGAGGTTGCTTTTTATTTCCCTCCTCCCCAGACCCATTGTTAATTGGAGATAGTTGACAGCATTTCTAAAAAATTAACGAATCTCTCTTTTCAGAGAGCTTGTACAGTGAGCAAAGAAATAAATAGACTGCCTTAAAATTTTTTTTGCTCTTATGATCGGATCTTCAAGTTTTAGAGCTCAACCTTAAAGATTCGAGGGAGTAACCTTACATAGGTTAATTAATTAGTGGAGATTGTGGGGAGAGGAGCTGAAAAAACTTTTACAAATTTTTGTAACTTTCAAGCCCATAATTAATGAATTTGTGATTTGTGCTGCTCTGGGAACTTTCCCGTAGATTATCCAATGAGTGCTTTTCACGTAGAAAACTTTAATCCGTTTAAAATATCTCAGATGAAGAAAAGAACTGAGAAAATGAAAAACCAAATTACAACTACAGTTGTCAACCGAACGTTGCCAACGGTGTTAAATAAACTTAAAGCTTTAAATAAAGTTAGGTGAGGCTAGATCCATAGCTCACCATAGAGACGATATTTTAAGTTACGAAATCAGACACAAAAACGTACTTTCTCTGAATAAACACATCTTTTTTCAAAGGATTCGGATTTCTGTCCCATAAAGTATAGAGGGTGATTCTAGGAAAAAAAGGTACCGGAAAAAAATGTACGGAAAAAAAGGTCCCGGAAAGAAAGGTACGGAAAAAAAGGTCCCCGGAAAAAAAGGTCCCGGTAAAAAAGGTACCTGTGTAGGGAAAATTCTGTAGGGGAAAATATTTGAAATGGAATTATTAGATTGAAGCGCTTTTTGCTGTTCCGTGCATGCTTTTTTTTTTTTTTTTTTTTTTTTTTTTTTTTTTTTTTTTTTTTTTCGTGTCGCGCGTTTTCAACTAATTAAAAAGGACCAATACTTTTACCTCCAATCACGAATAAACATCCAACACATAAATCCTCCCAAATTCCCCGATTGACTACTTTAAGCCTCACATTAGCAACTTCTTCACACAACATAATTTAAAATAGAAAATAGCACATTTTTCACTTAAAAAAATCACAAAGAAAAAGTAAAACATAATTGAAAAATTAAAATAGTATCTTCCCGTTTTAAAAAATAATCAAAGAAGAATAAAAAAATGAAATAAAATTTTTTAAAAAAAAAGCGTAATGCAACCAGCCCATAAGTCCCCCCCCCTCCTTACCTCAATGATCTAATCTGAATTATTACAGATAAAAAGAATATTCATTGAAACAGCGAGAAGCATTCATGTTGCCCAGAAAGCGAGAGGGGAAATATCCCTACAGATTTTCCCTATGGAGGTACCTTTTTTACCGGGACCTTTTTTTCCGGGACCTTTTTTTCCAGGGACCCTTTTTTCCGTACCTTTTTTNCAAAGAAAAAGTAAAACATTATTGAAAAATTTAAATAGTATCTTCCCGCTTTGAAAAATAATCAAAGAAGAATAAAAAAATGAAATAAAATTTTTTTTAAAAAAAAGCGTAATACAACCCCCCCCCCCCCCCNGATCTAATCTGAATTATTACAGATAAAAAGAATATTCATTGAAACAGCGAGAAGCATTCATGCTGCCCAGAAAGCGAGAGGGGAAATATCCCTGCAGATTTTCCCTATGGAGGTACCTTTTTTTCCAGGGACCTTTTTTACCGGGACCTTTTTTTCCGTACCTTTTTTTCCGGGACCTTTTTTTTCCGTCTACCATAGAGATTAGCCGCAATCTGCGAAAAACATAGTCTCAATAGTTTGGTCAGGAGAGCTGTCCGAAGCTTAGACCCCTTAGTGTTAATTTTACTTTCTGCGTATTTCACCATATCTCGAAAACTTTTCAAGAAAATTCAAAACTCTTTACACACACTTATAAATTTAGTATACAAAAAAGAATTTCTTGCAAAATATAGCTCTTAATAATCATTTATTTATTTTTTTTAGTATTTTTTTAATAATAGTTTAAAACGTTTTGAATTATAAGGTATAAAATTTTTTACATGATTTTAAATGGCATAAAACAAAATTTGAGTGAAATCAATTGAATAGTTCAGGAGAAATCTGATTTTAAAAATACAAAACTTTGGACCTTATTTTCGACCAAACTATTGAGATCATATTCCCCCCTATAAATTGGGGTTCAGATATGTGAACCCGAGAAAAAAAAGGTATGTTTATTCAAAGAAAATGCGTTTTTGTGTCTGGTTTCTTAATTTAAAATATTGTCTGCACAAATTAATTAGCATATTTGAGATTGCCTCTTTGAACTATTAATATTGAGTCCCAGAACGTGACAATTCGATCATTGGATCAAAAGTTATTCAGGGTGAACCGTTTTTTATTTTGCACTCTGTACGTACTTGAATCTTTGAAAATGCGGGGAAAAAATTATAGCAAATTAGTAAAAATAAGTTATATAATTCAAACTTAAAGGAATTTTGGAGTACGTTCACCATAATATGGTGCAAATTTTCTACAACGTAAATACGGTGCTAAATTTAACTCTATTATCGTTAAAATTAAGCTTGATTACACGATATTAAGTTTTAACTTGACAAAAACATGGTTCAGTTCAATACTTTATTATTGATGCATCAAATTTGCTGCATATTTGTGATTTGAAGTGACGGCATTATGGATCAACACCTAACTGATTTTATTTCTTCTTTTTCGTAAGTGCATATCTGAAATTATTTAAAATATCTTAATAAATTTTTTACTTATCTGCAATATATTTAGTTAGAAATAGAGAGATTGTAAATAAAGTGTTGCAGGAGTAGCAAAAAAAAAAAAATCGATTTCACAGAATTCTTTTTTTTTTCTTCCTTCCTATTTAAATGAAAGATAAATGGAATTAATTCTTATTTTCCTCCCCCGTCTAGTCACTTAATAATTCGAAATTAAAATTTTAGATCACGTGGTGGAACGCTTGACTTCTTCAGCGGGTTGTCCACTAAAGAGGTCGACCCTACCGTGGGTGGGCGAATTCGGTCTCTCAGATCCACCAAATCAGTACACGATTGCTGACAAGAGAAACTCAGCAGGAACTTCTCCATTTATTTTTAAAGATTTCCTGAGGAGAACAATGAATTTGAAACAGTCAAACGCCTATTCCTGCTCATTTCACTTAACTTCACATCAACATTTTTCAGCAATTTTTATTCTTTTCTGAAATATTATTCTAGCATTTCTCAGTACGTTATTGGCTCACTGCGTGGAAATTTAATTCTTTTCCCAATATTATCGTCTGCCAAAATGACCGCCTTGAAAACGATTTTTATTCGATTCGTCCAGCTTTGAATTATTCTTCATGGGCGTATAATCGATTAAACGTCTCGGGTGAATGTCGAGTGGCAACATCTATCAAGATCTTGGCACGCTTTGCACAAAAGAAACGAGTGGGAGAAGTAAAATTAAAAGACATCTGAAAGAAAATGTAATACATTCTTGCCATTGGCTTCTTTGAACAACTATTTTTAGGAAGTAATTACAATAGAGGAACATTTGCTGTGAGGATAATTTTTTAAGCCTTTGAAAATAAATAAACAACATTTAATTTCTTTTCCGATAAAATTGATACGTTTTAACTTCTCTGTTCCACATTGAAAGAGTTTATTTAATAATAATAATGCCAAAAGCTTAAATTTATTGTATACATTGGAGTTTATAAATGATAATAAAAAATGTTGGTTGACTATTAAAAAGAAAACTAATCAATAAAGCATTAAAAATTGATGAAATCGATAAATCTAATGGCGAGCGATAGGAATTTTAGAAATTATGTTCAGGTGACGCATGAGAGACATATAATTTTGTAATTTTGTTTTTATTGCACTTCGCACTTATTACAAAACATGAGATGTTGTAGAATTCTCTGATAAAAGGAATAGAGCTCATAAAAAGGATGGTGCAAAATTTCTCTCGCTGATGAAAAGAATAATCTCCCTTTTTTATCATTGATGAAAGGAATAGAGCTTAAACGTTTATTTGATTTGAAACATATCTGTTGTTCTCTCATCAAAATGTCTTTACTATAGAATGGCTATACTATACAATCGAGAATTTTTTTTATTTTATCGAAATTTATATATATATATATATATATATATATATATATATACGGTTATATATATATATATATATATATATATATATATATATATATATATATATATATATATATATANATATATATTTATTTACAATGTTAAATTAAGGTGAAAAACGAGATAGGATGGTAGCATAGATTTTTCAATTGTCTTTTCCTTCATATTTGGCATTTCTTCAAATGTTGCTCTAAGAATACCAGATGGTTTGTAACTAATAGTTTTTGCTGGCTTCAAGATATATTTCAATTCCTACATGTATTTAAATTCTTCTGGTTTAATGCGATGTCTTGTAACACAACTTCTTGGGTAACGAGTAGAAAATTATTCGTAGGTTGTTTAAATTCAATAGCTAAGCATGGTTGTATGTAAGAATGGTGAATAATAAAAGTATTAAATTTAGATATGAGATGACCCAGGTTTGAATCCCACCTGTGGCTGGTTTATACCTGTGGCTCGCACCGACCACAGTGCTGATGTAAAATATCCTGATAGTGTTATATTATCCAATTGTCACCCGGAAAACCATGGGAAGTATTTGTGGTTCCCTTTTCTATGTATCGCAAATGCGGGTTCCATCAAAAAGTCTTTCCCGAAAACTAGTTTGTTCCAATACTTGGTCCAGAAGTTCCCTTGTCCTCTAGATTGAATTCAAAACTACAAGGCTACGGAGTTGAACATTGATAGTCGTAGGCTCAAAATTGGGTCTGCTATTCAACGAGGAATTAATGTATATAAAATACTCCATGCCGTGGTGGCTTAGGGGATGCAGCGTTTGCCTCCCAATGAGGTGGCCCAGGTTAAAACTCTAGCAGTAGCTGGTTGATATGAATTCTGCTACCGGCTCGCACTGACCACAGTGCTGCCTTGAAATATCCTCAGTGATAGACGGAGCATGGTTTTGGGCCCTCTTGCCGACGGGTAAACCGTGGGAGATTTTTTGCGGTTTTACTTTACATGTAGTGCAACTGCGGATAGTTCCATAGAAAAGTCCTCCACGGAGGGTGGTTGTCTCAATGCTTATTCTAGATGCTCCCTTGTCCTCTGGGCTGGTTTAAATTTATAGGACTATGAAGTTTAACATTGATAGTCGTAAACTCAGAATTGTGTCAGCTGTTTAACACGGATAATAAAATAAAATGCTCCACTAAATCTTAGTATTTGAATTTTTATTTCACAAATATGAATGGGTACAGCAAGGAAAAATAATAATTACTCAACGAGATTCTAATATCTGATTATCTTCTTTACAAGCATGAATGTATAAGAATGAAAAATAATAAAAATATAACTGATGAGCCAAAACCTAATATTTATATTTTTATTTTACCAATTTAGATATTTGCAGGACAAAATATAAATAAATAACTAAAATTACAAGACCTTTATTATTTTGATTTGTTGATTTTATTTTCGTTCTGGAATTCAATCTTTGTATTTTGAAGGCCTAACCTGAAATATGCTAATTAATTTGTAGAGACGATATTTTAAGTTATGAATTAAGTTATGAATAGCAAATACCCAATACTCAAAATACCCAAAATTTTTTAGAAGCATTTGTTAAGTCTAAACCATGCTGCATAAAGTGCATATATTTAGTAAAAAAAAAAAAAAAAAAAAAACAAAAATGAAAAACTGNAAAAAAAAAAAAAATGGAGGCCATTGTGCGAATTTTTTATAGTTTTTTGCGATAAGGAATTCGTTTAAAAATTTTTTCAGAATGAAAAGAGAGCGTCAACTTAATCAAGGATACTGATTGATGCGAAGAAATATACACCCAAAATTTTTAGGAAGCAATTTTATGTTCAAACAATGCTGCTTTCAGAGTATGTATATAATTAAAATAATGAAGGACAATTTGCGAATTTTTAGTAAACTTTCTAATAAGATATTCATTTGAAACTTGTTTCAAATTAAAAAGTAAGCATAAATTCTCCAAAAATATCCATATATGTGAAGAATAATGTACTAAAAACTTTTTAAGAAGCATTTGTTTAGTCTAAATCATGCCACGTTAAGAGCATATATATGGCCAACATAATGCAGGACACTTGGTGATTTTTTTTATTTTTTATAATTGCAATGAGTAATTCATTTGAAACTTGTTTCAGATTTCAAAGTGATCGTCATTTTTCAAAAATACCAATATGTTTCAAGAAATAAGTACTCAAAATGTTGAAGAAGGATTTGCTTACTTACAGTATGAGCATATTTACCCATAACATAATGAATGGCATTTTGCAAATTTTTAATAATATTTTGTAACGTGAAATTCCTTTGAATTTTGTTTCAAATGAAACGTACGTGTCAAATTTTTCAAAAATACACACAGTTCTGAAGAAATGAATATTCCAAATTTTAAAAAGCGTTTGTTTAGTTTAAACCAAGCGTCGTTAAGAGCATGTATATAGTTAACATAATGGAAGACATTTTGAGAATTTCTTATAATTATTTGCAATGAAATATTAATTTGAAACTTGATTCAGATTAAAAAGTTAGAGTCAAACTTTTTAAATATACCCTTAGTTGTGAAGAAATAAATACCCAGAATTTTTAAGATCCATTTGTTTATTTCAAACATGCTACGTAAAGATCTATTCTACGTCATCCCTACTAAGAGCCTGCTCAGTGGGGTTGAACTGTCATCCATACTGAGGAAGTGGAGTGCAGTGCTCATTCTATAGACGACAGGTCATCGATCCAAAATGGAGTGAAGCGATCATCCCGTAGTACTATAGAAGAGTGATCATCATTTGTAAAAGTGGGGTGTAGCGCTCATTTTTCCTCTACTAAAATCAAAATTCGTTGGAAAATAAATGATTATTTATTTAGAGAAAAACGTTTTATCATCTGAAAATATAGTGAGCGCAATTTAGTTTGCATATTTAACGTTTTACTTTCGAACCATAAAAATTGATTTACGTAAAAATACGTCCATGCTATCAAAAGTCATAATCTAAATTTTGGTAATGGCAGCTAAAAATGAGGATGATGATTGCTATGCAGATTTTACGTTTTCTTTCCTGGATATTTCGGTTGTCTTTTTCTGTATTTTTTGGCATTTCTTCAAAAGCAGCTTTCAACTGTCTTCTACAAGCGTGTTTGAATTGTTTGCCAACTTCTTGGCAGAAATATAAGATGCGAAGGAAATTATTCTAAGATTGTTTCAAATTCAACAGCTAAGCAGTTCCAGGTCTGCATTTGAATAAAAATTAGTTTGCATGATTACTTTATCTATTAAACTGTGAACACAACCTAATTCGCGAGTATATCCAAACGGCCTGGCACAGAATCTTTCATTGTGAGTGATGCCTATGAAGATGGGTGGAATGTTCTCTTAGAAATCCATCATGACATTTGTCGTAATAGAATTCAGAATGCATGAATTGTAACTAATTGATTCACGTCTTTCACTTCAATGAATACAAGAGGATATAATTCTCGAACAACTTTTGATACAATCATCTGGTTTTGTGTACTAAGTTGCAATCTTCATTATAGGTTCGAGTACTACTTTTAGAATACGTTAATTAATTAGCTTTAACTTACTAAAATGGATACAAATGTATGCTTTCCCTAAATAAAAGCTCCTGCTTTCGGTGGATTTGGATTCGTAATTCTCTCTTTCACCTCCAAAGTAATTCAAAATTTAAAGTATAGAAAAAGTTTGTTCAGGCAAAGCTAAAGTGGGCGATGAAGTTTCAATTGCTGGAAAAGAAATTTACACTTTCAAAATGCAAGCAAATTATTTGAAAAGAACTTCTCCATTGCGTGATATTAATTTATTGTCTCATAATTCGTTTTCATTTTGATATTTTGAAAATTTCTTTTTTAGTATGAGAAGCTTCAAAGCTTACTCTAGGATTGCGCGCACTCACTTTTTCTATACTTTAAATTTTAAATTACTTATGGATGAGAAAGATTTTTTTGCGATGAAAAGTTTCATTCGCAATACAACGTCCTCTTACATAAAAAGCATTCCTTTGCAAGTTTATATAGAATCGATAATTTATGTAAGTAACAAGTTAAGGTTTTGTTCATGCACAGTAAAAAATTTTGATGTATAGTTTAAAAATATTAGGGCAAATATGCATAGCTAAAAATGTGCTTGTTTTTAAAACGAAATATTAAATTGATTCCAGTGCGCATGAAAATATGTGTTGTCCGTAAACAATAAAATGAAAAATGAATAAATAAATAATTCAAANCGATTATACGACGTTATCGTTTATACGACGTTTTTCGGTGGTCCCTTCGGCGTCGTATAAACGATGCTCCACTGTAATTCAAAATTTAAAGTATAGAAAAAGTTAGTTCAGGTGAAGCTAGAGTAGGCCATGAAATTTCAATTGCTGAAAAAAAAAATTTAAAATTTCAAAATACGTGCAAATTATTTGAAAAGAACTTCTCCATTGCGTGATATTAAGTTATTGTCTCATAATTCGTTTTCATTTTGATATTTTGAAATTTTCTTTTTTAGTATTAGAAACTTCAAAGCTTACTCTAGGTTTGCACGCACTCACTTTTTCTACACTTTAAATTTTAAATTGCTTATGGAGGTGAAAGAATTTTTTGCGATGAAAAGTTTCCTTCGTAATACAACGTCCTCTTAAATAATAAGCATTCCTTTGCAAGGTTACATAGAATTGATAATTTTATGTAAGTAACAAGTTAAGGTTTTGTTCATACGCAGTAAAAAATTTTGGCATATAGTTGCAACTATTTAGGTGTTGAACTCCATTTTTGATACAGAACAGTAGTTGTCGTTCAAAAAAATTTTATTTAAAATTGACAAATTAACAATTGTTTAAAAGAATTAGGGCAAATATACAAAGCTAAAAATGTGCTTGTTTTTAAAACGAAATATTAAATTGATTCCAATGCGCATGAAAATATGTGTTGTCCGTAAACAATAAAATGAATAAATAAATAATTCAAGCTATAACAGTGAAAAAGTAAATTAAAAATGTGACTATATGCAGTGTAAAAATTTTTACCTCAATACAACTGAGTTAACCTCAATTCCAAAAGTGGTGGCAAAATATACACCATTTTTTTTTTGTTATAGCGTAGGTAAATTTGTTTGCTTTGCCGCTCTTCCCCCCTTGGTCTTCAGCTGCTCAAAGTTGTTTTTTTTTTTTTTTCAAATAAATCAGGGGGTGCAATATGATGTACCTTATCGATTTTGGTTTAATTAACAGCAACGAGGGAAAAATTTCATGTCTTGGAAACGCATTTTAAAAATTATTTAATAATAGAGTTGTAATTTAAATGAAAGTAAATTAAAATTTAAAAATAATAAAAATCCGTTTTGGTGTAAAGTTATTTTTACCAAAATTGATTAAAAATATAATTTTGAGTATCTTTTTGAACACAAAAAATATTATTTTCAAGAGTACCAAAAAATATTATCTTCAAGAGTTTATCTGAAAAAACTAATTGTGTACATATTTTTTGAACTAAAATTAACAATTTTGATATTTGTTGACTAAAATACTGTGTAATAAAATAAATGCAATCAATTTTCCGCTATAATGGATAAACAGCAGGCAGTAGTGAGTATTTTTAATGGTCCAGTGTGGAAAGTTATTTACATTTGATGTTGTTTTATCCACTTATGTTGTTCCATAGTGAACAATAGTTCCTTTATTGTGGATTTAAATTTCTTTAATGCAGATATTTAAATATGCGATACAAAAATTTTAGTCGACGTGTTCAGAAACTTTACGGAATAATTGCCCGATTCTTTGAAAAATCTGTTTAAATCTGCCAAAATCTTCGAAAAATCTGCCATAATTCTTTGAAAAATCTGCTCAACCTTCAACCTTAATATCGGTACCTTGAATTAATATTCCGGGGAACTTTTCTGCAGCATTAATAAGGCGTTAAATTGAACCATGTTTCTATTCAAATTTAGACATAGTACAGTGAAATCAAGTTTAAGGTACGATACTATGAATGTAGGTGAAAGAAGGCGCCCGGAAAATGGTCCCGGTGAAAAAGGTACCAGTATAGGGAAAAATATTTGAAATAAGAAGATGAGATTGAATAGCCTTTTCGCTGTTTTATTTAAGGTTGAGTTTCTGTTCTAAATTTTATGTGTCCTATTTATGACATTTATTTATTATAAATTTATTGTGATAAAATTGAGTGTGAAAAAATATTTTTAAAAATCTAATTTTTAAATTAATGAAATTTAAATTTTACTATTAAAATGTATATTTCAAAAATAAAAGTAATACATATTTAATGAAAAAACATTTTAAATTTTCTCCCTTTTATGAACGAAAAAAAAAAGGGAAAAGAGCGTATCATTCAAAATTTTATTCCTTTACCCCAATTAGCAAACCTGAATACAAAAAAATTATTTAAAATAAAAAAATAACATGTTTTCCTTTTAAAAAAATTAAATAAACCCTTCTTTTAAAAAAGAAAGAAAAGAAATTACGTCTCACTTAAAAGTCCCTTTTCCGACAGATTTTCCTAGTTTAGGTAACTTTTTTACCGAGATCCTATTTACCAGTACCTTTCTTTTCTAGGGACTTTTTTACCGGTACTTTTTTTTCCGGGATCCTTTTTTACTGCCTACCGATACTATGGTTCATTTTATCAGTATATTAAGAGGCCTCTATCCTTGCCATCTTGGATTCTAGGTTANGCGATGATTACTAATTTACACTTCTAGAACTTCTATAAAATTTTCCCCAAAATGTTAAAGCAATAAAATAAAGCGATTTGTAGTTTTGAGTAAGTAATTTAAAATTATAAGTCTCCCAGTTTTTAGATTTTTTAAAAAAATCTAATCTCATTGCACTGATGAAAAGCGTTTTGGTGGACGCTTAAAAATTACGCTAACGCTAATTGCATAAAAACAGGGATAAACCAAAAACTGTTTACTATTTAAATATCTTACAAAAACTTTTGATTGCCGAATCGTATTTTCATAATTTTGTGAGAAAAAATTAGAAGAGAATCTAAAATATCGCATACTTTATAACTCCAACTCTGAGTGGGTGATGCACTTATTTTTTTATGCATTGATATGCATCGATATTTTACACGTATCAAAATATACTGCCCAACTGGATTAACTATCCATTATCAGTTTAATTCTGAAAATTAAATGAAAAGGATTGGATCCAAAATTATTTATTTTGTATGGATTCAGGGCTATATATAGTCTTTTTATTCCCCCAACGCTAATATTTCAAAACTTTTTTCTAAAGTAATTTATAGTAATCAGTCGAATAAAGAATTCTATAAAGATCATATTTACTTCCTATTTTCCCCCCACTTACTCAGGACTGTCCTCAAATGGGGTTGATTACCATTAAATGGGCGTTACGGAAAATCTTTTGATTAATGATTCTCGACACGCCTATTCACTTAAGAGACAGAGGGGATCATATTTAGATGCACTGACTCTTCCCCCCTTATGAGCAAGTCCCCCCTTCTTTTGATACTGATGAAATAATCGCTCATTAGAGGTTTATTTTGGGGGTGGATCGAAACAACAGAAGGGATAAAAGATTATTCTTTTTTTTAGCAGATGATTGACTAAAATTAAGTAATGGGAGAAGAGTGTAAAAAGAAACTATGTAACAAAAAATACTGATATTCATGAAAAATGGGAGACATCATTGCATGTAACTTAACAAATGTGATACAACATAACCGTAGACAATTTTTGCAGCAAACAGTATTTCGTTGTCTCATAAAAATTTTACGTCATCGGCTAAAATTCATACAATTTTCTAGTGTGGATTATATATATATAGGGGTTAATTTGTATTTCAATTGCTATTTCCATAATTTTTTGAATTAAAAAAATTAACTAAAAAAAAGTTTTTCAATATTGAAAAGATGTCATGTGCTCTGATTTTGAAATTAGGGATTATAAATTTTTAATAACTAAATGTTGAATATATATTTTTTTGAAATTATCATTGTCAATAATTAATTCATTTTGGCCGAAAAAAACTAGGAGAGATCGACTTCGAGATCGAATTGCTTATATAATTTCAAAAGCTACTTTCCACCATCTTGTAGGTTTAATTCAGAAGATTACTTTTATGCATTGATGCATACGTTTTTCTTTTTTCTTCGGAAAATCAATGCAACTTTTCTAAAATCAAATAAAACAGTTAAATAAAATCCTATGTCAACCATTTCGAACGAGTAATATGCTATTACTATTGTCCGATATTTTAAAAACAAAATGTTTGCTTCAAGCTATATATTTATTTATTTATTTACTTATTTATTTATTTACTTATTTATTTATTTATTTACCGTCTAGAATTTTGGTATTATTGATACTTCTGGCGGATAGAAATATGATAGAAGTATGATGATATAAAAATTCCGTCTATAAAAATGAAAATATTTTTATTTCTTCTGAATAGAATAGAATAAAATAGAAAAGAATAGAATAAAGCTATTTTGATCTTACTTAAAATGCTTTCTGAATCCATAATTTCATTTAATTATAGAATAGAATAGAATAAAGTTATTTTAATCCTGGCATATACATTATTTTTTACATTTTCCTTTACTTTAAATGCTTTCGGAATCCATATTTTCTTTGATTTGCTTCTTATAGAAGATTTTCTTTTATAAAGAAGATCACAAGAAACTATTTTGTGTGAAGTACATTGTTTCTAAAACTACAAATTGTTTACTAGCAAATGACTACAAGACTGTCGCTATATTGAAGCCTTTTTGTCAGATTTTTATAAAAGATGGGATTTTTTTTCCTTGTGGCAGCAATTTCTATCAGGTATATTTATTTTTTCTTTCTTAACTTATCGAGTAAAAAAAAAACTAATTATTGAGAAAAGTTAGATAAGAATTTGAATTCGGGTAGATTACTTAAAATAACTGTTTTTTTTTTTTTTTTTTTTGAGACGGAGTCTCGCTCTGTAGCCCAGGCTGGGGNTTTTTTTTTTTTTTTTTTCCTTCGTGGTTGCCCAGTTGTTAGAGAATTGGACTCCGGTCAGATCCTTGACCCCACTAAGACCCACCGAGTGCATGCGATATACGTGTTCGTAAAATCTGTGGAATCAAAAGTCCTGTAATCGGTCACTGAGAAGTACCATGAGTACAGGAATCTGGAGTAAATTTTCTCCCCTTCAGATCTACGTCTAAATGGAGGAAGTGTCCTCATCAGTAAGTGTGAAGTCATCTAAGCTGAGAAGCATCATCAGAGCTAAGAAGTACTTTCACCTTTGTAGTGCTCTTTTGTCAAACGAAAGGCACACCTTCCTGACTTAATTCGCAAAAGCCAATGACTGGTAAGATTGGTTTGTTCAGGAGTCATTAGAAGAAAAAAAATAACTGTTTCATACAGTAACTTATAAATGAACAAAGAATATTTTATTTATTTTAATATTTATTCATAATTTGTTGTACCAGAGAAAAATTACTATTCTTAAAAAGTAATAAATATAAACAATAAATATTACTTTCTATCATTTTTATTATTCATTTGATAAAAATGCAAAACTGATGTTCAATTTTCAGATTACACCAAATAGTGTTGCTGATCTTAAACACGTATAATCATCGTCATAAAAAAAAATTCTTTTTACTAATTATTAGAAAAGTATAGAAAGGGGATATAGTGTTACCCCTTATTGCTCGATATTTTCCCATCTAACACTATTTCCTGTGTGTTGCCGATGAACCGGTCTGAAACGGGTCAACAGGTAGGCTGGCCCACACGCACAGATGAAAGATGATCGCGATGATTACTAATTTACACGACAAGCCCCTCTCACACGGAAAACTCCCGAAGCTAATTGATGACTTTCCACAAAATTTGCTCGCCAGTTTTGTCGCCCGTAACGCCAATTCAAGCGTTGTTAGATGATTGAAAAGGAAATGGTTTAGGTCTCGAATTTAGAGGGAATCCAACGAACACTCATGTTTCGAGACATTATGAAAATACGACCCGAGATCGACCAAATTTGTATATTAAAATCATACAATCTGATTTNAAAATCTCGTGTCAACCATTTCGAACGAGTAATATGCTATTATCATTGTCCGATTTTATTATTTTTTTTAATGTCTGCTGGAACAAATTTATTTACTAGACATTTATTTTTTTACTTATTTTATTTTACGATTTCCAGGGAAAAAATTCTGTCATGAATTCTGATATTATTGATACTTCTGATGGATAGAAATATGATAGAAGTATGATGATATCAAAATTTCGTCTACAAAAATTAAAATATTTTTATTTCTTCTGAACAGAATAGAATAGAATAGAATAGAATAGAATAGAATAGAATAGAATAGAATAGAATAAAGCTATTACGATCCTGGCACATATATTTTTTTTATATTTTCCCTTACTTAAAATGCTTTCTGAATCCATATTTTTATTTAATTATAGAATTGAATAGCTTTTAATCCCGGCGAAAATATTTTTTCTACATTTTTCTCTACTTAAAATTCTCTTTGAATGCATAATTTTATTAAATTATAGAGTAGAATAAAATAGAATAAAGCTATTTTGATCATGGCATAAACATCATTCTTTACATTTTTCTTTACTTAAAATGCTTTCTGAATCCATATTTTTATTTAATTTGCTTCCTATAGAAGACTTTATTTTATAAAGAAGATATCAAGGAACTGTTTTGTGTGCAGTACATTTTTTCGGAAACTAAAAACTGTTTATTAGCAATAAATACTAATTACTGAGAAAAGTTAGATAATTAGATTAAAATAAAGATTAAAGTTAGATTAAAATAAATATTAATTACTGAGAAAAGTTAGATAAAGATTCGAATCCCAGTGGTTAGAGAATCGGACTCCGATCTGATCCTCGACTGCACTAAGACCCAAATCTGTGGAATCAAAAATCTGTGAAAATCTGTAAAAATATGAATCTGAAAATAAAATCTGTGGAATCAAAAGTCCTGTGATCGGTCACTGAGAAGTACCATGAGTAGAGTAATCTGAAGAAAATTTTCTCCCCCTTCAGATCTACGTCTAAATGGAGGAAGTGGCCTCATCAATGAGCGCGAAGCCATCTATTCGTAGGGCTTAGATCTAAGAAGTACTTTCACCTTTGCAGTGCTCTTTTGTCAAACGAAAGGCACACCTTCCTGACTTAATTCACAAAAGCCAATAACTGGTAAGATTGGTTTGTTCAGGTATCATTAAAAAAAAAAAGCAACTGTTTCATACAATAACTTATAAACGAACAAAGAATATGTTATTTTATTTTAATATTTATTCATGATTCAAGAAAAATTACTATTCTTAAAAAGTAATAAATATAAACCCTAAAATATTACTTGCTTTTTGACTTTTATACTATTCATTTGATGAAAATGCATAACTGATGTCCAATTTTCAGATTACACCAAATAGTGTTGTTAATGTAATCTTAAACACGCATAAAAAAAATTCTTTTTACTAATTATTAGAAAAGTATAGAAAGGGGATATAGTGTTACCCCTTATTGCTCGATATTTTCCCATCTAACACTATTTCCTGTGTGTTGCCGATGAACCGGTCTGAAACGGGTCAACAGGTAGGCTGGCCCACACGCACAGATGAAAGATGATCGCGATGATTACTAATTTACACGACAAGCCCCTCTCACACGGAAAACTCCCGAAGCTAATTGATGACTTTCCACAAAATTTGCTCGCCAGTTTTGTCGCCCGTAACGCCAATTCAAGCGTTGTTAGATGATTGAAAAGGAAATGGTTTAGGTCTCGAATTTAGAGGGAATCCAACGAACACTCATGTTTCGAGACATTATGAAAATACGACCCGAGATCGACCAAATTTGTATATTAAAATCATACAATCTGATTTTAATATGCAAGTTAAATCTGAATATGCAAATTAAATCTGAGATTTTAATCAAAATCGTGGATTTTCACGCTTTTAAAAGAATTTAATACAGTCGGACCTCTATTTGCCGAAGTAGCTAAATCCTAGTAGTAAATAATGAGCTCGTAATATGGAAAATTCGTTAAACAGAAAATCACCTTTTGATATTCTTAAACAACACAAAACAGGTTATAAATTCATAAACACTAGACATAATTAAAGTAGCAATTGATACACAGTTATCTTGTAAACTAGTAGTATCTACTATTT
Source organism: Parasteatoda tepidariorum (assembly GCF_043381705.1). Classification (NCBI taxonomy): domain Eukaryota; kingdom Metazoa; phylum Arthropoda; class Arachnida; order Araneae; family Theridiidae; genus Parasteatoda; species Parasteatoda tepidariorum. The sequence continues at coordinate 58,608,050 of NC_092213.1, forward strand.
ATTTTTGAAAGCTTAAGCAGAAAATAAATCTGCATGGAAAGCAAGAATAGAGCAAAACGTTATCCAGTGTTACACTATCATGCTACATTCATTTTCAACTAAAAAAAACTGAATTTATGTACAAAATTATTGCTGCATTTATTATAAAAGTAATTTTCAACATACATTACGCTTTTAAGTTTAATTGCTACTGAAAAATCCGTTGATTTTGTCTGAGTTTTTCGTTTGAAATGGCAACAAAAAGGGAAAGGGATTTCACTGCTTTCTCTAAAAGTTAAGTGGCTTCAAAAATCAATTCAAGATCATAATGCTTTAACAAGCTTGAAATGTTTTGAAATATTTTGGGAAGTAGGGAAGTGGATCTCAAAGAAAAGTTCGATAAATAGAAAATTCACTTCACTGTTAGGAAATTATTTTACGAAGAAATTTCCAAAATGTTCTTAATTTCTCGAAAAAAACTGCAAAATAGAGAAAATCGTAAAATGGGATTTCGTTAATTAGAAGACCGATTGTACTTCAAAAGTTACGAATTGATTGTTACCTATTACGATTACGGTTGTTACGATTACGATTGTTACCTATTAAAGTTACCAAATGAGACAAATTTTTTTTTAGTCTCCTTAAATAAATTTGAGTTTTTTATGCAATTACTTTTTATAATATTGTCTTATCATTCCTCATCGCAAGCACAACAGTCCCTTACAGACCTAGATCGCCTCAACCACGTACTTCCTCTAGTGTCTTTTATCCGCTGCTAATACAACTCTTTTCACAGTTTTCAAAATTTCTTAATGTTATCCAACAATAATTGTGAGTCACCGACTAGATGTATATCTAGTTGATGGTTTTCATTTATCACGGAATCCCTAGTGGGATTATCTTCTGAATGTTTAAGTTGTAATTTAGGAAATCAGACAAAAAACGCATTTTCTTTGAATAAACGTACTTTTTATTAATTTAATTTTTGTACTTAAAAAGTGTGTATAAAAATGGTAACATGTTTTTTAGATGTATTTTATACAGCCGACGTGGAAGAGCCCACCCAATTCAGAGTTTAAGAATATCAATGCTCAACTCTGCAGCCTTGTGATTTTTAACTCAACCCAGAAGACAAAGGAACTCATGGATCAGGCATTGGAACAAACTAGCTTCAGTGAACTTCTTTGATGAAACTAACTCGCATTTTTGTCACATGGAGAGGAAAACCATGAAATTCCGCATGGTTAGCCCGAAGGCAAGGGAATTCTAACCCTCGATCCGTCCACAACTGAAGATATTTCATGTTAGCACTGTAGTCGGTGTGAGCCGGAAGTAGAATTCGTATCAACCAGGCACCACTGGGATTCGAACCTAGTTTACCTCATTAGGAGGTGAACGCTCTATCTTCTGCGCCACCCAGCATTTTCGATACATTTTATTTTATAACCGTCTTTGAACAGCCGACCGAATTTTGTGTTTACGACTTCTAATGTTTAACTCCGTAGCCTTTAATTTTGAACTCAATCCAGAAGAAGAGGGAACTCTTGGATCAAGTATTGCGGGAAATTTGCCTTTGTGCAGACATTTTGATGGAATTAACCCGTCTTTGCGTTACATGGAGAGGAAAACTGTGAACACTTTCCATGCTTAGCCTAACGATAAGGAGACTCTAACCCATGCTCCGTCTACCTCTGAGGATATTTTTACAACAGCACTGTGGTTGGTGCAAAATTCGTGTCAACCAGCTATTACTGGGATCTCCTTAGCCGTCACGGCACTTTGGGATACATAGCCATAGTCTTTAACATTTTTAATTAATGATAATCACACGTTCAGCCCCGTTCAAATACTTTCATACGTAAAATTCAGTATGCCTTCTTCGACTCGAAGATTTTGTCCAAAAAAAAACAACTTATTCGACAGCTAAGACTGTCATCATTTTTAATAGTAAGCAGCTACTTCACTATTAACAGTTAAATAAACAACTTTTTTCCAGTTTTAGCGTTAAAGGAATTTGCAGCCTTATTTTCTGCTATTTAATTTTCGTTTGGATCTGATAATTAGTCTGATATATATGCTTTTTAAAGTACTTAAAAGTAGCCATTCGTTTCACATTGTAAAACAGATACTGAAAAATTAATGAATCTTTAAATAAATAATTAACGTTGAAATTTATTTGGAACCAACGGACATTTTCTACACTTTCAGATATTTTTTCTATCACACGCTTCAAACTAAATTAACTGCAACGATTAACACACTTTAAGAATGAAGCGGTAGGCAACTGAGTTTCGTAAAAGACCATTAAAACTTATTCAACTAAATATAATGTCACCGACCACTTCCTCCTCAAAAGTCTGAACGAAAAAGAAAAAAACTAAATTAACTCTTGGTATCGCAAATTAACTCTAATGATGCAAACATTTGACTCAAAAACCCAATGAGTATTGTAGTCCAAAATTGACGCTTTTAACCGTTCATTAACGCCTTCCTCAATTTGAGTCGGGTTCATGAATGGCACGCTTTTGTAATCGCACCATTGTCTCACTAATGTTTGAATAACTTTTTTAACTTCATTTTGAAAGTAAAAGAATTGAAAATCGACAACTCCTGAATCAGGAAAGATAATTTTAAGTTAGAAAAAAAAATGGTAATTAAATTTCGTTGCCATACTTCAATATATTTGTAATTGTTCTCTAGATTAGTTTTTTAAAATGAGAAAAATTAATTTTTTTTATGCATTATTGCTTAACGCAGTTTAAAAAAGTTTATGTGTGTGTTTTCTGGTTTTCTCTTGTCTTTAATGGTAGTAGTGTGGGTATGGTTGGCGATTTTTTGGCAAAAAAAAAAAAAAAAAAAAAAAAAAAAAAAAAAAAAAATTAAATTGTCTCTAATGTGGAAATAATTAACTGAAGTAGAGATTGAAATACATTTTAAGCAATTTATTTGAATATTGTCAGTATGATTGAGTGATATTTGTGTGATATAGTGAGTGTTTTACTTCTGCGAATTAGACGTATGATGCTTAGGTATAAGATTAAGAAATTCAGCTAAGATATAAGAAAATAAGACACATTACAATGAGACAATGACACAATGCAATGACATTCTCTCAATAAATACGTACACGAAGTCTGAGAACAAAACTGTTACCTACGTCCGAATGCAAGTCTAAATTTGAGCTCAACTTTTTCTTGTCATACTAACTGTGGAAGGAGGGAGAAATCTACGGCTCTCTGCGTTCCGCTTAGGAAACAATACTTTGAACAAATATGTCAGAAATACCAAATTAGTTGCAAAGTTTACCAAAAGAGGGCGCTTTCAACAGAAAAATGTAAAATTAAATTTTATGCTGCATGTTATTTCATTGAGCAGAAATATTTTCCCTGTTGTATGTTCATTTTCACCTAAGACTGCACCACGTAATTGCTGCAAATGGCTTTCTTGAAAACAATGTTTTATACATTTTTTTAAAGATAGCAGGCCTTTTGTTGACGAACCTAATAGCAAATTTTAAAATATGCTGAGAATAACATATGCAAAATTACGTATGCAAAAGACAGTAAAACTTATATCTAATTATATTTCCTAAGGCCTTATATTAATTTATTTTTTCAATCATCGGCCCATTTTTGCGACACACGGTAATTCAAACTTTCCTGTTGAAATTTTGAATTCTTTGGTCTAAAACATGAGGGAACTTAGTTGATAAAGTCTAGATAATTGTGTACCAAACACCTTTTCAAACGGTCAAATGAGGAGGGATCTCAAAAACACATCATCCTTCTGAAAGTCTCAATGAGAATGTATGAACGGCATGTAATCTTTCTTCACTCAAGGTATGATATTTTTAATTTGTTGAAATTTCAAATTGTAGAAAAATTTTCTTGCTTTTTCAAAGGAGGAAAAGCTAAGTCAAGAAAACAGAGTTGATTGCATTTTTGTGCATTTTAAATAGAAGATGAGTCACGAAACCGTCTGTCCAAATGAACAATCCGTACATGTTCATAAACTCATAATTGCTTATGGCTTCAAGATAAAATGGGTTATTTTTATTGAAGGTAGCAAAGGAGCAGGAAAAAGTAAGTAGAATGCTCAATCCATATTTTATGTTTTCTTTGTTACATTGTTTGAAATTTTGGAACGTGTTAGTACAGGAATATAGTTTTGATTGCACAATACTATGACTCAATTCCAATTGAAACATTGTTCAATTTATTTTCGAATTGAGATTGTCACTATATTATGATTCAAGGTACCAATATTATTAGTTTAATGTTGAACCAATTTTTTTTTCTTTTTGCATACAATATCTATTTTTAAAAGTAATAGCTATTTAAACTTATTTCTTTTTTATTCACCTTTTTAAATACGTATGTGGTATGCAGCCATACAATCAAGAGTTCTCAAAACTTATTTGAAAAGCTACATTCTCTTGATAATAATTTCTTACTTCTTGATGATAATCCTTTCTTCTTGGTAATAATTCCATACTTCTTGATAATAATTGTTCCTTCCTGATAATAATACTTGATTCTTGATAATAATTTCATACTTCTTGATAATAAGTCTTCCGTCTTAATAATACATTTGTACTGCAGAATATCTAATAGTATTTTAGAAATTAGTTATACTATGAGTAGTTCACATTTTAGATAGTCGTGGTTTGCATTTTAAATCCTATTTTTGGAATTTTTTTTACTGGTGAAAAGATCATCCATAACTAATTTTCCTAATTACAAATTTTATTATTGTATCGAATACAATCGACTACCAATCGGACCACTTAGTTAAATTATTTTAATACTTGTTCAAAAAAAGAATTTATTGTTTTTCTTATGAATAATAACAAGAATAATAAATTTCAAGATATTTTTGGCCACGAGCCATTATCATTCCTTTATGTTAGAAGTTGTAAACAAGCAGAAATAATATTTTTAAATTCGTTAGGAAATTGATTGAGAATACTGGTTTAGCGCTGTCACTAAGAAATTTAACACTAGAAAGACTGAAACTTGGTGTATAAATATATTGCCCAAACACAGTCAAAATTATTACATTGTGAAAGAATAACTAATGAGTAACGAAATTTGTTTTATTAATTGTTAACATTTTTTATATTATTTACAGATATATAGCAAGTTATTAGCAAATATTAACAATAAAAAAAAAAAAATTCTTGAAAAAAAAAATGATTTATGCATTATTTGTACTTTTTTTTCGCAAATGAAAAAGCCGTCAAAATGACTTCCTTCTGCAATCTGGTGTAAAAATCAGCCTTTGAAGTATCACCTCAGTTTTAAAAATGTTCGACATTATCAAATATTGAAAAAAAATCCAAGTCCCGTTGCAAGGTATAACTTCACACAGAGTCCACAGAAGTCCAACTCGACAGAACTGTCTTCATCAGCAGTGATCTTTTTCCAGGTGTGGCACGATCCAAACAGATTTTACAATTCCCGTATCAAATTAGTGACATGACATCCAGAATCCCCAGTGAAATGTCACCAGGAAAGGATTACACAGATAAACACCCGATTCCTGCTGGTCTTTTCATAACTCTTTTGGTGGTCCTTTTCGATTTAGGGGGTTTGTTTGCTCTGTTCTTCTGCTGAAATCTCCCAAAAGTTACCTTAAATACCGGAAAGCTGGTTTTCCATGTCATTAAAAGAATTTTGGTTGTCAATTCGGCTGCTGTTTGCAATTCAACAGGAAAGGATTACATATGCGTAATCCTGATTTCTATAGGTGAAGGAATCTACGAAGTAGCTGACATATATACTGTCCAATTTATTGGGACAAAATGATATCTTTTTTGAATTGTGACGAAGGGAGAAGTCATGCTAAACTATTTTATCAAACGCCAATGTATGATAACAATATGCCTCGTAACGGAGAGTAAGGTTACAATACCAATCACCGAGGGGAAAAGGCTTAAAACATTTGTTCCAGGCATTGTTTTACAATTAATTTGCATAGTATAGTAAATACTAGTAGTTCATTGATTCGGCTGCGATTTGTGATTCAACAGAAAAGAATTACACGGATATGATTTGAAACAACTTCAATTTAATTCAAACAATGCCTGTATAAAATTTCGTACAGTCTCTTAACTAAATGGCTCGTTAAAATATTTCAAAAGTTTTTAAATTCTATGAAAATCAAGCAGATTGGTATTTCATTACGTCGCAACGGGATATTGGTGACGGTCTGGGAAACATCCCTGAGGATGATCCGAAAACATGCCATCAGAATTTTGTGAGGCCACTTCCTTAATTTAGACATTGATCTGAAGGGAAAGGAATTTTTCTCCACATTCTTGTACCCATGGTACTGCTCAGCGATAGACCACAAGACTTTCGATTATTCAGATTTTACGAGCATGTATATCGCATGTTCTCGGTGAGTCTTAGCTGAGTCATAGATCGAACCGCGAAAAATAAAACAACTTAATATTGATTTTCCAGTATGAATCTAATGACCATGTTTGAATCTTGATGAAGAGCAAATTTGTGCTGAAATTTTCAGTCAAACGTCTGCATGCAGAGAATATTACTTCGTAGTATGCCTCACAGAGGGAAATTAGCTTACAGTACCAGTCATCGAGGGGAAAAAACCAAAACCGTAGTTTGAGACGTTGTTTTAGAATTAATTTGAACAGAATAGTAAATACGTAGTTGCTCAAAAATGACCCTCATTGTTTGAAAACTTCTCGTTGTACGTTGATGTTACAACTAATATCAGTTTTAAGAAAATATTATAGGATGATTCAAAATTTAAATTAAAAAAAAAGAATGCTTCCATCTGCTTTCCCCTTGAAGCATTTTAAGTAAAACATTTTACTAGGTCTTATTGTAATGGTGTCACAATCCTACCCAGCTGTATGACCACTTTGATGAGACTTAAATGTCTTATTTTGATCCAGCTACAATTTCAGAAACCCTGTACTTAAACATCACCCGTTTCCTTCGTGATAATAAAACACGCTCCAAATTAACTTACATACCATCATAGATGGAATGGAACAACTTGTTGCAGGGGGGGAGGGAATGGACGAGAGGAAATAAATTGGTAAGAATCTTTGCAATTAAGATGGCTCGCGTCTGAAAACCATTAGCGGCATCAGATCAAAAGCGGTATGAGGGTGACCAATTCCCGTTCTTTGAATAGGGGGAAATTGCTTGTTAGCGCTCCCTTCGCTCCATGGTAAAGAACACCCAGGCTCGATGGTTGAAGAGAAAGAGTTCAATTTCAAGATCTCAGTGAACTCTGGTTTATATAATTAAATTAAATTAGATTATCTCAATAATGTTTGAGTAGTTTATGTTTGATAAATTTAATTTTTTTTTATGAAATCGAATCAGTTATTGCAAGAATAAATTTAGATTTTTTTTTTCGATGCAAAAACTTGCGATCCTTGTGAAAACTTGTGAAACATTCGATGCCAATTTTTAATGAGAAAAATAAATTTTATGATAGAAAACCTAATTTAATGATTTATAAAATTGAATGTAAGGCATCACTATGTTGCAAACATCAGTTATCGTTCCTAATATATTTTGACTTGAATTTTCTTTTAAAGTTATATTTTCATGAACGGTATTTTAACGGCAACTCTGCGTAAAATGTGATTAGTTGAGATTAGAGTAAAACAAAAGGTTTTTCAAATTGGAAAATAAATTTGTAACACGTATTAAAAATAATAAAAGAAAGGAAAGAAATTAAAGTAGCAAAAATTGCATCAGTACTCGCAATAGTATAAAGAAAAGGCTTTGTACCATTTCAACTTCAAATTAATACTTTGAGAGCATTAATTGAAGATACTAACATGATCGACACTGTTAAAAGTTTTGGAGAGTTTATAATGGAGCTATGGTGAGCCATATTATCGTGAAGATTTAACAATCTTAAACTTGATTGCATCTTACTCTGGTTCTATTTCAATTTCGGAAAAATTTGTTCAATTTAATACCACTTAAGGTTCAAAACACTGTTACGATAGTTCAAAGCTGAACCAATTTTTCAGAAATTGCTCTTAAAATGCACATTTCTAAACTGAGATTAGACGTTTCTTATCAGTTAAAAAACCTCCAAAAATTTATCAATCGTTCAATTAAATTTAATTTGCAAATTACTATGGCTAAACATGATACTCCATTCAAGTTAAAACTATATTGAGCGATATTGTGGTTCACGATACAGATATTATAATTCAAGATTCAACCTTAGATCGTAGCTCTCAAATTGTGCATTTTTTTAAAAAGTGCTAAGAATCCTACAAAAAATTTTCATTTATGCAATCATGTTTAATTTGCACATCAATATGGCATTGTATTAAGGTTACAGCTATATTGAACGATATTATGGTTCAAATCGATCCAAACTATTTAATTGTGTAGACCTGTTTCTACCAGATTAAGATAGCATTCGTCACTCAAAATTATTATCTCTTATATGATGTTCGTTGCACATGTGTGTACGTCGCGCATGCCTTCTTCTTATGACGAAACTATTTTACGAGTTTGCTTCATTCTTTTCTTCTCTACTTCTAATAAATAAAATGTTCTTTTCACATTAGAAATATACTATATACTAACGATAAAGTGTCCTCTGCAGTCTGAAAAAGGATTCTACTTTCTTCAAGTAAATCTACCGGAAATCGCATAGATGCTATTTTTTTTTATTTATGTATTAACAAATTAATATTTTTGAATATTGTTTTTCATTGAAATGAACTTTGGTACGGAATTTTAATTTTAAGGAAAAGGTTTTTAACTCTTTTCTTAGTTCAAGTTTCCAAAATATCTACTAAAAATTGAAAATCTTGTAATTACTTTTAAATATTAAAGATAATTTAAAATTTCGAGACTTTATAAAGTTCAAATTTCGAAAATATTTATCTAAAAGTTTAGAATACGGTAACTAGACTCAACAGAAAGCATTTCAATAAATATTAATAAATAAATAAATCGAAAATCATTAAAAAAAATTAACAATTCACTTAATACGTAGAAAAAAAAATCATGTTTATAAAATTTTCAGTAGGTTAAGATGCAGACAGTGGAATCCTTTTTCTTTTTAAAGGGGACCCTTAACGATTTTCGAAGGGAAGTAAAATTAGAAAAAAATTTGCAAATCTCTAGAGTTGCAAATATCAAACAAATCGTACTAACAATAGGTTTCAATATGCTGGTCACTTAAATGTTTTTCTCAAAACCATAAGTTATATTACTTTCCTACATATTGAAGCAAAACTTAGAGAAATTTTTGAAAGCAAATAGCAACAAAAGCAACACTTCTTTTTGAGAAGTTGTCATATCCACAGCAGGTCATCCCCAAGCTGTTCGTCTTAACTCCCAGGGATAGATCTCTCCTAATTCTTGAAGAAAAACTCCGCAACTAATAATTATCGGGCAGTATCTATCACCTTACTTGTCTCATTCAATTAGTCGTGGCCCTTTTCGGCTGCCACTTGAAAAAGCTGAACTCACAGGTGCGAGTCTATCAGGCCTGACATGTTGGGGAGGAGTAGCCATTGAAAGAATATGGTTCACACTATTTTTCCCTGGGAGGTTACGCTACGGGAAGAAATTGCTGTCTGATCTACTTTTGCGGTGTTCATATGCTAATATAATGAGAAAATTAGAGAAAATTACAGCAAATAGGTGTGAAGCTGTTGGTATATAAGTGTATTAATTGCTGCGAAATTTAAAAAAAAAAAACAACAAAACAAATTGGAAATATCTTCAGAAATAATGCTTCTGTAATGCGAAAAAAATATAATGGTAAAATTTAATATTTCTATATCATGTTTTAAAATTAGGTTTTTTTCCTTCACTTTCATGATTTACCGCTTCTGTTTTTAGATGAGTTTGCTACAAGTCGCTGGTTTAAAAGACGACAACAAAATCAGCGCGTAAGGAGTTAAAATTATGCATTTCGGAATACTATGACGAATGCAGAAACCTTAGGTTAAATTGACTCCGTACCATTGTATATTAGAATCTAAATCGAAAACACGTAGTAAAATTAATTTTACTAAACAGATAGTAAGCATATAAAAAAGTATAGCAAATAAGCATTAGGAAGTTATAATTAACATCGCAAAAAAGAATAAATATCTAGAAAGAAAGAAAGGGAAGAAGAAATATATGAGTAAAATAAGCTGGAGTTGAAACATATAGTAAGCATATAGTAAAGTATAGCAAATAAGCATTAGGAAGTTATAATTAACATCGCAAAAAAGAATAAATATCTAATAAGGAAAGGGAAGAAGAAATATATGAGTAAAATAAGCTGGAGTTGAAACATATAGTAAGCATATAGTAAAGTATAGCAAATAAGCATTAGGAAGTTATAATTAACATCGCAAAAGAGAATAAATATCTAATAAGGAAAGGGAAATAGAAATCTATGAGAAGAAAAAAGCTGGAGTTGAAACATATAGTAAGCATATAGTAAAGTATGGCAAATAAGCATTAGGAAGTTATAATTAACATCACAAAAAAGTGTAAATATCTCATAAGGAACGGGAAAAAGAAATCTATGAGAAAAAAAAGCTGGAGTTGAAGATTTAATTACCTCAGAATACTCTTACGTACCAACAACGAATTAACACTGTAAGACTTGTTTTTCTTAACAGGTATTAACCATCTAATACAGCAAACTGAGCCATAATAGGTAAGTATATTGAAGAAAAGTATTGATATAGGAGCTATATCAATACTTTTCAGATTACTGCAGTTTAAAAGGAAACTGCTTTGAAAGATATAATCATCAAATGGGAGACAAACCAGTAAAACTTGCTTTTCCTTACAGATAGTATAACCATGTGGTAAAACTGCCCATTAGGAAGAGTTAAAATTCTGTACTCGGAATACACTGTAAAACTTGTTTCTCCCTACAGATAGTAACCATGTAGTAAAACTACCCAATAGGAAGAGTTAAATTTCTGTATCTCGGAATACTGTATCAGGAATTCTGTTTAAATTGAGGCCACGAAAAAGGATCTAAGTATTTAATAGGAACAACACTGTAAAACTTGTTTTTCCTTACAGATAGTAACCATGTAGTGAAACCAAGCATTAGGTGGCGTGGCAGCTTTCGTAAGCCCAGCATAGATTCTTATCAAGGGGATGGGGTAAAACAGACTCAAGGGGATAAGGCAAAACAAAGTAGTTCCTGGGCTTACCCCGAGAGCAGATGTTTTCGAAGATCAACAGGACAGTACTATTGTTGGACTAAGTCCTTATTGTTTGCTTAAGGTGTGAATCTTTAGTAAACGTACTGGAAAAAAAACTTTGTGACGATAATGGCTAATAAATTATGCTACTCTAAAAACAAAAGAACTTTATAGAATTATCACAGTAAGTTAGTACAGATGTCGTAAGTTAATCAAAAACAATATGCCAATATGTTCAAAATTAAAAGACGTGCAGCACAGGAAGTAAAATAAATATCCAATGCGGAACAACTCTGTAAAACCAGTTTCTCCTAATGCATAGTGATCACGTAGTGGAGCAAACTAAGCTGCAGGATGAGCTTTAGTGCTGCATTTTGGAAAAATTTAAATATAAATCTATAAAACCTGTTTTTTCCAGATAGTAGTGTAAATTAAGAAACAGGATGAGTCCTGCATCTTGGAATTCTATATCAAAATTTGAGATTAAACTGACATCAAAAGAAATATAAATAACTAAGGAGAAACAATCCTGTCAAACCTGTTTCTCTTAATAGATAGTAACAGTGTATAGTAAAGCACACTCAACAACTGGATAAGCTTTAACCCAGCCTCTTATAATACTAAACAAAAATTTAATCTTAAAAATATATATAAATATATATAAATATCTAAAAGCAAAAAAATTCTGTGAAACCTGTAAGCCAGTCCTGTAAAATCCGTTTTTCCCTATAGATAATAATTCTGCAGTAAGGCTAACTGAGCAAGCAAGATAAGCTTTAGCCTCGCATCTTGGAATATTAAATCAAAATGTAAGTTTAAGCTGACATGATAAAAAGAAAATAAATTAATTATCCTGTAAAATTACCCTTTTTCTCGTTACCTGTTATGTACTGTTACCCTTTTCTTATAATACACAGTTATTATGTAATAAAGCAAACTAGGCTGCATTAGGAAATGTAATTATTGGAATAATAAAACTGAAAGTGTTATCGCAAGGAAAAAGTCTTTGGAGATTTGTTTCAATTTATGAGTATATAAAATTTTTAAGCGTAAATACAAACCGATTATACAATCTAGTCTATTAAATAGCAATGTAAATCATACCCCCTTTTCACCCAACTTTATGCTAATTTCTAACAAAGTTTTACAGCTGCCATTTAATTAAAAAAAATTGTCTTGAATCGGAAAAACATAGATACAATGAATTTATTTTTTGGTTGTTAATAAATTAATATTAATAACTGCAAAAAAAGAAAGAAAAAAAAGCAAAAGTTTTGTCGTTAAAAACGGAAATTCATAACTTGTTTTTCGTGAATAAATGCTTATTTAAGAGACAGTTCCACTTTTAAATATAATTCTGGACTTATGGAATTTTTCTTAATACCACTCCGTAATTAATAATTTAATAAAAAATTAGTACACATTTTAAAAGCATTTAACGTTAAAGGATTATTTAAAAAAAGAAATACTGCTAATACTTAACGGAGCGTTTGTGAAGCTATAAATATATGATATTTATGGCATTCGACGATGTTGTGCAACATATTAGTCAAACTTAAGTTTTAAATCAAAATAAAGGCTTGGTTTCTTAGGACAGGACGCCGTCAGCTGGAAAGCAGTGCTAGCCTCTGATTTGTCCATTTGTGAGTTTGATAGTATGCGTTCGATGACGTATACTATAAAACTCACAAATGGACAAATAAGAGGTTAGCGCTGATTTCCAGTTGACGGCGTCCTGTCCTAAGAAACCAGGCCTTTAGCAATACAATCTCGCATGTTCGCAGTATCAAAAATATTTACAATATCGTAATATTTAATGGAACAAATATATGCAATAAATATATAAAACGAAATGTGTGACAAGAAAATTTCCTTTTAATACATTAAGGAATAAATAAATAGTTTTCCCAGATAAATTTATTCATGTATGATGATTACAACTAATAGCAAACGGTAAATTGGAATAAATCTGACTGTTTCTTTAAACCATTATTTCCGTCACTTTGATAAGTTCCTGGGTCAAACAGTCCCATCTTAGAATATTTGGAGAATGCTGCTTTAATATCATTTAAATTTGCTATAACCTTAATTTGATACACTGAAAAAGAATTTCAGAAACTACTTTTGGCTCGACAAAAACGTTTCCGAATTTCTCAGAGAATTTCGTTTAATAGCATGTTTCCAATCAGAAAATCAAATGCATAGCACAGAGGGAATATTAAGATGAATTCGAACTAGCTTAGCAGAACCGAAACGGATATAAATTATACTTCATAAAATCCTTTAATGCAGTTCTCAGAGATTTATAAAGTAAAATATAATTATCCTTATTTCACAATCAAAAACAGGCATACATATTTAACAGTAAATTTTTGCTTCTGTAGATTAATACCAGCGTAGAAAACAACAGGAAATTCTCACCAGTTCATTTTAGATTGCTAACAAACTTTTGGCGATATTTTTGAATTTCTGAATCTTTTTCTTGAATTTCTAAAATTCAAAGCAAGCAAACATAGGTTTTTTTCGGATTTGAAAATAATTTTCACGCGAGTGAATGCACTAAGCACCGTAAAAATTATTCAATTTTAAGTTCTTAGATTTTAATTACACCCTTTAAATTGCATATGGCATTCGTTTTTCTGCAAACAAGAAGAAAGCGTTCCTTCACACAGTTTTTTGATTTGTTCAACATTATATTCAGAGAGATATTACACCACACCGTAAAAACTCTGGTGTAATACCAATCTGAATTGTGTGAATAATTACTTTATTTCAAGTTAATACCGAATAGAGCATTCTTTTACGCTTCTTGAGTCTTAACACCAATAATTGATAAAGCTTGCACCAATCTGCAGCTCATTAATGAAGAAGGTTGTGTTTTCCGGTGCTTCTTAAATTTGGCGAATAATCATTATATATTCAAGAAAATTCTAATATGAAATGATGGTAAAGCATGTTTTAATCGCATAAAAAATGCTTCTAGACTATTATTAGAAGCTTAAAGACGAATAATTGTACTAATTTCAAGGTAATGAAAATATGGTTGCCATAATGGCAGTTTGGCATGAAGTGTACGGGGTAATGGCATGAAGTGTACGGGTGAAATGTGAATTCTTCTTGATGGTATTGACAAACTTGTTATAGTTTATTTAATACCCAGCAAGTTTCAATCCTCTTTATTGATTAATAAAAAATATTGATTTTCGTCGATTATTTGCGAAATGATTTAAAATTTCTTGTCGGATTGATTTGGCAAACTACTCATATCAACTATTATAAAATGCATGCACATTTTTAGTTGTATAATAATGATATTTATGTTCTCATAAGATTTATATAAATTTGATAGTTGTATAAAATAATTTTGCAATATTTAACTTTCATTCACCTTGGTTTTGTTCAAATTTATAATAATATTCTATTTGTGCTGCATGTATATACTTGATTAACAAACTAATTTTATTTAAAGAAATATTGTATATGTGTATCCTAAATTTATGATTCTTGCTTTAGTGTATTGCAAAAGCAACTTTACTATTTCTTACGCGTAACTCTTACGTATATCATTGTTATAAATTTCAGTGTTGTTGAATATAACAAGCATGGTGGCCGCTACTTTACACCAAGTAGTGTAAAAGGAAGGTCCAGGAACTATCCATTGTTTTGGTGTAGTGTAAAGAACGAGGAGATGCGTTCGGACAATTCGAGGATATTTGAGGACATATTTTAAGACTTGAGATCCATTTCCTGTGTCTCAAAGAGTTAGAATTTTCTGAGGACAACTGTGGATATTCGAGCATAGTTCTCCAGTTTTGAGGACATATTTGAGTACATGTCATTTTTTTGCTCTTCGATAGTAAGTTCGATGCTTTCGGACAATTCGAGACTATTTGAGGACATATATTAAGATTCAGTGTAGTAGAACCCTTAGGGAAACACCAGTTTGGCGTATATTTAGTGTTCAGATATGTAAAAATTTTTTACAATCCGTCGTTTTTACATTGCCCTTTTTACATATGATTACACGATACTCTGGTTCAATTTTATAGCAAACTTGTTTCAGTTTAGCATCTTAAAATTCATAAAATTTTACAAGTTATTGTGGTTTAAAATATCGAAAACGCTTTTACCATTTAGTCAAATTAAACGTTGTTAAGATTGTAGCGTTTTAACTATAATTTGTATAGACAATAATTAAGCTAATGTTTCAATATTGGGGTCATTCTCACTGAAAAGGTATAAATGGACTAAAAAAATTTCTTAAATTAAAGTAATTAAAAAAGTGATAAAAATTACATAAATGCCTTTATTTATTTTTGTTATATGTTCGTATAATAATGGTCAAGTTTTCTATTTTATTTTTTACAAGATTTAAAATATTTTAAATTCTGCCTTGTCCACGGAGGAGACGTAATAGTCAACGGAGGAGACATTTTATGTTATAAAATATAAAATGTCAATGAAGACTAATTAAAAGTAATTATTGGATACAACTGATATGAGTTTAACATTAACAAGTAAATAATAAAATATTTCATTATTAGAGATAGAGCTACTTCCGATTAATCATTCTGCTATGAAAGGAAACATCCATTTTTAACCTAGGTGTAAAATTTTTTAAGTAACTCTTACTGAATATTAATAAATTAAAATGTAAAGACTATTGAAATAAAAATTC
>NC_092213.1:58624210-58639117 GCF_043381705.1 Parasteatoda tepidariorum
CAAGCTAAGAGGTACATCTGATTTTGCCTCTGAAATCAGAGGTACATTGTGCCTTTCATTTTTAAAGGTACGTTGTGCCCTTAAAATTCAGAGGCACAAACGATCCAAATGTGCCTCTGAAATCAGAGGTACAGTTTTTAGAGTGTACTTTTAAATATAACTCTGGGCTTATAGAATTTTTCTTAATACCACTCCGTAATTGATAATTTAATCAAAAATTAGTACACATTTTAAAAGGATTTAACGTTAAAGGATTATTTAAAAACAGAAATACTGCTAATACTTAACCGAGCGTTTGTGAAGCTATAAATATATGATATTTATATGGCTTCTTTTGCGAGTGCTTCATATGCTTTATTTTAAAATATTTATAAGGAAAATTTTAAAACACTGAAATAGAAATCACTAAAATTTTATATATTTTATGAGGTAATAGCTTTTTCTTTTCCTTTTCTCATTATAGTTAGTTTCACTTCAATTCTCAATCTACAATTAGTTTTTCAAAGAAAATACAAATAAAGTAAATTGGTATATTTTCTAAAAATGTCAATATTTTGATATTTTTCTTCTTTTTTTAAATACTTATAAGTATAAGTATATATCAAATTCCAGCAAGTTTCAAATCAAAACTATACAAAATTGTCTAATAAATTGTACTTCGAGAGTATTTAAAGTGTCTAAAATAAATAAGTAATTCAATTAATAAATAATTAATAAGGTTTTTCGAAGCTCTTTCGTCAAGGAGAAAAAAAAACACAGCTTAAGTGCCTTACAGTTGAAGCAAAGCTATAATTTTAAACAGTATCTGCCAACTTTCTATAAAAAATTATCTGGGTTTTAGAACCGACTAATAACTTAAATATTTTAAAAATTATTGAGCTCTTTAAAAATCACGAATTTGGCGACATTTTTCCACTTACTTGAAAATTATCAAAAATCACTGCCTTATTTTTAGTTTTTACAAATTTTTATGAGCCCAGATAATGCAGCAAGGGAGTGTATTATAAAATAATCTTATTTTTTAAATATTAAAAATTAAGATCACAAACGCTTATCATTTTTATTAAATCGTGGCTTTTCCCTATATTGACTTTTTGCGCCATTTTCACAATAATCATAAAGAGCGCTGGCTTTATATGGGCCAAACTTGACATAACGATCATGAGCAACTATTACAAACTCACAGCAGTTATGCATGAGAATAGCATATTAATCGCAAAGTGCATTAATATCATTCAAATTTGCTATAATCTTAATTTGGTATTCCGAAAAGAAAATTTGAAAAATAAATTCTGGCTCAGCAAAAATGTTTTCAAATATCTCAGACAACTTAGTTTAATAACATGTTTCCAATTAATTGAGAAGCATTTCTTTTATTTTCAAAAGTACGAAACTGAATCGTATTGACTCCGATTTCATGCATCGTAGCTCCTCCATGTATTCAGAAAAGTTTCGTGATTTTTTTACTATATAAAAAGGTAACATAATTTTGTTAAATCTTCGTTAAATCTAAATTATTTTCGTAAATCTACGTTAAAATGGAAATTTATAATTTACATTTTATGACATGAAGTAGATTATTTTACAATATAAAATCTTTTAGGGTCTCTCGAGGTCGAAAATGGTGGCAACTACTTTACAACACCAAAGTAGTATATTGAAATGCCATACATAACTCTCGGATGTAGTGTTTCAGCACACCAATGGTCCATTACACTTCTTGGTGTTAAGTATCCGCCGCCATTTTTTACATTCAGTAACACTAAAATTTATTATTGCAGTAACATATAATACATATGAGAATCAGTATAGATATGTTTTCGATACAATATAAAGTAAGAATCTTTAATATAGAATAGATATATACAGCAATTTTGAAAACAAAATTAGAAAATCAAGCATAATCGTACTACAGAGGGAATGTTAAGACGAATTCAAACTAGCTTAACAGAACCAAAACGAATTGAAATTATACGTCATAAAGTCATTTAGTACAGTTCTCAGAGATATAAAACGTAATATATAATTATCCATTTTACCCAACTAAAACCATACATACATATTTAACGGCAAAATTTTGCTTCTGTAGATTAATATCAGAGTAGAAAACAGCAAGAAGCTCTCACCATCTCATTTTAGATTGCTAACAAACTTTTGGCGATATTTTTGAATTTCTGAATTTTTTTCTTGAATTTCTAAAATTCAAAGCGAGCAAAAATAGGTGTTTTCTGATGTGAAAATAATTTTCTCGCGAGTGAAAGTACTAAGCGCCGTAAAGATTATTCAATTTTAAGTGTTTAGATTTAAATTACACCCTTTAAATTGTATACAGCATTCGTTTTTCTGTTAAACAAGAACAAAGTGTTCCTTCGCACAGTTTTTTGATTTGTTCAACATTATATTCAGAGATATATTACAACACACCGTAAAAACTCTGGTGTAATGCCTATCTGAATTTTGTGATGAAAAGCTCTAAAAATTGTGTGAATAATTACAGTACCGCTCAAAAGTATCAGTACACCTAGAAACTTATAAAAATTCAAAGCGTCATAACTTCTTTAAAAATGATCAAAAATGCTTCTGCTTCAGCTCATTTTGAAGCTTAAAATCTCTACTTTTATGTACTTCAATTGTTTTTAATTAATATATTTTGCAACTATGTACAATTACACTCTACACAATCATAGAAAATTGTATTAATTTTTTGTGAAGTTTGACGCAATGTACGGGCACAAAGGGGTTAGATATTGTTAATTTTTTTTATACCATTGAAAGATTTGGACTTTTAGCTTTCATTTAAAAAAAAAATTCTTAAAAAACATGTTTTTTGACGAAGTTATTGTCAAATAAAAAAAAAGGTTTTTTTTCGGAATTTAATGATTTTTCAGCAATTATAATGAATTTTAGTGTAATTATAATATGATATGAAAATTTTTTAATTAAAATAAATTAAAATTTAATATTTCTCGATAATATTATTTCATAATTTATTATAACAATTTTAACTTTTTTTTTGGGAAAATATAATAATGAAATAAGAATCAACGTTTACAATTTAATATTTTGAAATTTATTTTTTCGTATTTTTCTCAGAAAAAATTTGAAAACAAAAATGTAATAATGAAAAAATATTTTACATCATATTTTGCTTTCTTCAAAATATCCTCCCCGCGCTTTTATAACTGCAGCACACACTCGAGGCATCCGATCAATCAGCTTTTTTAATGTTATCTTGTCTATTTTTCGCCACTGCTCTTGAAGGACTTTCCACATATGATTTATGCTGGTTAATGGATCGAAGACCGAAGGTAGGAGGACGAACCTAAATAGTTCCTGTGCGGAATTCATTATAATTGCTGAAAAATCATTAAATTCTGAAAAAAAAACTTTTTTTTTATTTGACAATAACTTCGTCAAAAAGCATGTTTTTTTGGAATTTTTTTTTTAAATGAAAACTAAAAATCCAAATTTTTCAATGGTATAATAAAAATTAACAATATCTAACGCCTTTGTGCCCGTACATTGCATCAAACTTCACAAAAATTAATACATTTTTCTACGATTGTTTAGAGTGTAATTGTACATAGTTGCAAAATATATTAATTAAAAACAATTAAAGTTCATAAAAGCAGAGATTTTAAGCTTCAAAATGAGCTGAAGCAGAAGCATTTTTGATCATTTTTAAAGAAGTTACGACACTTTGAATTTTGCCATTTTTTTATAAGTTTCCAGGTGTACTGATACTTTTGAGCGGTACTGTACTTTACTTCAAGTTAATACCGAATATAGCTTTCTTTTACGCTTCTTGAGTCTTAACACCAATAATTGATAAAGCTTGTACCAATCTGTAGGTCGTTAGTGAAGAAGGTTGTGTTTTACGGTGCTTCGTAAATTGGCGAATAATTATTGTATATTCAAGTAAATTCTTATATGAAATGATGGTAAGGCATGTTTTAATCGCATAAAAAATACTTCTAGATTACTATTAGAAGCTTAAAGACGAATAATTGTGCTAATTTCAAGGTAATGAAAATATGGTAGCCATAATGGCAGTTTGTTTACATGAAGTGTAACGGTGAGAAGTGAATTCTTCTTGGATTGTATTGACAAATTTGTTATAGTCTATTTAATACCAATCAAGCTCCAATCCTCTTTATTGATTAATAAAAAATATTGATTTTCGTCGATTATTTGCGAAATAATCTAAAATTTCTTGTCGGATTGATTTGGCAAACTACTCATATTAACTATTATAAAATGCATGTACGTTTTTAGTTAGTAATGATATTTATGTTCTCATAAGATTTATATAAATCAGACAGTTGTATAAAATAATTTTATAATATTTAACTTTTATTCACTTTGGTTTTGATCAAATTCATATTAATATTCCGTCTGTGCTGCATGTATGCTTGATTAACAAACTAATTTTATTCTAAGAAATATTGTGTATATGTATCCTAAATTTATGATTCTTGCTTTAGATTGTATCGTAAAAGTAACTTTACTAATTCTTACGCGTAACTCTTACGTAGCTTATTGTTATAAATTTCAGTGTTTTCGAATATAACATACATGGTGGCCGCTACTTTACACCAAGTAGTGTAAAAAGAAGGTCCAGGAACTATCCATTGTTTTGGTGTAGCGTAAGGAACGAGGAGATGCGTTCGGACAATTCGAGGACATTTGAAGACATATGTACTGAGATCTCAGAACATTTCCTGCGTCTCAAAGAGCTTGAATCTTTTGAGTACAACTGTGGATATTTGAGAATTGTCCTCCGGTTTTGAGGATTTTTTTTTTTTTTTTTTTTTTTTTTTTTTTTTTTTTTTTTTTTGAGAACATGTCACTTTTTTGCTCTTCGATAGTATTCTCCGTAAGACAAATTATCGTGTTTAAAAAAACATGAGTATTACTTTCTTTATGTATTTCATTGCAAATAAAAAAAAACGATCAGATATTTTCGGACATTTGAGATTATTTGAGGACCTATATTAAAATTTAGTGTAGTAGAACCCTTAGGGAAACATCAGTTGGGCGTATATTTAGTGTTCAGATACATGAAATTTTTTTACAATCCGTAGTGCTTACATTTTATTTTATATTATAAGCGTCGTTGAACAGCCGACCCAATGTAGTGCTTACATTGTAATATTTGCATATGATTGCACGATATTAGTTCAATTTAATAGGAAACATGTTTTAATTTAGAATCTTAAAATGTAGCAAATTGCACTTTATTGTGGTTTAAAATATCGAAAACGGTTTTGCCATGTAGCCAAATTAAACGTTGCTAAGATTAAAGTGTTTAAACTATAATTTGTAGACAATAATTAAGCTAATGTTTCATTATTGATGTTTATCATAATTTGCTACATTTGTTTGAACCCTAACAATTTAAATTTGTAAATATCAATTATCAAAACAAATATCAAAGCAATTTAAATTTGAAAAAATTTGTATATATTTGTATATATAAGTTAATGTCTCAATATTAGTAGTATATTTTTGAGTGACATTTGCTTGAATCCCTCAATTTAAATCCTTTTCTAATAAAAGTTAATGTCTCAAGTTTTAATACTTATAAATTACAAATTTTATTTATGAATTATCATATTTCTCTGAATCCCTTTAATAATTTTATCTACTAATAATGAAATAAATGTCTCAAACTTTAATGTTTATAAAATATTAAATTTTTCAAATGAATTATTAAATTAGTTTGAATAAGTTAAGAAATCCAAATTTGTTAATAATTACGAAGTGAATGTCTCAAATATTGATGGCTTTATAGGACTGAATTTCTTTAATGAATTACTAAATTTTATTGAATCCCTTTAACAATGTTTAAATCTATAACTAATAATGAATTAAATGTCTAAAGTATTAATGTTTATAAATGACAAAATTTCTCTAATGAATTACTAAATTTGTTTGAATGCTTTTGACAATGCTTGAATCTATAACTAATAATGAATTAAAAGTATGAAATAATGTTTATAAATAACTAAATTTTTCTAATGAAATACTAAATTTGTTTGAATCTGTTTAACAGTGTTTAAATCTTTAAATAATAATAAAGTTAATGTCTCAGACTAAAGTTTAAAAATGACTTAATTCTTCTAATGAACTATAAAATTTGTTTGAGCCCCTTTAACGATTTAAATCTATAAATTAAGAAAAATCTAACCTAAATCTAATCTAACCCCTAAATCTAATCTAGATAACAATTTGAATTTCAGTCTTATTTTACTTCATTTTATTATAAACGTTGCACTACAGGTGACCTATGGGTTTCATGCTTAACTCTATGTAAAGGTAATACTCAACGTCCTAAATATTGTTTCTGAAAGAGTTACTAAATTTGATATTTTGGAAATGTAAATAAGCAATAATAAAGTTTAATTTCTAAATATTTAATCTTATTAACGAATTACTAAATTTTCTTGAATCCCTTCAACTCTTAAAATCTATAAATTATTAAACAATGTTAAAGTTTGTAAACAAGTAACAAAAATTAGTTCTTTACATTTTCCTTTCATCATACCGGCTAACAACATAATGAAAAAAATTATGTGGATAACTGCTTAACCACATTTTTTACTTTTACTTATTAATCCATGGATTATCTTCCAAAAAAATCATTTATCAGAAAAAACTTTTTTTTTTAAAAATGTACAACTGTTTAAGTTATTGAACAATAACTAAGTAGGACCGCTAATTCACGCCCCTTACTCCGTGAAAAATACCGGATTAAAATCTATTATCCCCAAAAAGGATTAAAATTTGCTGCTTCAGTACTGCGACAATGACTAACACGCCCACAATGACAGGGGACGCCCCTTTTATGAGGGATAACAAATTAAGGTTCCTCAAACTTTTTCAGAAAGTTATTGACAGTTGACATCTTTCCACGCCAAACAGCAGAGGGGGAAATCTCAAGCACAATGTAGGCGGAGTTTAATTGAGAACCCTTTGGTACGTGCCGCCAGCCAATGAAAGCAGAAACCTTGCAACTTAAGTCCCGCCCATTCGTTGGTAAACATGGTTTCAGTCATGGGTCCATCAGTTGATGCCTCCAGCGCAGTGACGGCGATCGGAGTTGACGGCAAGTGTAATTAATTCGGCGCGGATTTGATTTTGATTACTCGCTAGCATTTCATTTAATTCTGGATTCACGTAGTGTTGAGCAACTACAGGGGACAGATATGGCCCCTTGCTTTCGATGGACCCCCGATTGCGTATTCAGGCCACTTTATCCAACTAGTTATCCTTTCCAAGGTATGTTTGTTTTTATTTATTGCTATTGACCATCTCTTTTGCTCGGAGAGGAGGAAATACATTTTACTAATTTTAATCTGTCTCATTAAATATATAATGTGAATAATCTGTCATTGGTCAAGAGAATATTTTTTTTCAGGTAGGGTCATGCAAAACCATGGGGGAAAAGAGAAGGGGGCAGTAATTAAATTTTTAACATTATAAATTTCTCAATTTTTAAAATTGCATAATTGGTGGCGTAATTTATAACTGCAGAATTATGACATAATTAGAGGCATAATTAGTAGCAAGTTTTTTTAAGTAGGGTCGGGATTTAAGTGACTGAAAGTAAAAATTTTTAGAAGATTACCCTTAATAGTTAAAAATAGCAAAAAATGTCATTAAAAACATCAGAAATACAAAAAAAAAAAAAAAAATTTAATTATGCCCTTAAATCTTTCCTTATAATTAAACAAGAATTTTAATCTTGAACATCATCTCTTTCCTAAATTTTCTTATGACATATAATTGCTATTAAATTAGTATAATAAGAGAAATTATGATGCATGTTTCATCGAAGTATGAAATAGATGTTATGCTAAAAAGTAATAATAATAGTAATAAAAGGATTACAAAAAGTAAAAAAATCAGAGATATTTCAGATGAGAATTGGTCCACTGCTTAAAAACTTTATAAAAAGTATAAAAAGAAAAAACTAAAACGCGAAAAGAAAACCAATCAAGATCTCTAAAAATTGTTCTTAAAAAGTACGAAAATGAAAACAATGCCAAAAGAAATGCAAATATCATCAAAATCCGGGCCATATAGTTGTTATATTTTATTTTATAACCGGTGGAGGATTTTCTGAATGAACTAATCATTTGCGTAACATAGAGAGGAAAACCACGGAAACCTCCCACGGTTAGCCTGACGACAAAAGGACTCTAACCCATGATCTGTTCACCACTGAGAATATTTTACGTCTGTGGGCTAGGTGCCGAATTCATCTCTACCAGACATCGCTGGGATTCGAATTTGGGTCATCACATTGGGAGGCCTGCGCTCTCTCCCTTGAGCCACCACGTCCCATATAGTTTTAATAATTATTCATTGGTTTTGATTAATTTTCAGGTCATTACTCCATTAAATACCCCATTCATCGCGGAATCTGCTGGGATATTATTGACACATCTGTGCTGAGTATATTGTATTGTAAAGTGGTAGAACTTACATGAACAAGCCAAAAAATTGAAACTGAGAAGAAAAACCTGACATTTATTTTAATGCTTAATTCTGTTAATTAAATTCAATGAAAAAAATGATTTATGTAAAAGCTTTTAATGTAGTGAAATATTCTTTTTAGAATTAGCTTAGAAAATGTTTGATTTGTGATCATGTGAATATTAGGTAAAAACTTTTGGCTTTTTTGGACTCCCCCACGTCGAAAAAAATTTAAGAAATTACTAATTCCCCACCCCGCTTGCGTAAGAAAGTCACACTATTCCCCTTTTGTTTTTTTTCTTCTTTTCTTTAACATTTGCAGTGGTAATCCAATTTTAAGAATTTTAAGATTAAATTCAAATAAGAATGCATCTCTGCGTAAGACGAATTTTGGAATTCCATGAAGAAGTATTTTTTCAAACTTTTCTTTCCCAAATTTAACTTTTGCAGAGATTTCAACGATTAAAGACTGTTGCAAATTATTTTTTTCAGTGGAAGAGAGTTAAGATAGATTTTTTTTTAAACAAAGAGATTTTTTTAAAAATAAATATTAAACTTTAGGAAATTTAATATTGGCTTTATGGCCATTTATATATCTGTTAAAATAAATTACTTGTGTTTAGTGATGGACAAAATTCTCTTGAATCAAAGATATTAAAATTTAAATACATTACCATTGTTCTACTATGAAAAATATTTTCTTAAACTACGAAAATTCCGTAGTAGATTGAGTGAGTATCTGCTTTTGTTTCAAATTTGAAATTTTTGTAAATGTAACCTTTTTCCCAAGTTTTTTGCATTTTAAAAATATTGAAAATAAAGGGATTAGTATGTTATGTAAGTATTGTCCATTCCCTCCTACCTCTTTGTTACCAAATAGAAGCAAATTACAAACCTTTCCTTCACCTTTCCATCTCTTTAGGTGCTTGCGTAATATTTGAACGTCCTTGCTTGGTTTAATTAAGCTTTTCTTTCTTAATGAAACAATTTAGAAGACGAAATAAAAATGTGTGTAAACAAACTTTTAGCGAAAAAAAGAATCAACTTAACTTACTGGTACTTAAGGACTTTTTAAATAAACGAAATAATTTTTTCTTTTCAATAGAAATTTTTTTCATAATACAAATTAGAAAAAATATGTGTGGTAAAATTTAAATTTTTTTTTTAATTTTATAGTGTTCAATTTTAGTAGGTTTAAGTAAAGGGATTATGTTGGATTTAGAAAGTTCTATATTTATGATTTAACTTATAAATGGCTGATAATAATATGCAGAGGATTTACTCGTGATCGCATGGGTACGTGACGTCTTTGATTCCAATAAACGGCTGATTTCTTTGACTGATATCTACTTCATTAGAAGACTGTATTTTCTAAGATGAGACTGTATTTTCTTAGTTTTCCCAGCATTACAAGTACAACAATACAATAGGATACGTTAAAGTAAGTTAGCATAATATTATAAAGAATAATTTAAAATAAGAAAAATTCATTAAATTAAGTGAAATTTAAATTTAATTTTATTAAGCATAAAAATGAGTATAAATAATAAGTTAATAAGCGGCTGATTCCACTGGCTGATATCTATTTCATAAGAAAGGAGACTGTATTTTTTCAATTTTCACAGACAGCATTACGAGTGCAACTGAACGATAGAATATATTTAAGGCAAATTAGCATTGATTTATAAAAAATAATTTTCAAAAAGAAATCTTAATAAAAGTTAGTAAAATTTAAATTTAATGCTAATAAGCATAGAAATTAGCCTAAAAATAAGTTAATTATTTTTGAAAATTTATGACAATAAGTGGCTGATTTTGATAGCCAGTGAGTTTACAAATCAGCGAGCATTATATACGCACTAGGAATTATTGCATTGAAGAAAATTATAAAATTACGATTTTTGCCTACTGTATTTAGATTGTTAAACAGTATCTCAAATACACACTTGTAACTGCTCCCGAAAGAGAGGGAGAAAAAAATGGTTTGAAAACCATTTCCTTTCTACTCTGAGAAAAAAATTATGGTCCAGAGTATGGTACAATTTATCGTGTTTTCGGCTCTATAGGAATACCAGAAAGCTCGGTAATTATTAACAAAGCGATTTAGTAAGGAGTTTGGCAAAATTACCAAAAAAAAATATGCTTTTATAATGTGTGATAAAATTTTATAAATGTGCTAAAAATCTGCGGCATGAAATAAAATCCATTTATTCGGTTAAATTTATTTTTCAGTTTAGCTTTTCTTACTAAATGTGTTTAAGAACTGTAATTTTGAAAACCAGAATTTCCAGTCAATCATAACTATATAAAAAGAAAAATTGATAAATGAATGGTTAAAATACCATATATTTTAAATTTTAATTACAGACTTTTCTTTTTTTCTTTTTCTACCAGAAATGTAAATGCCATACAGTACAGTAACTTTACGATATTTTTTTTTTACTCCAATTACTAGTTTTTGGAAATAGCAAAATGCTTATAGTCACTAAAATTTATTAACAATTATAATACTTTTACTGTTTTCTATAAAAAACCAGACACTTTTTTTCAGATATAAAAGAGTGTTACTTATATGTTACATTACTATACGTTATATCCTTATATATTAGATTTCAAAATAAGTTATGGCATTTACGAGTATTCTCTACCCCAAAACAAGATGGAAAAGAGATAATTTGACTATCGATTTTTTTTCTTGATAAATAACAGCCCTGTATATAATTCAACAGTTGTTTACTGCGCTGATATTGAATATCTCTATTTAAAATAGCATTTGACAAAGAGAAAAATGCTAAGTAGTAATAAGAACTATTAGCAAGAGCTAACCTATCACAAAAATTGTTAATTTTGCTCTAAGAATTAATTAATTATCAGCATTTTTAATCTAGAAAAGAATTAATTATTTACAAAAAACATTCTATCCTATGTGATGAAAAGATGAATCGATAAGTCAGTTCCAGATAGGATAAAATTGTCTTTGTCAGATGAAACTGTAATCCGTACCCCTCCCTCCTCATAAATGAATTTCCGTAAGACATGTGCAATAAGTACAAAATAATTTCTGTAAAATTAACCCTGATGTCAAATTTTCTTAAAAGTTAACGGCTACAATTTCCTCAAAAAAAAAGAAGAAAAAAAGAAATTAATAAAAGTAATTTTTAAATTTCAAAACCATATTACCTATGCAAGATAACATTTTATAATGCATTATTTAATTTGATAAATATTATATTGCATTTTAGTTCATAAATATAATATAACATTTATAATATTTTACTTGAATAGCAATATAATATTTTATTTGAAAAAAATAAATAAATAAAGAGAGAGAACTTGTGTGAAACATTGCATAACATATACAATATCTAATAATGCACGATATCGACAAAATATTAATAAAATACTTTATTTGAAAAAAAAAAAAGATAGAGAGAAGCGTGCGTAAAATATTATATAGCATTTACATTATACAATAGCTAATGTTTTAAAAAGAGTGTTTAAGTAGTTATAAAAGGTTTTATCATATAACTGGAATGGCAATTTAAGTCTAATAATGCTATAATACATTAAAAAAAAACCCTAATCACCTTTTGTAAAACATGCAATGCATGTAAAATAACTTCAATTCATGGGCCCATTTAAAATACTTTTGGCAGGTGCTACAAATATTTTCTGATTAAAGGCATAATATTGGTTAAAAATTTTCATTATACAATAGAAATACAATGATAAAAAAGCAATACTAATATAATGCATAACTTATAAATAGTAATAAATAATATTTTTAACTAGTATTTCAACTTGACTTTAATAAAAATTAGGTTTATTGAATTTGTCTTTTTTACAACTTATTCCTTGTTTTAATGGAGGAAATGTCTGATAAGCAAGGCGATGAGGATCAGTGGATATGGTCTGAGAGTCTGCAAAAGACGATTTGAAGGTGCAAACTGACCACAGGTCATTGTCAGAGATTAATGCTCATATTTATAAGAATGCATACCAAAAGATGGGACAGTTCTGAACGTAGCAATCAGCATGATATAGCTGTCAAACTGGAATATGAGGGAAAACTCTAGAAGAAACGAGCTACGGCGAGAAATGATGATGGATTTAGTAGTAACCCGCAGAAGTACTTAAAGAATAAATAATATCTTTCAATTGAACGAGAAATTCATATTCTCGAGGAGAAAAGAAACCAGCGGTACTTCAAAGTCCGTTGGTTTCGCAATGATTATCTCGAATATTACGGCTTTGAATCAGTTAAAGAATTTTTTTAGAGCCACGCTCCATAAATAGTGTTATGCCAGTCTAAAAATTAGAAAAAGTTTTATTTTAAACAAACATACTAATTTCAAAAGGTAAAGCAAATTTCAATTATATTTCAGTGATGAGTAATGTTAACCGTGTCTAGGGCCCGTTTTATATTTTAATACAAATCAAATCGGGCCTTGCAAACCCTTGCTAAAAGAAGTGGTTAGAAATGAGACTGTAAGAATAAAAAATAAAATTCTTAAATTACCATGCAAATATTTTTCAAGAACGCTCAGGAAAAATATACATACATTTAACTAATTAACCAGATGGATTTCTACAGTTGCATTTAACTACTAGTTAAAATACATATCTCGGAGTAACATAAAAACGCAATGGCATAAAATCTTTCCACATAGTTGTCGCTGTATTTTCGCTGCGCAGAAAATCACATAGTATAATCCAGTTTTCGTACATGAATATTCAGATTTCTTTGGTTGTCTTCAACAAGTTATTTACCTGAAATATTTATTTAGCATCCTTTCTTAGTATTTAATACATTACGATTTTGAATCTTGATTCTTCCACAGTAAAGGCTGAAGATTAAATGCAGTGTTTATAATAAATTAATTTCTTAAAATTACCTTATTATGCAACCTTTATGATTAACATATTTAAATCAGTATCTAAACTTATTGACCCTTTTACCATTATTAAGTAGTAAATAAGTTAAGTTTAGTAATGTGTGCTTAGTGTAAAATTGCGTCAAGTCCAGTTATGCAATTAAAATACTGAATTCAGAACTGTCAAAATCTAATTGGGATTAACTTTTCGCCCTGTTGCTAAATAATCTCTTTGACGATAAACATTTAATGTATTTTTATAATAACCAAAAATTAAATGGGAGTTTTCGATATAAAATTCTAGATGAAGTTGCATCAGTAACCCAGAAAAATGAATCCTGATACATTTTATCGCAATGGAATCAGAAACCAAATCTGTGTTAATAAAATGAATTTTTTTTTTGGGGGGGGGGTCTTTCAATTTAATACTTTTTAAATTTGATATAATGTTTTGTTCATCTTTAAGATACATAAAAACTATGTAGCAATCGGTAAAGTTTGATATTTGAATCTAAATGGAAGAACTCCCTAGATTAACTTCTTATTTAACTGTATTTTTAATACTAAATAAGTAGCTAAAAAGTTGTAATTAATTACTAATTCATTTGTATATTTAATGTCCAATCAAGCAGTATTTATGCAAGTAAGTATCTAAAAAGTAATACTTAACTACTAATTGATTTGCATGTTTAACGACTTATTAAACAGCATTTATACAAACAAATAAGTAGCAATTAACTATTAATTCATTTGTATATTTAACGACTTATCAAACAATATTTATACAAACAAATGAGTTGCAGTTAACTCCTAATTTTTTGTACATTTAACGACTTATCAAACAGCATTCATACAAATAAATAAGTAGCTAATAAGTAGCAGTTAACTATTAATTAATTTGTACATTTAACGACTTATCAAACAATATTTATACAAATAAATTAATCGCAGTTAACTCCTAATTTTTTGTACATTTAACGACTTATCAAACAGCATTTATACAAGTAAATAAATAGCTAATAAATAACAGTTAACTCCTAATTAATTTGCATATTTAACGATTTATTAAACAACATTTATACAAGTGAATAAGAAGCAGTTCGCAACTTATTAATTTCTATGTTTAGAGACTTATCAAACAGAATTTATGCAAGTAAATACGTAGCTAAAAAGTACACTCTAAAAACTGTACCTCTGATTTCAGAGGCACATTTGGATCATTTGTGGAATTTTAAGGGCACAACGTACCTTTAAAAATGAAAGGCACAATGTACCTCTGATCTCAGAGGCACATTTGGATCGCTTGTGCCTCTGAATTTTAAAGGCACAACGTACCTTTAAAAATGAAAGGCACAATGTACCTCTAATTTCAGAGGCACATTTGGATCGTTTGTGCCTCTGAATTTTAAGGGCACAACGTGCCTTTAAAAATGAAAGGCACAATGTACCTCTGATTTCAGAGGCACATTTGGATCGTTTGTGCCTCTGAATTTTAAGGGCACAACGTACCTTTAAAAATGAAAGGCACAATGTACCTCTGATTTCAGAGGCA
>NC_092213.1:58639910-58685267 GCF_043381705.1 Parasteatoda tepidariorum
ATTATAATTCTTTTCATACTACTTAATAACAATAATATTTGTCACCAATTCTTTCAAAAACTTAATAAAACATTTCTGGAACGGATCCCACCGCTGCCACCAATTAATACATAGCTGTAGCGTATCAAGCTATATTAAAGAACTGTTCAGTTTTTTTATAAAAACATTTATTTCACACCACAACAAATACAATAACAAATATAAAGTACCCGTAACGGGATAGTTAAATCTTATAAAGGAAACTAGAAAAAGTGCCCGTAGCGGGATATATGAAAACTCACCCGTAACGGGATAGATAAAATATCAAGGCACTCTAGATAAACCCGTAACGGGTAATATGAAAACTCAAGTTCCGCACAAAACTAATTCTAAAAAATCAACAACTTTCTGGTGTTCTAATTTTATCGTCTGCTTTTATTATTTGTATTTCGTCATAAAATATTTCATTGATGTGCGCATGCGCTTCTTCTCCGTTACATCGTACCGAAGAAAAGGAATTGAAGCCCATTTGAGAGGCACAGGGAACCGGTAAAATCCTTTCGTACCGCGCATTGACTCGCGTTTGCTTTGGTGCCTTTCATTTCTTGTGGTGCCTCTCATTTTTAAAGGCACATTAGTTATGTGCCTCTAACACGAGAAAATTAAGGGTTTATTTAGCTTGTGCCTTTTATTTAAGAGGTACAGTTTTTAGAGTGTAGTAGTTAAATACAGACTAATATACATATTGAACTGCGTTACAAACTGTATTTATACATCTGAATTAGTAGTTGTAATTAGTAGTTAACTACCATTACTAGGTGTGTTTAACCTCGTATCTAACGGCATTTCCATGTAGATGTAGTGTTTAACAACTCTTTAAAATATTAAACTGACTACTTATCTAGATGGATTTCTTCAGCTATATTTCTCATCTTACTCATTCAAAAGTACATTTAATTACTTATTTAGTTTTGATTATTTTACTCATTTAGTTACTTATTTTATTATTAGTTTAGTTACTTATTTAACTTATTATCAATCTAGATTTCTGCGTAAAAGAACGTGAAGAACTTGGGAAATATACAATCATTAGAAAAATTTGGTTTCTTTGAACAATACTGACATTCCCATAATTATGATTATAATAGTCATTTTCTATTATTTTCAAGTATTATTCAATTGTGCCATGTAGTTGATCTATAAACAACACCCATTTCAGTTGATTTCGTATTTGTTGCTAAGTAAAAGCCGTCTTTGCAATTTATTTATTTAGGTCAAATATTAAAACGTATAGTTGAAGCTTTCAGATTTCTTTTTTCTTGAACCTGAGCATTGTTTAAGAAATGTAAGCTTTTATAAGTCTAATCTCAGAAGGTTTTTTTTCCAATTACATTTAAAATTCAATTACATTTTAAACATTTCAATTTAATATTTTTACATTCAAAAGCTTACAATAGTTGCTGATTTATAAATTATTAGTAAGTCTGCATTTTACTTATATATAATTAATAATATCAGTTTGGTGTTTGTAAAATGACAAATTTAGACACTTTGGAAAATTTTGGTACTGTTTAAATCAAATTTTAATAATGCTTATTGAAATGTTTGCTTTTGTCTTCTTATATATTGATTCTTTTAAAAACTTTATTTCAAATCTGGAATTTGAAAGTTTTTCAAAATGAATCATTGAATGAATCTATTTTAATTTCATGTTTATCAAAATATATAACGCGAAATTATAATTATGATATGAATGCAAAGTAAAAGCGAACAGGTTTAAAACCTCAATATCTGCTTATATACAAAAAATTTAAAACTTTTTAGCGTGATTCTACGCTATTACTATAACCCAATCAACAAGACGAAGGCAAATTTCAGCCATATTATGATGCAATTATTGAAAAATAGTATTAAAAACCTGTACTAATAGTATTAAAACTTTAAATTAATACTAATACTAATAGTATTAAATACTGTACTAATAGTTATACTGTACTGTACTAATAATACTGTACTAATAATTATACTGTACTAATAGTATTAAAACTTTAAAAAAAAATTAAAACGAATATTTTAATTAAATTATAAATGCATGGTACTATCCAAATACGACATCTATATGTCACAACTGAATGATGTATAAAAATAATAAAAATTGCTTATTATTATTATCATAATTATAGGAATGTCAGTACTTTTTAACCAAACATAATTTTCAGAATCTATATATTTCACTTAGTTTTGTTACAGCTGCAACATCAGCTAGTATCTTTCAAATGATTACAAAATTATTTTTATTAAAAATTTATTTTACTCTTAAAGTTAAAGATTCAGATATAATATTTAAATTAAAATCTAATTTCTACAGAATTAAAAACATTATGGATAATTAATAATCTTCATTATTTTCTTTATTATTACTATTTTGTTCCTAATTCTAAAGCCATTTTTTTGTACTAAAAGAAAAATTGTATTTATTGATCAAATAAATAATGTATTAGTCAAACTGACGCACACCTTTTGAATGCTTGTGACAGATGTTCATTCATACAAAATGCATACCCTTTTTATAAGGGAGTAAAATATGATATTTAAAGAAAATAACAAAAAAAAGTTTTTTCCAAAAAGAAATTTTTTTATTTTATTTGTTATTACCTACGATTTACATGCGTTAAAATCATGTATATTATGAAAAAATAAAATCAAAATTCCAAGTTCATAAAGGATTGTCAAATTTTCTAACAAAAATCTTAACTCAAATTGATTTTCTTAAACACAGTTAGAAATTTCTCAGTAAAAATGGTTAAATAGCAATTTTTTAATTGCTATTTTACCGTATTCTACCAAAACAATCAAATAACCATAAAAAAAACATTATTCATTATTTTACTTATTTTTACTATATTTAATAGGGTTTAACAACTAGAATTCTATCTCCGCCAACCATGAAGCTATTTTGTTTCCATGTCGTACCAGAGAGGGCTAATAGGCCAATCTCATTGCCGGCTGAACAGGGGTTCAAATCTCAGCGTTGATACTTCAACATGTCTTCCATTCCTTCAATTTATGAAGAGTTTCTAGTGTCATCCACCCTTCAAACGGTGACCTTAGACTATTGAAATACGAAACTGTCATTCATGCGCAAATGGCGCAGCACCCACAGAGCTCCAATGTTCCTTTAAGTTTCATTTCTTATGATTTCTAAACTATGTTAGCTGTAAATGGTTACAAAACCGTAAAAAAAAATGTTCCTAACCATAACTTTATGGTTAATCAGATGGACAGATTGTTTCCGGTTATTTTGCCGTAATTTCTGAATGAAAACTCCACCACTGAAGGAGGCGGAATATTAGAATTAAAGGGAATTCACTTTTAAAGAGGTTTATAATTTGTAAAAGCATAAATAGAAAACTAATTTGAAATTTCAAACTTAAAGATGTTTGTTATAGAATGTAAAATAACAGTCAAAGAATTCTACATGAAATATAACTTTACGGTCTTTCCGAATTTACGTGAGAACCTCACAGTAACCCAGAATCTATGATAACCTAACCTAAAAACTAAAAATTTAATATTAAAAATATGACTATTTAATGAAAATTAAGTTTTTTCCCCAGCAAATTTGGAAGTCCTAAATACTATTTTATTTAATAATAACTTCTTTTTTTTCCCTTTAAATGTTACTTTTCATTCTAAACTTCAAATTTTTGTATTGTATTTGGAAACAATTATTTTTCATTACAGTTTTTAAAAAATTACAAATTAGATGCTTTAGCCCCTCCTCAAAATAATTACATTTTAGGTTCATCTCGGGAGACCTAAATGTTTTCAATTTATAATATTCGATTCAATATTTTTCATTTCAATATTCAATCAGTTTCAAAGTTTGGTACATGTTAGCTAATAGGTTATAAAGAAATAAAAACAACTAACCGACGAAAAACCGACAATGAATGGAAATTTTTGCGCCATCTCAAATTATACAACTACTGTTGAAATTACCAACTTTTCCCTCATTTATTACCAAGTAGCATGGTAAAAAAACTATATTTTATACTTAATTTTACTAAAAATAATAACCAAAACAATGCTGTAAAAATTGCCGTGCTTTTTGGTGTTCCCATAGAGCCAGAAACGCGATGTATTTTATCATATTTTGGTTGTTTTGACTATACCTCTGTGGATATTAAAAATGTTAGGTAAGTTAAATAAAATTTTTAATGTACACCCAAGTGTGACCACGTTGTAGGGGCCGTTTTAATATTGCGTAAGCACCTTAAGGGAGACTAACTTGTGATTTGCTTATTTTTGCTGACAAGGGGATAGGTGTAGGAGTATGAACAATGCTTACGTAAGACACTAAAGTCACCTTGTTTTTAATTTTTTTAACTTCAAAATAAATGTAACAAAACGACATTTTTGAGAAAAACATTAATTATCTATAGTATTTTTGTTATCTATTTGATTTTTGAAACAATTTCATTCAACTGTTTTTTTTCTCTCTCTCTCTCGCTTTTTTTTTTTTTTTTTTTTTTAAACTTAATGTGAGATAAGTTTTTAAGATTGCGAACAAAACGAACTTCGTTGAACTCATATTAATTATTAATAACAATACATAAATTAAAAATTTTACTTGTAAAATCTTAGTATTATTTTAAACATAACAATACATAATTTATATAATACAATGAAGTATATAATTTCATAAATAATTTTATTATTTTATACTAAGGCTAGAGTGTATAAAAACAATTGTGGTTGCTGCTTGCTCTATACCACTAATTATAGGTCTATTAACTTATTTATTTTCAAACAGATTCGTTAATTTATTAATACCTTGATTTACTGATTCAATTAGTCGTTTTCTTCTTTTAGCCTTAAAAATAAGCTGTGTAGAGTATAAATGGAATATATTAACTAAAAAGAATGGTTACCATAGTATCGGAAATAGTTAAATTAAATGATTCAATGCTATCAAATTACAGTGACAAAAGTCCACATCTACTTTTTCGAGGCTAATATAGACTTATAAATCTATCAAAACATTTAAAACATTTAATAAATTTGCTTAATGTCAGGGCATATTATAATAAATTTTAAATTAAATGCGATTGGTTTTCCTTGTACATCGGCATTTTCATTCCACAATTAGTTCTGAATGCGAAAAAATATTAAATTCTAGAATTTTTAGCAAATTTAAATTAAGTTTCAAAACATTCTAGCGTGTTACCGATTATTATCAATTATAAAAGTAGAGTTGATTTGTTAAGAAGAAAATATTTGTTTATCAAAATTGTATCAAAAAGTGACGCAGTTTGTGTATGTACAACATATGTTATTATAACTGAAAAATAAAGTAATAAAAAAAATTTAAAGAAAAATCATACATTTGTTTTGCTATACTGCGTTAAAAAAATTAAATGCTTCGTGCATAATATGCCGTGGAATAAAAAAAACATCTTAAATCCAATATGTAAGTAATTTTAAAGGTATTAAATATCAGAATTGTAATAAAATTTATTATCCGGTCCACATGGTTTTTTATTTTATTTTTGCGAACATAGTTATAGGATTTAAAAATTTGAAAAATACCACTTTGTTATGTTATTCAAAATAAGATTCCTAAATTTTAGATTTACTGGGTTAATAATGTGGCCGGCATCGAAATACCTTAATTTTATATTGGGTTTGCTTTAAATTACATAC
Organism: Parasteatoda tepidariorum; assembly: GCF_043381705.1. Lineage (NCBI taxonomy): Eukaryota > Metazoa > Arthropoda > Arachnida > Araneae > Theridiidae > Parasteatoda > Parasteatoda tepidariorum. Next base: position 58,645,596 of record NC_092213.1, read on the forward strand.
GGTCGGACTCGCTTATGAAGAGTGCACTGGAATATTTGGTCGATAAACCGATTGCTCGGAACAAATATTTTTGTGGAGTACAAAATATTTTTGTGGAGTACAAAAGAAAAAGTTTGTTAATTTGCTTTAAACTTTTTAAGCGCTTCTTTGTTTTCCGAATAAAACACATGGTTCGAAAACATCATCGATTTCAAAAAGGAATTCGTTGACTGGAAAAGCGTCAAAAAGGAATTTTTTCAAGAAGGGGTTAGCTGAGTTGGAGGAGTGAAATTAAGTAGAAATTTCATGAATCACAAAAATATTGCTCTCTAAAACCGGGGTTTGTTCGCTATGATCCAATGATTTAACATTGTACTAATCAAGTATTTCCGATTTCTTCGTTAAATTCAAGCTTTCGTAAAATCATGGCTCGTTATAAACACGTTCGACTGAACAAAACTTAATAATAATTTTATTAACTGCTTAATTACAGCATATCCTCGAGGAAAAAAAAATTTATTTTTACTTTGTTTTTTACGATTAATTTCATTAAGGGATTTGTTATATGATTATTAATTAATATAATGATATTGCTTTGTTACTACTTGATAAGTAATAATGAAATAATGTCCTTATACCAATTAATAGAGATTACCTTTAATTTTTGCGCGATAATTATGCTGTAGAGTTCAGCAAACACATTGTTAAAATTTTTGTCTCGTGTTGAACCATAGTATTTTTCTAATTTACTGTAACTTTAATACCGTGCATGCTATAATGAACCAGATTACTTCACTTCTTAAACTTGATTGCACAAAACTATAGTTAATCTTGAATAGAAAATTAGAACCATTTAATTCCTTATTAAAGTCGCAGTAAATTTGCACCACATTATAGTTCAGGATACCAATATTATGGTTTAACGATGACCCATTTCTTTCTGAGAGCACAAAATACCTCTCATTTTATAATATTTTCCAGATTCAGTACACATTTTATAGTATCTACACCGTGAAAAATTTGGGATAAAATTGCGATAAAAAGTACTGGCTCCCCAAAGGCCAGTTACTTCATTATAAAATTTAACGGAACTAAAAATCTAATAAATTGCAATTTCTATACTAATACTTACTGAATCACTGCTGTTAAATAAATAGAGTGTATACTGAGAGAATACATATGGTAAAAACTACCAGAATATGGTAAAAATTACCATTTTTTTAGCTCTATGGAAGCAGCAAAAAGCTCGATAATTTTTACCGAAGTGCATTGGTAATGATTTTGGTAAAATTAAAAGTTAAATATGGTTTTTTAACGTGTGATAAAAATTTGTAAATAAGGTAAAAATTTGGAAATTTTATCACGATAACTTAAAGCATGGCATAAAAACTATTTATTCCATCATATTTACTTTTCAATTTTGTAATTTATACTAAATATGTGGTAATAAGAACTATAATTTTGAAAACCGAAATTTCCGGTAATCGTTACCATGTGAACGGATAAAAGTACGCGTTCTTATGCGAAATAACTTGCAACAAACGAAAATTTCAAAAAATTTTTATTTAAAAACACAGCTAACTATGAAAAATTTACGATTGCGTATTTTTCTATTGGTTATTTTTTGCAGAGTTAACAGTTAACTATAAGTGGTGTCAACAGCCAGTTATGATTTTTAACTTTTGTGCAATTTTTTTATAGCAAAAAATACATTCATTTTTTTATGAGTGGTACACAGCGTTTCGAAAAATTTAGAAAGGGTACACAAACGTCATAAGTTTTGAAAACACTGCCGTATATAATGGCTTTTAGCTAGAATTATATATGTGTATTTTTTTCCCAATCATATAGCTGTTATTACCATATAAGACGGTAATTTNAAAGTCACAGATATATTTATTCCATCAAATTTACTTTTCAATTTTGTAATTTATACTAAGTGTGTGGTAGTAAGAACTATAATTTTGAAAACCGAGATTTCCGGTAATCGTTACCATGTGAACGGATAAACGTACGCGTTCTTTTGCGAAATAACTTTCAACAAACGAAAATTTCAAAATTTTTTATTTAAAAACGCAGCTAACCATGAAAAATTTACGATTACGTATTTTTCTATTGGTTATTTTTTGCAGAGTTAACAGTTAACTATAAGTGGTGTCAACAGCCAGTTATGATTTTTAACTTTTGTGCAATTTCTTTATAGCAAAAAATACATTCATTTTTTTATGAGGGGTACACAGCGTTGCGAAACATTTAGAAGGGGTACACAAAACTCATAAGTTTGGAAAACACTGCCGTATATAATGGCTTTTAGCTAGAATTATATATGTGTATTTTTTTCCCAATCATATAGCTGTTATTACCATATAACACGGTAATTTTAATAGGATTTTTTTTTCCGTGTGGGAAATATGGAGGAGGGAGATTGTTTTTCTTCATAATTGCAATATTCCTTATTACTTGCAATATATTCACAATTTCTCACACGTTATTGATTTTTATACCAACTCCTATTATCAAGGAGTCATTAATATATTTAGAGGGAAAGATATCCCCTGTTATTGATATCCCCTGTTACATATTTATTATTCGTAATCCCATTCAACATATCAGGAAATAAAAATAAAAAAAGTTGTTAATGAACAATAAAACGGCCCGGTGCACCGTCGTAAACGAATAAAATTCACCTTATTAGGGAAAATAATATATTAGCGCGAAATTATAATTTTCCAAAATGTCGGGAAACGTTTTGGAGACGTCATAATTAGCAGATCGTCCCAATTTAATCATCTAAATATCATATGTTTCATCTAAATGCGTGCTATATATTGCGTGTAAATTAGTGTTTTAAGTGGCCTCGACAAAATACGGCGACATTAATGAATTTCTCAGTGTTTCTAACAATTTGTCGACTCTGACGGAAATGACGTGTTTATGGTTTGGTGGGGGGGGGGAGAGTTGTACATAATGATAACATTATGTATATAGATATTGTAATGGAGTTGGAATCTTGGTAATAACTCCATAAAATTAATCAAATTTGAGAAAAGACAAACATTACCTTCCTGAAATTAACTAACATAAAGCGTTCTGAAAAGTCGGATTATATTGGGAAGGAAAAAAAAATGTAGAGTTTGTTATGTTTGAGTTGAACGATATGTTTGAGTTGAATTTCTGTTAATTGTGGAAAATTTATTTCAAAATCTTTATATGATTCATAAGAAACGAATTCACGAAGAAATAAAATTATTAACAATGAAAATGATTTTTAGAGTGAGTAAAGAGGGTAGTCCATAATGGTGCCTGCAAGGGGGTTATGAGGGTGCACATTTAACCCCTGGAAATTTAATAAGCTAAAAATTACTAATATCTTATTTGTAATAATTAGAAATAATACTTGTTCCGTATCATATTTAATCTATGCCAATTCTTAAATTGGCACGAAATTTGTATTTTTTAATAAAGTACTATAATTCACTAAAACTTTTTCATTCAATCAAGGATTAATAAAATATACTTTAATAGTACTAAGCTAAGAAATTTTAGGGTGCTAGAACTCCCTGTTATTTGATTTAAAAGGTTTCAATAAACGTTGGTTCTTATTGATTTTTTTAAAAAATACCTTGAGTTAAAAAAATTAAATTTTTTGTTAAAAATTGTTGAATTTTGCAGCTTTAATTAAATTTTTAAAATTGTTGATGAAAATGTTTGACAAGCTCATGCAATAAAATTTTTCAGAAATACAAAAGAAGAAAATAAATAAGACATGTTTCAAATACTTGAATATTTTATTGAATATTTTCGTTTACACTGCATCCTCCTTCCCCATGAGAAAATTTTTGCTAGTGTAAGTAGTCCGCAACGAACTCACTTAATATATTTTTTTAGAATCTTTTTTTTTTTTTCAAATGAAGTAAAGTATTTGCGGAGTAGGGTCGCAAATTAATATTTAAGTGGAAGAAGAAACGATTGTTAAACTCTAAATAATCATACCTAAGGTCAAGAAGAGCAAAGGAGGGTTTAAAATAATTAAGAACTAGATTATTTATCCAAAGGGACGAGAATTTGTTCTCCTGTCACTCGGACCGTTTTTAAGTTTCAATTTGTAATAAACTGCTTTTAGATTATTTTAATCCTATCTTTGCTGTAATCTCAATAATTGTTGATCCTGGTTTAAATACATTACTTTTTTTGTTCTTTCTAATTAACCTGCATACGTAGAACTCTCGCGCGCTCTTTAAATTAACAGCTTTAAAAGTGTTATTGTTTAGCAGCATCACTTTTAAAACGTTAGAATATTATGAAGGATTGAAAGTTTCACATATTCCTTGGAAGTTTATAAGTTTTTCATATTATATTTAAGTAAGTTTATGTGTAGTGATCCTTTCTCCACAATGCCTCTATATTTTATGATATTAGTTTAGAAACTGTTAAAACCTTTCTTAGAGTCTTAAAAACACAAAAAAAAAACAGCAACAGATATTAATATTGATTGCGTGAGCGCTTAGAAAAGTTTGCTTATTTGTAATACAGCATATTCTTCCTTATAATTTATTAATAAATACAATTTTACCTGCGTGGCTTTTGACAAATGACAAGAACATTTATGCTGCTATTAAGAAAGATGGTTCTAATAACGTTTTGTTTATATTTTATTTCTTAGTTTGATTGAAAGGTCATTATCTTAATGTGATTGAAAAACAAAAGCTGACTATTTTCCATCTAATTATATGCTTTATTTGGTGAGAAATTCATTGTTGCATAAATTTGTTATCAGTATTTGTAAACAATAAGAAATTTAGTTTAGGCATATGCCTAGAACAATTATTCTGATACTGGAATTCTGTACTGACAAGAAAAGTCACAGATATTTTTTTTCTTCATAAATATCAGAATGATTTTGACATTAGAGTTCTCCATTAGAAAACAATAAATTCAGAGCATTTTTTTTTTGCAAATTAATTAATTTTACAAATGTGCAGAAATATATTGCTAATCGAATTCTGTACTCGCAGCAAACGCGTGTAGAAAACATATTAAAATAGGATACTTTATCGTACCTGGCACTAAAATTCAGTACAAGAGAAAAATAAGTTTAGAGGGCATTTTAAAGTATCAGAGTTCATAGAACCATTTTGGTACTATAACTCTGTAGCAAAAAGCAATCAGCAGAATTTTTTTAAATGTATTTCATAATTACGTTCTTTATATTGTAAAGCAATTTAAACACTTCAAAGTAACAGATTTTGCAGAATTATTCTGGTAATTAAATTTTGTAACAAAACTAATCAAGGAGTTCCTCTTTGTAAAACAATTTAAGTTTATTCATTGAAATTAACTTAAGGTTAGACAACGCCTCTTTCTCTTAATTGTGGTCATAATCATATAGTCAACACTTTCAAACAATGAAAAACATTAACTTGATCGATCTGAAGACGTAATTATTGCTTTTCATATTTTCAAACCATTAACGGAAAACTGCCGCATACTTTTTTATATATCTTTTTTTTTTCTTCTTCAAACCTAAGCAATAACATTAGCTGCAATAGTGTAAAAATAATCAGATTTTAATCTTTTAAATATTTTAAAAAATGATACAATTTATTCTGACACTAAAGTGTTGTACCAACAAAATATCAATTGTGAATACATTTTAAAATTGCAAATTTCGCAACTGTACAGAGTTATACTGGTACCAGCTACAAACAATTGTAAAAGACATAATCAAATAAACTTTTTACGCTCTCACAATTGTTCTTGTATTAAATTTCCGTAAGTGAAAACAATTTTGCGAAAAAACTACAACATTTTGAATTTTAAAATTCTATAGAATTATTCTGGTACTAGAAGTCTGTTAGTAGAAAACCTGGTATTAGAAGGAAAAAAATCCATTTTTTTAATAAAACTAATAAACGATTTGCTCTTTATGATGTTAAAAAAATCAAGTTTTAGGCATAGAAATTAAATTAAGATTAGATAACATTACTATCTTTCTCTTACTTGTCGGCATAATACCTGGTCAACGCCTTTAAATCATTTTCAAACAATGACAAGCATAACTTAATCGACTTTAAGATGTAATCACTGCTTTTCACTTTCCCAAACCATCATCTAAAGACCACCACGTACTTTTATGTACCTTGACTTTCGTGCCATTTTATCTTGAAGAATGTTTTTTTTTAGCGGAGAAGACTTGAAAATGTTAAGAATCGTTCTGTCTACCAACAAAATATTAATTTCGAATACATTTTGAAATTTAAAATTTTGCAATTGTACAGAATTATACCAACACTAGAATTCCGTACCAGCAACAAACAATTGTAGAAGACATATTAAAATAACTTTTCACACACTCAAATTTGTTCTGGTACAATATTTTCGTACTAGTAAAAAATTAATTTGTAAAAACACATTTTAAAGTATCAAATTCTATAGAATTATTCTGGTACTAGAACTCTGTATTAAAAGAAATTAATTTTTTATTTAAGCAATAAACGCGCTGTTCTTTATGATGCAAAACAATTTAAGTTTCAGTCATTGAAATTAATTTAAGGTTAGACAACATTACCATCTTTCTCTTAATTGTTGACATAATCACGTGGTCAACGCCTTTAAATCATTTTCAAACAATGACAAACATAACTTCATCGATCTTAAGACGTAATTACTGCTTTTCATATTTCCAAACCATCATCTAAAGGCCGCCACGTACTTTTTTATGTGCCTTAATTTTCTTCAATCCCAGTAACAGCAGCTGCAATGACAATAATCCTTGCCTTTCGTGCCATTTTCTCTTGAAGACTATTTCTTTTAGCGGACAAGACTTAACATTCGGTAACAAAGAAGGCACGTTTTTCGGTTCCCTTTTTACGATTAGGGATTAGAGCGACAGTTTCGGCTTCTTGGCGAGAGAAATTGAGTGACAGTTTCCTTCCTGCCATTTCTGCACGCTATTAAACGATCATTTATGCAACTTGACCATTTAGTATGCATATTTTTTGGGCGGTTGCGTTTTGTTCTATGAGTGTCGTTTGGGAGAGAGAGGGCTACCGTTTGACAAACCAATCAGATAATGCATGCAGTAAAATCGTTCTTGAAGAAAATTGTTCTGTAGCATCATATTTGAAAGAAGATTAAAGTTTTCCAGAATAAGTTTCTCACACATTTATCTTGTCAGCGATTTAGAAATTTGTGACGGTTTCCGCAAATCAATCACAATTTTCTGTTTATTAAGACTTCAAAATAAAGTTAGTATTATTGTGTGTTGTACAGACAGCTAAGATTGTTTGTTACATACTAAATATTATAACATCTATAACTATAAAAATAAGAGTACGTTCTCTTCTTTTTCAAATGCACCCAAACTATTTACTGCTATGTGTATTTACTTTTCAAAATGATAATATTTTTGAACCAAATTAGTGTATTGAAACGTGAAATAAAATCTATAAGTTTCTCACACATTTATCTTGTCAGCGATTTAAAAATTTGTGACGGTTTCCGCAAATTAAACACAATTTTCTGTTTATTAAGACTTCAAAATAAAGTCAGTATGATTGTGTTGTACAGACAGCTAAAATTGTTTGTTACTTACTAAATATTATTACATCTATAACTCCAAAAGTAAGAGTACGTTCTCTACTTTTTCCAATGTTCATTTCATGTTCATTTACTTTTCAAAATGATAATATTTCTACCAAATTTGTGTATTGAAACGTGAAATGAAATCTGTACTATTTCAATTTATTTTTGCACTAGTTTTTAATCAAACAATAGTAGAAAAATTAACCAGAAATTTATTTTCAATCAGAGTAGTTTAATGTTATGTTATTTCAATCAAATAACAGAGTGGAAAAATTTTCTAAAAATTCTTTTCAATAATAATTTTTGAGTGGAAATTATTCAATCAAACAATTAATAACTGATATTGAACTGAAATTTTTTCAATGATAATAACTTTTTATTAATTTTTTCAACTAAACAATGGAGTGGAAAATTTAATTTGAAGTCTATTTTCAATGGGAATTACTTTTTATTGATTATTTAATAATAGATACAATAGAACATGCATTAAAAAATGCTTTCTAATATTGTATTAATATAGCCAACTCAAAATATATCAATACAATACAAACTATATATAAAGGTGAATCGGAATCAATTAGTTGCCTTTTATAGTTGAAATAGTATTAAGATTCTCTCTCCTTGTGGAAATGTTTGTCTTTATTTACAGTTAAAATACTTGATTTAAAACGGAAAAGTGTTAAATGCACAGTTTCTTTTTTCTTTCCCTCCGAAAAAAAAAGTGTTTGTTATTAAGTTTTGTTTCGTGTTTTTTTCCTTATTTTTTATTGAATAAATTCAAGAAAACTGTTTTAATAAATTATCAGTGTATTAGTAATGTTTTTGGAGTTACCAATTCTTAAACTTACAAGGATTCAAAGGTGAATGATTGTTTTCCGGTTTACAGGAGGGGAGATGACCCCAATCAGGGAATGATCCGGTTGAAATTCATTACAAAATCGTAATTTTATTTTAATTTAATGTTTCATTAAAAAATATTGCGAAATTGTTATAAACGTATATTTGATATTCCACAAATCCTTTTCTCGCAATTAAGTTTTACATAACTCAATTAAAAGAAAATATAAGACAATAAATGTCAAGTTTTAAGCAGAAATATGCATTTAAAGATCGTTTTAAAGCTATAAATTTATTACGCTTTCGAAAACTAATATCACGAAAATCAAAAAGTAAATAAGCGTTTAAACAAACCTTTTCAAAATAGCTTACAAAATATGAAAATTGATTTCACTTTTCGTGTTTTAAGGAGGGATCTCTCGATTAACTTTGATTCAAGGCCCATAAAATCTGTCACTGGACTTTCAAGAATATATATAAAATGTTTTCGACACAAAGAAAAAAAATAAATAAAAATAAACCTTATTAAAGCGCAAGAACACTTTTTTTATATACAACGTTTAATGGCACAATGACAAAGCTTAACTTAATACCAATACGAAGCTGTTCGCCAAATCTTATCTGAAATATTTCTAAATTAATTTATGCTATTCTAGAGAATTCAACGCACAACAGCCTCTTTTAATAGCACCTTTTAATAACAATGCTACCACCAATTTTTCAACACAAATAAGAAAATTAATACCCATCTAAACTGTTGTCGTATGCTATACAAATATCCATTTAGTTGAGCTCAGTGAGCTGAATATTCAATGAAATGGGAGAACCGTTGACACTATTTTCACTGAATAGGCGATTACGTGCTTCATCACACGACATTCTATAACGAAATCAATTAGGTTCCTTTTTTTGTGTCTGTTATAGCGTTATTATTGGAGGGGAAAAAAATCGCTATCATATACGAAAGAATTGTGAATATTTTATAAAACTCATCAATTGATATTCGATATCTAGGTTTTATCATTTACAATAAAAGCCATTCATGTTATAGCTCTAACAAAAGATATGCGCATTAATTGCTTTTAGAATATTTTGAAATATATGTTTTGCCGACAAAACATGTGTTCATCACTGTTTTTCTTTAGTTATTCTTATGAAAACATATACGTTTACTTCTTATACATTACATACTAGTATGCGCGAATTTTAAACACTATATGGAGATAATATGAGACGCTATTTTAAGAAAATAATCAGGTACTTTGGGCTAATGCATATGAGACACTGTTAGGTATGAGACACTGCATGATATGAGACACTGTTAGGAGATAATGTAAGACAATGCATAGAACATTGTTTGGAGCGATATGAAACCCTGTATGGGGCTAATGTGAGACACTACTAATAATCCAGGACAGTGCATTAAGCTATTATGACTGATATGGTTTATATATCACATGGCTTTAGCTTCTTTTTTATATGATTTTAATATATATATATATATTAAAATCATGTAAAATAAGAGGAGATGTAAATGATAACACACAGCCAATCACAGAAGACTTGCGGTTAGTAATACGCAAAATAGCCAATCAAAATTGAGAATGCATGCGTGTGAAAAGGTAATAATTTTTAACAATGCTGCCTGCTGAAATGTTACTACTAAACTTACCAGCTATAGCTTGTTGCGATTTTTATTTTGTTGTGAGTAAATCTAATGACGACGTGACAGTTTTCTATTGTTGTCCGAGCATTTTTATTGGCCGGAAAATCACGTTGTAGGATCCAGTTTTTCCCAATTCATTTCCATATTGCTTTAGTTGTCATCAGCATAAAATTAATAAAGTTATAAAGGTATTGTTTTTCTATGAACATTTGTGTATCTCTAATTTAAAGTTATTTTCCTGTACTGCAATTATTACGCTTTTAATTGTAGAATTTTGAAACTAAGAGAATTTTTTATTTTATTTTATTATTATTATAATGTAATTATGAGCTGCATTTTAAGATAAAGTTATTTAGAAAGGTGGTCTAAGTCGACTTGTTGCAAGGGCTCAAAAATAGACACTCATGCTCAAGACCTTCTAAGTGTGAAAGAGATAAACAAAAATGATGTGAAAAGATGACTTTTATTACCATCTTCATTATTTTTTGAAGCCAGAAAAGTTTTTAATCCAATAATATATCATTTTTTTTTTTGCGTGTCAGTTTCTTGGGATAATTCAATTACTTGATTTACTCTGAATGTTCACATGGATTGTCCTTATTAGTTAAAAAAAAATATGTAAAGACACTTTTTTTTCTAATTAATTGTTAGGATATTGCTTCGTTGGGGGGATACTTTTTAATTTAAACTTATAAATATGATGAATAACTCAATCATTTCAAGGGCAATATTATATAGGGGATCCCCACATAATATTGAATGATACATAATCTGTGATTATATACCAATTGCAATAAAATAATATTAGATTATTAATATGATTATTAACATGATAATTAATATGACACATTATTACGACAATTTTTGCATTAAACTGTTAATTGGTATTATCTCTAGTTAGGCGCATACAAATTTCATTGACTATTCCCAATGGATAGCGAAAATATACACAAAAACATTTTACTGCCTACATGGAGTAGTAGTGGTACTTTATTTATGTTTCACTGGAGCTGTACAATGGGCTACTGGCAACCGTCTGGAAAACATCATTGTGGAAGATTCGGAGACATGCCATTACAATTTTGATCCTCTACAGAGGGAATAGTTTTAGTAGTCCCATGACCTACGTGCGAAATGAAGCATTCTAAGGTTAAGCAACTTAAGGGGTCCGATACCGCACACCTCAGACCCCTGCGCAGTATGATCAAAGTAGTCACCCAGCCTCTCAATGACCGCTACCACTGATGCTTGACTTTGGAGATCTACTGGGGACCATGTCTTATGATTAGTTCACTGTGGAATACTGCGTACTTTGAAATAATGGCGTTTTTTTTTATCAAAAATGTCCTCTTGAAAAATTAGATAACGTGGTTTATACATTACATTGCCCTAAACCCTTCATTTATTAAAATTAATTTTTTTCCGACGTGTTATGTTAATAAACTTAAATTCCTAGTCAAACCAGATGCAATTGTCTGAAATATTCCGGACACACCCTTTATTTTATTTTAATTTCTTTCCTCTTATGGAACTCAATTAAATTTTCATCGGTTAATATTTATGTACCATCATTTGCATGAAATTGTTTTCATTTAAGGCAATTATATGGATTTTAAGTTGTCTCCCTGATGATTTGGTTAAAAATGGGGAAATGGATTCAAATTTGATAATGTAAATTATTTATCGATTTTGGAGATAAGCAGGTAATACGACTATAATAATATACGTTTAGCTTTGTGCCTTTAGATTGTGATATGGTAATTACAAAAGTATGCTGCTTTCCTCTAAGTCAAATTTTCAAATTATCGGCATTCTTTGATTTTGAAGTATTTTAATTTGTAATTAGATTTACGGATATATATGAAATGAATTTATTCTGTTTGATAGCTCACAGAGAAAAAGAACGTTGCTGATTCCCAGTTAGCTCTTAATTTTTATTAATAAGATACTGATACTTTTAATATCAAGATACTGATACTTTTAATATCAAGATACTGATACTTTTAATATCAAAACACCGATACGTTCAATGTCAAAAACTTTGATACTTTTAATCTTCCACGTTTTGAATTTAAATATGCACTTTGAAAGAAGAAACAAAATCAGCTATTTTAAAGATCACTGATATAACATATATTTTTTAGCAAATAGTTTAAACAGCTACATCGAATTTTGAAAAGGGCGGGTAAAAGACATTTAAGAGAATTGAGTATATCAGCTTGAATGTTTATGCGTTGACAGTAAGTTAAAAAACAAACTTTACCTTTTTTTTCTTTCTTGCCTGCAAGCTTTGAATTGGAGATATTTAAAAGCACTTATTTAAAGTATCTCTGCATGCTAGTGCTCGAAGTTAGGACGCGTTAATTTGTTACCAAAAGTCTTCAAAGGTTGCTTGTCACGTCACAGTTTTTTACCAAATGCACTTGGAATCTCCGAACTCCTTGGATTTTGATACTCAAATATTGTCTTAACTACCTTTATGCACTGAGATCCACGAAATTGAAAGACTAGCTAGAAATTTAAAGCCAATTAAATAAATGTTGTAAATTTAAATAAAACTGAAACATGATCTTTCTCCGAGACATCGTTCTTTTTTTCTTTTTTTTTCCCATACATATGGAACTTTTTTTGCACTCAACTCTTCAATGACATTTTCTTTTTTTCTCAATAAGCAAACGATTTTTGATAAACATTTCGATAATCTTGCACAATTTTTTTAAAAAAAAGTACGATATTTTAACTATGATTTTAGTTGTTATTAACATTGCTATATTTGTTTAAAGTATTTTTTAAGAAAACAACTTTATATAGTAGAATAAAGAAGTTCAATAAAAAAATTAAAGACTTAAATTTATTAATTTAAAATATAGTTTATCTTTTATTTCTTATCGTCTGGAAAATTCAAACAAAAGCTATATATATAATGTGCACATAAAAAAAGAAAAGAAAAAAAGAGAAGAAAACAAAAAGAAAGAAGGAATTTAGCTGGAGTAGCAACTTATGAAAGAAAATAATTTCACGTTCTTAGAATTAATAAGAATTTTTTTTCCGTTGAGCTTCAGATTACATTGCAAAACAATTTAAACTTTTAAAAGTTACTGTGTTAATATTTGTTTAAAAAAATTAAAATTAGCAAAAAGAAAAAAAAGACAGATTTAATTTTCAGAACAAAGAAGATTCAATAATAAATCATAAACTGAAATTAATCCGCTAAAATTTAGTTTGGTTTCTATTTTTCATTGCCTGGAATCAATATGCAAATGTATGTACACTTAACAAAGAAAATGATTTTTTACTAAGCGAAACGTATCAGAGGGAAAAAATAAAAATTGTTTTACGTTTTTTAAGTTAGTATTGAAAAGTGTTTAGTGTACAGTTTTAAATCATAATGAACAAAATTTTTTTTAATTAATTTAATTAATATTTGCTTTGAAACATTAAAAGAAAGTTGCATAAATATTTGCAATTCAATAATAAATTAAACGGAAATTAATTCCTTAAAAATATCGTTTGGCACATATTATTTATCGTCTGAAAATATTCAAACGATAGCAATATTCATTTTGTAAAAAACAGAACTTTTATTAATCAAAACCCATCGTGAACAAAAACAGAAATGAGTTTTCACGTTCTTAAAATTACGCATAAAAATAAAGCAATTCATGTGTCTTCAATTGAAGGGGGGAAGAAATTGCGTTCTCAATCGTCCTGCGTGCCGATCTCACATGCCACACAGCGCGGTCCACAGCTAAGTTTCTCACCCGGTGGTACGTATTTCTTTATCTATTTTTTTTATTTCATGCACTCAAATCGAAATGACAAACTGAACCATTTATACCTCTCTACCTGCAGATACATATTTTTATTATTATTATTCATTTGATTCATTTTCCTTCCCCCTCCCCAGAAATATGAAGATTGTATTAGTGTCGTGCGTTCCATTACAATCCCCCCTTTTCAGAATAGAACACACGCCGCGCGGAAATGTAGCTTGTCATTAAACAGTGCGCCGCCGCCTTATTTGTGGCTCTTGCTCGACACGCCCCACTCGTTTTGCCCGCAAAAAAGCCTGCAACGCGCTGCTGCAAGTAGCAAATGAATTTATTATGGAATTATTCGTAATTATTAAACGCTGCTGCGTTTTCTTTTCTAACTGTTGCGAGGTGTGGTTTTTGGTGCGGAAGGTGAAATCTACAGGAGAGGGGGTGGGGAGGGAACGATAACTTTCTTCTAATGGTTCGGTATGAAATAGCTATAGTTAAATTGAAGCTTTTTCTTGTTTTTGATATAGCTCGGGGATATTATCGGTTTTTGAAACAATGGCTTGATTGAAATGGATATTTATTTCTCTCCGTTTCTCTTTGATGCAATTTATGACTGTCAAAAGTTAATTTCCTTATTTTCCAATGCACTGAATTGATGCACATTTCATTATACCAATTTAGCTTAAACTTAGCTTTTAACTCTTCTTGTATGCTATTAAGGCATTTGAAAATTTTAGCTCAGGATTCTCTGGAGAAAAAAAAAATGGTTAAGATTAATTTCCATATATTTCTCAATTTTCAAGCTATTTATTTTATTAAAAAAGAAAAAAAAACATGTTTTATAATAACATATTTTATTTATAAGTTCTAGACTATTAAACCATGATAGATATTGCTTTTCTTACTTTAGATATTGCTTTTCTTACTTTAATTTCAGTACATGTTTGTTTAAGGAAAGTAAAGATTTTAAGGAGTACACGATAAAAAAACAATAAAAATTAAATATAAAATAATATTTTAAAATGCTAATTTTTAATAAAATGATATAAATTTAAAACGATTATTCAAAATCAAAACACTTATTTAGTTACAAATTATTTTGCTGCAAAATTTACGGTGCTTTGCTAAAAATTGGGAAACATTTGAAATCAATTTAACACGATTCTTATGAAAAATTTTATTGTAGAGCTGCTTTTTTTCATCGTAAACTTCAATGAGCTAAAATTTTGCAGAAATTATTTTATTTACGATTGTAATTCTTCAGTTGCAACTCCATTTTCAAAAATTTCTTCAGATCAAGAACAAAAAGAAAGCCAAGTCTATGAAGCTAATAAAGAAATAAAAAAAATATCTGGAGAGAAATGCTCGTTATTATTATTTTTAATCAGACAGGGTATTTTAAATGAATAAAGGTAATTATTAAATTAAGTAATAAGATATAAACGTAATTATTAATAGTTATTCCTTTATTGATCGACAATTAAAATCAATAGAAACATTATCAAAAGAATGTTTATTTTGGAATTGCTATGAAAAAATTCATTTAATAAAAATGAATAAATAAATAAAAATAAAGGCATATTCATATTTTTCAAATTTTATAATTTCTAATTGGTATAATCAATTGCTTTTTTCATTTTCGAGTGCAAATAGCAAATTAGTGCATGAAGTTGTAGCTGACCAAGTAGATTTAATTTTATCCTAATATTTTCTAGAACTAAATCTGAGCAAATAAATCTATGGTAATGCAATAAAAAATGTAGGATATTTTAATTTAAAAATATTGAATTTGCATATAACAATTTTCTTTTATAACAGGCACTGAACAGTCGACCCAATTTCGAGTTAACAGCTCTCAATGTTCACCTTTATAACCTGGTAATTTTAAACTCAACCAAAGAGATAAGGGAACTCCTGGATAAGTATTGCGACTTATTAGACTTATTGATGGGATTAACCCACATTTACGTTACATGGAAAAACATAAATTAATAAAAGTAATCGTGTTTGATGGTGAGCATTGCGAGAAAAGTGAGGAGGTATTTGGCAAAATTAAGACATTTTTCTTCTGGCCAGTGGTCAGCTGTAGCATTTTTAGCAGTGCCCACTTTACAAAACAGCTGTCCATTTTTTCGTAAATTAAAAATTTTAAATGATTAAAAAAAATAGTTGTTCTTAATAATATAAGACACTTCTTTTACCTATGGTTTTATAAGCTTTCTGAAAAGAAGACAAATTTTTAGAAGGAAAAAAACTTGAAATAAATATTTTTTAGAATATCATAAAATATTCGAAATAATTCCATTGAAAAAAAATTATGATAAAATGTCAATGGAGTGCATTTTCACCAACAAAAAAAAATATTTTATTTTGTTTTAAAATAAAATAACGGTTTCAGTTATTTTTTCACAGTTATAATATTTTTAAACGTAATCTTTTTAATAAAAATAAAGTCTGCGTTGTTGTTTTACTAGGTAGTAAATTAAGATGTATGTAGTTTAACAAGTTCTCATCGAATCCATTCGGAAGAGTATAAGAAATAACCGGAAGTATTAGATCCCAATTAAACTATTTCATCAGAAATATTTTCTCTGTAAATATATATAAAAAAAAATTTATTTTGTTACAAACCATTCCAATGAACATGATAGTATTTCACCAATATCGTAGTACACGGAAATATTTGCTTTCGTACTCTTTCCCAAAGATCATAAAGGCCGACAAGCATATCCATCGGCAACTTTCGTCACAAACGGATATTTTTTCCTCATTTATTTCACCTAATATCGCTAATAAATCACTTTCCGAACACCCTTTCCCCGTACCCGTTCTCCATAATCGTGACATCTTCAATCCACGGCAAATTAAGCGGTGATTCCAGCTGATATGTTGCACAACCTTGGCGGCCATTCTTTCCAAGGTATCAGCGCTACCAGATACTAATTTGACGCAAACCAGTGTCTATGCCAGATTTGATTTATGTTTACCAAACTGATTTATTAGTGAGTCGAAACCAACACTAAACAGTAGTTAGTTAGAATTGAGAGACTCCACAGATTGTTTTTCGGATATTTTTGGTTGGTTAGTGTCAATAGGTTTTAAAGCTCAAAGGAGAAAAAAACTATGTCTAAGATCTATTTAAAATTGTTTCGGTACACTGTAAAAGGTCGCAGCACTCAGGGTGCCGGTACTTTTACCCATTTATAGGGCTCTATATTGTAACAGCCACGGTAGAAATGCCACGTAATTTTAACCCTTGTCAGACGACGTGGACAGCGCCTGAACTCGTACCCCTCTCCACAGCACAACCAACCGTTATTTTTAGGGCAATATTTACCGTAAAACCACTGGGTCAGTCTAATTCAATAAATTTTACTGCAAAAATTACGGTATAGTATTTAGCTGTAAAAATTGATTTGACGGTTAATGGATTTTACGGATGATGCGCATTAAGTGCCAGCAATTCAATTCGGAATTTCTTACAGTGTAGTTTTATATAAATTACTAAGCTTCTTGTCATACAATTAAATTTTCAGAATTTTCAAATCAAGACGCTACCATTTTTCAATTTAAAAAATAAAAGATTTAATGTCGTTTTACTTCGAGAACTAATTTTTAAAGAAGTACGCGTTTATAAAATAAATAAATTGATTAATTTACCTGTTGCATATTGTATTTTTACTGTGCATTGGAAATACGAATTAATTTAACTTTACTGTAAGGCTGGTATTTCATTAATATTACATAAATTCTTATTTTTAAAATGTGGGAATAACTGCATGTGTAAGTTAAAGATAAGTTTCAAACAGCTTTCGAAAAATATTTCCTAATATTTTGGGCGATAGGCTAAGCTTAATAAACACACTGTTAACTCAAGGTTTTTAAAGATCTACCTTAAATGTATGCCTAGTTACCGTGATCCGGTTTATACTCCCCAAGTTCATCATTAAACTCTTATTATCAATTAGGCTTGAGGCATGTCCCAACAATATAAGAATTTCTGGTAATATTAAAACAATAATAATAATTTTAACCAGATTTGATTTCATCTATTCAGCAATCATTATTTCTATTTTTCATAATTTCAAGTAATATTTTTCTTTTTTTATAATTTTAAGTATAATATTTTTATTAGAAAATTAAAATAAATTCCTATTAATTATCTTAAATGACATATGTGAGAATCATTAGATCGTTTTATAGCCTCTTATTATCTTAATCATAAATTAATTCATAAATCTGAGTTTTCGATAATTGAACCTAGAGGATATTAAACTAAAAGGTAATCGAAATAATTTGATTTATGTAAATTTTATGACAACAAAACCCACATCTCTATCAAATAAATATCAAACGTCCATCCATGTAAAAATAAGGCATGTTTTGTGCTAAATTTGAATAAGGCAAAACAATGTGAATAAAGCACGAATTGCAGGACTTAATTTGTGCTTTATTCATCTAAACGAACATTTGCGTGTGGGCCCAAATAACACTACTACCTTGCGTTACTGTGATGGAATTTTTGAAATTTTCATCCATAAGAATCCACTTGGCATTACCGCAAATGTCCGTAACCTTTTGTAACAACAAAACACAGGTCGGTATGCTATTTTTTATTTTTTCATCATTCCCAATCGAGAATCAAAATCAAGGTAAGGTGCAAAGGGCCCACCTCTATAACTCTTGGACTCAACAACAAAAGACCCAAGCTATGACGGAACTTTTTTTTGACACGTTAAAAACGCCCTCTGTCTTTTCTAGCGGCAACTTCAGAAAGTCGACTTTGAATGTGGGATCATTTTGTCGTCTTGAAGCCCACCTGCGGATTAAAAAGGCGCCGCCTCGTGTCCAATTTTTACCATTATTATTTTTTGTTACCCACATACAGTAACACTTTAACACTTGGAAATGTTGGAAAAACTCGATTTCATTTTTCTTTTTTTTTTCTTTTACTTTCTTCAGCATGCCAGTGCCATAGCTCCCTTTCTGTTTCTTGCCATCTGAACCCCTTTTGGAATCAATCACTCGAGAAAGTTCTTTGATTCCAGCGTGACCACGGTATTGGGGTGGATTTTTTTCTTCTTCTTGCTTTTGGCTTAATTGTCAATGGGATTCTATGAGCTGTGTTTTGACTTTTCCTGGCACAGGTGGAACGAAGTGGTAAATGCCACCGAATCGACAATGAAATGCTTGTGTAAATCGCTTATTCGAATCGGATTTTCGCGCATTTCATGGAACGGATCGGAAGGGCAAGCTCCTAATTTTTCTATTTGTTATGTATACTTACAGGTCCATTAATATAATTCTCTGTTTATTAATTTATCAATTAATTAAGTAGGTTGTTGTTGAAATATTGCGTAATCAACTGGGATTCGGATAGAAGTCTGACATTTGCCCATATCTCACAGAAAATTCAGTTCAAAGTTGAACCGTTATATCTGCACTTTGACTCTGATTATAGAGAAAATTTTTTACAACTTTTGGGCCATCAATTCCCAATTTCGACAAAAGACACTTCAATTTCTCCTTTTAAATAAATTGCAGACAAATGGTTCTAAGACAATTTTAATTCCCTTAGCTGTATTAGAATTATTTTTATTGTTTTTAAAAAAACTCTTTGTGCTGCTCGTTAACATCGCCACATTTACTGTAGTAATTTAATTTTACAAAAATTTAAAGATTAAAATCAAATCAAAGAAGTAGCTTTGCGTTGACATTTTACTAAATTTCATTAATTTTTGAAACTGCATAAAAAAAATTTTCCCCCAAATTTATCTTTCATTTAAAATTTAAAATTTTAAAAGTGTTTTTTTATTTCCTTTCAAAAAATACGTGTCTTACATCAAAGTGCCTTACCCATTATTGTTCAGATTCCTCCTCTTCCTTGTCAGCAAAAATAAGCAAATCCTACCTCCTTTAAGTGCTTACGTATACACCTTCAAATAATGTGTGGGGGTTGGCGTGTTTCGCTTTTTTGCCAGCTAGAGAAACGAAGATCTAAAACTTTTATAAGGCATTGGTGACAGCAGGTTCAAATATAAAACAGTGGTAGCTCAGGGGATAGAGCTTTCGCCATCCAATGAGGTGAACCGTGTTCGAATCCCAGTGATGGCTGGTCGATACGAAATCCCGCTCCCAACTTGTACCGACCACAGTGCTGACATAAAAACATACTCAGTGGTGTGCGGATCATGGGTTAGAATCCCCTTTCCGTCCAGCTAACCGAGGGAGGTTTTTGTGATTTGCCTCTCCATGTAACGCAAATGCGGGACAGTTTCATCAAAAAAGTCCTCCATGGAGGCAAAAGTTCACCCAATACTTGGTCCAGGAGTTCCGTTGTCTTCTAGATTGGGTTCAAAATCACAAAGCTACGGAGTTGAACATTAGTAGTCGTAAATTCAAAATTCAGTCGGCTGTTCAGCAACTGTTGTAAAAAAAAAAAAAAAAAAAAAAACACTTTGAAATAGATGGGAATTTAAAAATATTTACAAAGCTACATTTAGTTATTGCTTTAAAAGATCTTAAAAAATTGCCTATAAAAATTTCAATAAAATAATTTGTATTATCTTAAAATATCGTTTCTTTTCTGATTTTGCCAAAGGCTCTATGCCAAATTATGTAAACGTTTGTCATTGACAAACTAACATCAAAGTTAAAATATTTTGTATCTATCTAATATGGGGAAAGGGAATGAAAATTCATATGCTAGGAGTCAAAATTTGGACTAGAATTTTACGATATCCTCTGCGGAACCTGAATAATCACCTTGATCGGTTGATGAAGTACAACCAAAGGCAAGTCGGATTTGTTCTACAGAGCAAAATCAATCTCTGGAACGAAACGATATCCATCACATGTTATCCCTCCCTCTTTTTGATACAACGATACAACTCCACTCGCACCCCCCTTTGTATGAACTCCCCACTCACAAAACATTAACTCCTCCTCTTTTACCACGGTTCCTAATCAACACTGACACGGCCGATAATTTATCGGCTCTTTGCACCCTCTACACACAGAAGCAACGGACCTCGTCTCTAGGNTCCCCACTCACAAAACATTAAACTCCTCCTCTTTTACCACGGTTCCTAATCAACACTGACACGGCCGATAATTTATCGGCTCTTTGCACCCTCTACACACAGAAGCAACGGACCTCGTCTCTAGGGTAGAATAATTTTATGAACCAAACTCTAAAATGAAGTTGTTGACCTGTTTTTAATGGTCTTTTATTTGAGGGACTGATTGACTTTTATGGATCTTGAGGATGGTTTTAAAGCTGGTAAAATCATTGTTTAAGAACAGTGATGAAAGACAGACTATTTTTTCAAGCAGGTTAGGTAATTAGGGGATTATTTTGAGACGAAAACAAATGTTAGAAGGTAAATATTTGTATCTGCATCTGCCTCCAGTCACAGATCCTGATTTTACTACCCAATTACTTTTTTCATAGCTCTGAATGAAAACTGACTTTTGAAAACAAGCTGCCATTGCAAAATGGAATTGTTTATGTTTACTGATCATAAAATGAAAAACATTAATTTTAGTCTAACTCTCTGAGCTACCATGCTATTTAAAGTAAAAGATGGATTTACTGGATTTACAGTTGTAGGTAAATTAAAATTGTTATTGCAATATAAAGTGAATGGAAATTTATATGCAGTAATTCCTACCCCCAAAATAGGATATATTTAAGCTTTGTTGTTTATATTAGTACATGTCACTAATAAAAAGATTTCATTTCCTAAAATTTGATCCTTCACCCCCACCCCAAAAAAAAACAGCTTGAGGAAGCAGAAAAGCATTGAAAAATCTGAAAAGTTCTGAACAATGCACGAACATTAAAGAAATAACAATGCAAATATTTCATAACACACATACTAAGTATAAACACAGAGTGCCATAAGATGAAATCGGGTAATAGTATAAATTCTCGATCCGTAATTTTTAAAAAACTACAAACACATATTTCAAACACTATCTTCACAAATGCATATCTGATATGAAGCGTGGTTGCAGACGTGATAGACTGTAGGGAGAAGATCCGGAGAATATGTTGGGGTAGGCAAAACTTCTAACTTCAATTTATTCAGTTAACACATAATAAAAAAGTGTAAACGTTTAAGGATCTGATTGTCAGAAAGAGACAAGTCGGAAAGTCTCTTTCTGTCGAAAAGTCGGAAGTGAAAATGGCAAAACTTCAAACTTGAATTTATGCAGTTTTATAAAAAAGTTTCAGTGTTTGAGCATTTGATAGTTAGTAGAAGATAGTTAGAAGAATATGATGGATGATGTAAAACTTTACACTGCATCTCTATCAGTTTTTTAAGTAGAGTTTTGAAAAATTATGTTATTTCGTAAATAACAATTTTTGCTTAACCAATTACATTATTTAAACTCAATACTGAACTATAATAGAGGAAAAATAAATTATATATAATTGTAGACTACAAAAATATACATTTATTTATATTATTTATTAAATAAATATGCATTTTAGTAATACGTAATTTTAAAAAATTTTATTTAACAAAAGTCATTCAAAATGTTAAAAGTAATTTTTTCTTTTAATTTTTATTAAAATTAGAAAAAAAAATCAAATTAACTAAGAAATAATTAATTAAATTTTTCATTATTTCTGATATAGAGTAACTATTTGTTAACAATAAATGTGATTCATTAATTATTGGATCGATTCAAAGGAAACTAAATGAATAAATATTGTTATAAATATTTGGAGTTTAATTTTTTATACAAAACAACCCAACAAAATGATGTTTTTTAATAATCCATTTTAATAATTTATTTAATTTTTATTCAAATGATTTTAATTCCTTGTAGGTCAAGGTCGAGTTAATCAACTTGGGGGTGTTTTCATCAATGGACGACCTCTTCCGAACCATGTCCGACTACGAATTGTTGAGATGGCAGCAGCAGGAATCCGTCCTTGCGTCATCAGCAGACAGCTCAGAGTTTCTCATGGCTGTGTTTCCAAAATCCTCAATCGATACCAGGTACTAAAAGTAAATTCATTTTTTGAATTTATTTGATTAACCATCTTCAAATGGCAACGATAAAATTGCTGAACAGTTTCTGCCATTTAATTATGCTAACATTAATTCTCATCTGACTGTTAGGTGTAATATTTACTAAGCTTTAGTTTCAGGCATGATATGTCGTTTAATAGTTAAAATATTAATTAAAAACCCATAAAATTTTAAATAAAATTCTACCAAGATTTAGTCTGTAATACAAATCTGTTTTGATATGTTATTGCATCAATGAGTTAATATGTACTCATTGAGCATGGGATTACTCAGGCCCATGAGTACAGTTTTGGATGTGATACTCATTATTGAGTTCATTTGATCTCATTCAGTATGAGATCGCTTTGATGACTCATGAGTGCAGTTTTGGATATGATATTTATTTATAAACCTTTAGGTTATCATTAAGATTTTCTAGAGACTATGATTGCTTTGACTTATGAGTACTATGCACTATATTCTCAAGCCATGGCTCTTAATATATAATGTAATTTTAAAGTGCTGTTGACACACTATTTTTCAAATCGTTTATTCGTTGTTCTTTCTTTGGTAAGTGAAAAATCAATTTAAAAAAAAACTTGCCAAAAATAGAATCAACTCAGTTGACTCAATAAGAAATATGTCATAAAAATCTGACGAATTGTGGTGAAAAAAAAAATTAGCATAACCAATGCTGTTTCATAAGTTAGACAAGTCGAATGAACAATAGGAAACGATTACATTTCGCAGATTTGAAATTTAACTTACAGTTTTATATCTTACTAAAGCCTAATTTTAATTTGTGTGGTCGGGATTCTTTTATCTCATAATTTCGTTATTTGTGACTCCCGCTTATTATAATTATGTAGATATTTAGGAATATCTTTATAGTATATAAGGTATTTAATGGGTAATTAGGAATATTTATATAACATTTTTATATTTAATTATATGTATAGGTAATTAGGAATTAACTTTATAGAATGAAAAATGCATGGTAAGGAAGGTACTCAAAAAGCTCAATATATAATATTTATTTTTACAATATGGTGAAAACATTTAAAAGCACTGTTTCCTAATCAAGTTTTTATATATTTTTTTAAAGGAAACTGGAAGTATAAGGCCCGGTGTGATTGGAGGAAACAGGGGGAAGACTCCGAGTGATTCAGAACAAAAGGAAGAGTGTAAAAAAGACAATTCAAACTGCTTTAGCTGGGAACTTCGCCAAAGGATCTCCAAAGAATCAAATTATGAACATAAAGTAAACCAAAATGCAATAGCACAACTTCTGAACACTGCATTAAGTACAAATAAACTTGATAAAACTGAGGACTTAAACCAAAAAGGTACCGGTGGTCATAAACACACAATTGATGGCATTCTGGCTTCAAAAAAGTCATGTAAGTACTTTAAGTTTTCCATAAACTTTTTTTGAAGTACTTATCAAAACCATGTACAGTTACCAGAAAGAAACAAAGGAAAATTAAGGGTTTTCAGGTAGATGCCAGTGTTGGTTGAACTTCGCTTCAGTTAGTTAGCACCTTACAAAATAGGTTATGAATTTGGAACAATTCAAATGTTCATTGAAGCCTAAAACGATGTAAATAATGCTCAAATAAATTACAGATATGGAGTTTCGGTTCTATAAATAAGAACCTTCCTCGGTGTCTAAATGGCTCTGAAGAAGGTTCCTGTTTAGAGAATTGTAACAGCCGCTTCGGTACGTTATTTGTAAATCGAAAATTTTGAATTTCTGACCCCCGAAATATAGGGGTTAGCCGCAATCTGGGAAATATGATTTTACTAGTTCATTGCACACAATTATAAAATTCGTTTTTCATACGAAAAATAAATTTTAGTAAATTTTATTTTACTGTACATTGTACTCTAATATTCCTTAAAATGATTCAATTATGCAGTTGAGTACTACAGCTAAAAAATTCGAGTTTTTTTTTTTTTTAAAAAAAAAGACTTGTTCTATGCATTAAGTTTTTTAAAGAGCGAGTTCCTTAAAGAATTTCAAGTTATTTATTTAATTTTATTTTTATTGAATATTGCTCTATGTTATAAAGAAAATACGTCTACAAAATCGTGAGAGAGACAAAAATTTCCTTTTAAAATGGGTTCGGAGATAAAAGGGGAAAAGAAAGTTTAAGGAACCTTATTCTAATGTATGGTTAAAACCTGTTTACAGTAAGAAAAATTCTTACAATAAAAATTTAATTTTTTACTTCATTTAATAATTTCAGCGAAAAGTTTTTTTTAGCAAAGAACTATATTTATGAAACAAATCTATATATTCGTTGGTGAGAGTAAAAATTTCGCTATGAAAAAGGGTCCTGAGTACAAAAAGTTTATGAAACAATATTTTAATATGTGGCTAAAACCTGTTAGCTCTGTGTGAAGTTATTAGAATACAATGTATTTTTTAATCAAAAGAAGGTAAAATTTTCTGAAGTAGCACTATGCCTGTAAAATATATTAATTTTTTTGTAATGTCGTGAAAACTTTTCGGTCTGAAAAGGAATTCCATCGAACAGAAAAAGCTTAAAAAGCTCTATTCTAATGTATGATTTAATCCTCTTCATACTGTGCAAAAAAAAATTAATTTTTTTCATTTAATTTTAGAAAACCTCACGTTCAATATCTTAAAAATATTAAATTGTTAAATGCATTTTGCTAACCTCTGGATTGGATTTTTTTAGAATGATAAACAAAATAACAGCAAAGCTTGTAACTATGCAACTGGGAAAGCTAATACAATTCAAATTTCCACCAAAGGGGAAAGAGAGGGATCAGGGGAAAAAAATATACGATTGCGAAACTACTTTATTTTGCCCTTTTCTGCGCCATCACCTCTAACGTATTACAGCACAAAAGAACCCATAATAATCCTCATGTAACATCAGCCTGGGGCATGCTTAATTCGAATGCAAAGCTTGGTTCGTGACATACTGGTTTTATACAGTTATATTCCAATGCTTGTGGCGAGGGATTAGAAAAGAAAGAGACTTTCGAATTCGAATTGAAATCAACAATGCCACAACCGCATGTGTGGTCGCATATATTCTGTGGCCCCGCTGTAAATTGTTCATTCTGTGGGGTGGTTATCCATTGTGAAATGGAACGTTCGAAGCAAATTAGGGGGTTATTTCCAAGCTGGGTGTGGAGTGGAGATGTTTTCTTCATATTAGCGCTGTCCAAGGTGTTATTGTTGACGGATGATGACTTCTTTAGCTAAGCAATTTTTTTCAACTTGTTCTTTTTTTCCGCAGACGATTTTCGTAAATGGAATTCTGTTCTTCTTTTCTTTACTACATATTTAAGTTTCTTTGTTGCTCATTTAGATGACCACCTTTTTTCGGAAAGTGGTAGTTTTGAGGAATTGAATGATATCAAGTATTTGGGGTTAGGACAACACGACTCAGTCATGTTCTTCTGGGTGGTAAAACCAACTGGAATTTCATTTTAATGTCACTTAAGAGGGCTTAAACTCGTGCCCGGCAACAGCTTCGGACTGATTTTGCATTCAAGTTTTGTTGTTGTTGTCATTTCATCAACATATAGCCAGTTAAAGTAGAAGCATGTAGTAGTTTTTTGTGGGGGTATTTAAATTGATGTTTACATCAATTTAAAAAGCATTTAAATTCACGCGCATTCGACCGGAATTTCGTTTTTGTTGCATCCTAAGAGGGTTAAGGTCAGAACGGACAACAGCTTTGGACTTAAATGCTTTTCCATCAGATATTCTTTGTCATCTTATCAACAAATGGCCAGTTGTAATTGGAGTATAGAACATATTTTATTTGTAGGGGTTAAGATTACATCAATGATGCAAACTAACTAAAGGTACTCTTCCACTAATTCGCAATTATTTCCTAATTTATATATTTATTTATTTATTTCCCATTCAAATAACTACATATTTTTAAACTGTTGTTAATTTTGAATGCTTTAAATACCATGTATTTGATATTTTAGACAGAATAAGACAGTTCCATTCTTATAGGTAGTAAAGCCAAACTGAATTTAGCTTTGTTGTTGTCTAAGAAAGTTAAGCTCATGTAGACAGAGAGGGGCTATGTTCTTAAATGTTTTCGCGACCTATTTTTTTTTAAATTTTTTTTTTATTATAGTATAAGGATATATAAGGAATAACTGTGCAATATAAGGATTAACTGGAGTGTGCAATATAAGGATTTTTTTATTACAAAAGCTTAATTGGTGTTTTCATCTATAATACAAATTAAAAACTTATTATTCAATGAAAAAAAAGCAATTTTAATTTATTTTTCTTTTTGCACGTGCATAAGCCATTTTTCTATTTAGGTTTAATTTGAACAGATCTTCGTTTCAAAGAACATCGTTCAAAGAACATTGTATTTACTACATTTGAAAAATATGGGAAACTTTTATTACCATAGTATCATGGACCTGATCTAAGCGTTCCTGGACCAGGGGGGCATGAAACAACAACTTTTATTGCAGTTATAGCTTGAAATGTGCTTTGGTGCTTGTAGTAATTTTTTAATGACACCTTTTAATTATTATATAAATAAGACGAATTTATAAATATTCAGAATAAAATAAAATAAGCAGTGTAATGCAAGCTTCAAACCTTTAGCCCCTTTTTCTTTATTACTTATCCAAATCTTCTTTTAGATATTTTTAAATGTTGCTCTTATTGAAATTTATAACACTGTTGAAAAGCAAAAATTAATAAAATTTTTTAACAAAAAGTAATATCAAACAAATTAAAATATTATTTAATGATATCACATTTTTTTAAATTTAATTTTGTTTCTTTTTATTAACTTAAAAAAAGGTGTATTAAAAAATAGAAAGGGCTTGTTATCCAACATACTAATTCAATAAATATGACTAACTTTCTTTGAAAAATTTTAATCAATTATTCAAAAATTTTTGGCGTAAATATGAAAACGCTAAAGGAGAAATTTAACTAAAAGCGCTGGGGCAAAGTATTTACTGTTGTGAGTTCGCTTCGATTAATTTTGCACACATTTCATATTTAGAAAATTTAACTTCTAATTTTTACTTGCCAATTTGGCTGAATCAATTTACATAATTATAATTTAATTAAAAATGAGCTTGATACTTAACGTTTGGAAATATTACATTTGAGTTTAATAATTCGTTAAAAACTCAAAATATAGATTCAAAAAGTTTGTATTAAAGTAATGTTAAAATTTATTAAAGTCTTATAAAATAATTGGAATGTAGGTGAAGCAAAGAAAGCAGAATAACTTTGTTAAAATTATTTACATTCTCATGCATCTACGATTTTCAGTTAAAATAACGGGATTGACTGTTTAGAAAATCCTCCATTTCTCGGTTTATTGCGAACAGCAAAAGAAATAATCCGAATAAACGCTTTAAAGATTATTGATGGGTTCAAGATTTTGTTCTCTGCACAGCATGAAACCATCGTTTCTTTCACGCTAAATTTCACAACTGTGTGATATATTGGCGATAATGTTTGGAATAGCTCATCTCACAAAAGATACAGACAGTTTAAGTACTCAGCAATTCAATCAGTTGATCTACATTTGTCTTTGTCACATATACAATTTTTTCTGAGTGAAATCACACAAGAAATCTCACGTTGAAATTTTTGTTGGCCGAAATTCGGACAAGCATTATCAATCAGGATCGTAAATTTTTATAGTTCTCCGGTATCTTTCATTGAATAGGATAACCACTTGCAGTTCAAAAGATTACTTTGAATTTGAAAAGATGAGAATAGCTACTGTAATTTTGTGATTCTTTGGCAGTGTCTTCCAAAGTAGATACGTAATTATGATCACAGATTTATCTTCAAAGAGAACTTTGGTAATGTTTTCTACAGCAGATATGTGATTTTGATCACAGACTTATCCTGAGAGAGAACTTTGTTAATGTCTTTTGCAGCAAATATGTAATTGTCATCACTGTCTTTACATTGAAAGAAAACTTGACAACGCAGTAGATATGTGACTATATCCTCAGATTTTTCTAGTAAGAGGACTTTATTAATGTCTTCCACGAAAGATATGTGATTGTAATCCAAAACAGCGATGATTTGAAAAAAAAAAAAAAAAAAAAAAAAAAAAAAAAAAAGACTGTGAGGGTACATCTTGTATCAAACCTAACTTTTTGCATTGTTATATTATTTCAAAAACTAAATAAATATTTGTATAATGGCACACTAATTAAAATTATCTTTTTTAATGAATAATTTTTTAAACACACTCTTCATTTGATTTTTGCTAAAAAAAATTTTTTTTCTTAGGTGTAAATCTAATCTATGTACGATTAGATTTGTACATACAAATTTTCTTTAACAAAAATCAAAAGAAGACTGTTTAAAAAATTACTTACAAGAAGAAAAAATTAGACTTTTGAGTAGATAGTTTAAATTGCGGCAAAAGGTGAAAAATTTGTAACTCCAAAGGTATTTACAGCTGTCATTGTATATAATCTTCACAACAGATGTTAGAAACACAATATGGCTTTAACTTCTAGGGGTGAGGAAAATTCATTAATAACTCTCACCCTCTAGAGGTGAAGCTGTGTAATAGGGGTTGGGGAGCTGGCAACAGGCGAGCTGTAAACTTTGAAATATGATACTTCTGGAGTGAAGTTTATTAACAAATACTACCTCCTCAACTTGCTATGCGCCACAGAAAATGAAGTTTTTTTTTTCCTCTTCAGGAGTGTGTATGCTTAATTGTGCTGAAAGATATGCTGAGGTTATGCTTGTTAAGGATTTAGTTAACAGCATATGAGAAAGTATTTAGTTACAAGTTGTTTGCAAATATCTGGAGTGCGAAGCTGTTTACTAGCTTTATTTAAAGACCCATTAAAAGAAAATTAAAAATAAAAATAAAGGAATTTCACTTCTTTTATACATAAAAAAAAGAAAAAAACTATTTAGGAACTCTTACTTTACCTTCCCTTTTTTTAATTCATTGGAGAGCATTTTTTTTAATTCATAATTACTATTTTAAGCATCAGTTTGTGAGATGTAAAAAAAAAGTAAACTGCGCTACCAAATGTGAATATGGAGCTTTTTTCTGTTAATTTTATCATAAATTGGAGGAAGAAAAGAAAATATTAATTTAAAGTTTTCCAAATATCTAAGATGATCAGCGTCCTCCCAAAATAAATGAATAGAAAAAAAAAAAACTGATTCCAGAATTTCTAAGCGGATCTTTGAAAATTTACTACTTTTCCTTTCAAATTTAATATTCTGAGAACAGAAATCTCCTAATGTTTCTGTAACAAAATCATTTTTTTAAAAAAATGGAAAGGTAAAACAGGGAGTTTCCAGGGATCGGTTTAGAAGTTTTACTATTTTAGTTTTGAGTGGACACTGATCAACTTATAATATTAAAAATTAGAAGGGAGAAAAAATTATGAATTTAGATCTTTCCTATAGTTTTTCAGAAACTCGAAGGAATGAAAATATGAATTTAGAACTTTCCTATTGTTTTATTAGAAACTCAAGGAAGAGAAAAAAACAGGAATTTACACTTAAATCCATATAAAACAGTTAGCTTAGAAACTATAAGAAGAGAAGATAATGTAAACATAGAGTTTTACTAAATTTTTTTTTTCTCATAAAAACTGAATAGAGATGTGGTTAATAATTTATGCGCTGAAAGTACAAAGTATATATTAACGCATAAATTAAGTAGAATACTTATAAGTATCCAAAGCTTCGTCTAGGGATAAATCTACGTGTTCAGAAGTTCCTAGTCTTTTAGATGTTTGGATTTTTTCTGCAAATTTATAGGAAGAAGTTTTTTCTCTACAAAGAGAAGAAACTGTGAATTTTAAGTTTTTTTCTTAGTTTTCAATTTCTCTGAAATAGGAAAAAGAGAAGAAAATGCATCGATGAAATTTTTCTCTACTTTTATCAAAGTCTGTGAGAAGGAAATACGGAGATGTAGTTAATAATTTATGCGTTGAAACTACGAAGAATGTATCAAAGCATAAATTAAATAGAATGCTTATAAATATCCGAAGTTTCTTCTAGGGATAAATCTACGTGTTCAGAGTTTCCTAGACTTTTAGATGTTTAGAATTTTTCTGCAAATTTATAGGAAGAAGCTTCTTCTCTACGAAGAGAAGAAACTGTGAATTTTAAGTTGTTTTCCAAGTTTTGAATTTCTCTGTATTAAATAGGAAAAGAGAAGAAAATGTATCTATAAAGTTTTCCTCTACTTTTATCAAAGTCTGTGAGAAGGAAGAGCAGAGATGTAGTTAATAATTTATGCGTTGAAACTACAAAGAATGTATCAACGCATAAATTAAATAGAATGCTTATAAGTATCCAAAGTTTCTTCTAGGGATAAATATACGTGTTCAGAGTTTCCTAGTCTTTTAGATGTTTGGATTTTTTCTAAAAATTTATATGAAGAAATTTCTTCTCTACGAAGAGAAGAAATTGTAAATTTTAAGCTTTTTCCTAGTTTTGAATTTTCCTGTATTAAATAGGAAAAAGAGAAGAAAATGCATCAATAAAGTTTTTCTCTACTTTTATCAAAGTCTGTGAGAAGGAAAATCAGAAATATAGTTAATAATTTATGCGTTGAAGCTACAAAGTATGCATCAACGCATTAATTAATAGAATGCTTACAAGTTATAAGGATCCAACGCTACTTCTATAGTAGCAAATAATCTCACTTCAAAAAACTCGCTTAATCGATGGTTTCTTTTTCTTTATCATTGAAAGATATCTTGGCAACCAGTGTTTAACGATAAAAATCAGCAACAAAAAGCATATCCAAAGCTTCTTCTGGGGAAAAATCTACGCGTTCATAGTTTCCTAGTCTTTTAGATGTTTCGAATTTTCTACAAATTTATATGAAAAAGTTTCTTCTCTACGAAGAGAAGAAAATGCATCGATAAAGTTTTTCTCTACTTTTATCAAAGTCTGTGAGAAGGAAAAGCAGAGATGTAGTTAATAATTCATGTGTTGAAGCTACAAAGTTTGTAATAACGCATAAATTAAATAGAATGCTTCCAAGTTATAAGGATCCAACGCTACTTCTATAGTAGCAAATAATCTCACTTCAAAAAACTCGCTTAATCGATGGTTCCTTTTTCTTTATCACTGAAAGATATCTTGGCAACCAGTGTTTAACGATAAAAATCAGCAACAAAAAGCATATCCAAAGCTTCTTCTGGGGAAAAATCTACGCGTTCATAGTTTCCTAGTCTTTTAGATGTTTCGAATTTTCTACAAATTTATATGAAAAAGTTTCTTCTCTACGAAGAGAAGAAAATGCATCGATAAAGTTTTTCTCTACTTTTATCAAAGTCTGTGAGAAGGAAAAGCAGAGATGTAGTTAATAATTCATGTGTTGAAGCTACAAAGTTTGTAATAACGCATAAATTAAATAGAATGCTTCCAAGTTATAAGGATCCAACGCTACTTCTATAGTAGCAAATAATCTCACTTCAAAAAACTCGCTTAATCGATGGTTCCTTTTTCTTTATCACTGAAAGATATCTTGGCAACCAGTGTTTAACGATAAAAATCAGCAACAAAAAGCATATCCAAAGCTTCTTCTGGGGAAAAATCTACGCGTTCATAGTTTCCTAGTCTTTTAGATGTTTCGAATTTTCTACAAATTTATATGAAAAAGTTTCTTCTCTACGAAGAGAAGAAAATGCATCGATAAAGTTTTTCTCTACTTTTATCAAAGTCTGTGAGAAGGAAAAGCAGAGATGTAGTTAATAATTCATGTGTTGAAGCTACAAAGTTTGTAATAACGCATAAATTAAATAGAATGCTTCCAAGTTATAAGGATCCAACGCTACTTCTATAGTAGCAAATAATCTCACTTCAAAAAACTCGCTTAATCGATGGTTCCTTTTTCTTTATCACTGAAAGATATCTTGGCAACCAGTGTTTAACGATAAAAATCAGCAACGAAAACGGATGGGCTAAAGGGGTCGATACCATCATTCAGCCTTAACTATGTAGACCTTAACTGCATCGTGAGGAATAAAATGATGTATTGCATCGTGTCTAATAAAATCAATTAAAAATTTCTCTAATGGCTTTTAATCAACGGCTAATGTTAATTCACGGATGGACCTCCCCAAACTTTCCTATTTATTAGGTCGGGCCGTAATTATTATCGTCGGTTAGTTGATTCAAAATAAAATTTTTATTTTTTTCAGCGATTAAAAATTCGTGCAATAAAACAGCTGGAAAGTATTAATAATAAATATCTCTTATCTTTTATTTCTAGTGCAAATTAAATTGTTTTTTAATATTGAAAAAAATTCTCCGAAAAATTATACTTTGCTTAAATTTATTTATTCGTTATTATTGTTAATTTAAAAAGATCTATGAACCATAGCGAAACTAATCTGATTCAGACGTGGGAATTTTATTATTTACTCTTTTCATGTTCACTAGAAAGCTCCGCTTCCTACTCGCTTAGCTCACTAACTTCGGCTTCTCATTCATCATTGTTATTTTATTATTATTTATTTATTTTTCTGTTTTAATAAAATTATATTTTTCAAATAAGCAAAGATCATAATTGTTATAATTTTATGCAGCACATTTTTTAATAGTGTAATCGTAGAAAAAGGAGTGATTAGCTGGTTTTGAAAAACAATCAACAGTACTTGAAAACAAATCAAACTTAAGAACACAGAGTGCGTGACGCAATAAGAAACAATATACTACGATAAACTTGTGCCATTATATAAATTAGAATGGAAAACATTTTTGAACATTAACATTGGTTAACATTAAATGCTTGTGTTAATAATTTTTTTTTTTACACTTTTGAAAATTTTAATATAAATGTGTTAAGATGTTATATTTTGCAACATCCAATTTCACACACTCCCTCATGTTTATTTATTTACTTTTTTGTTACTTTTGAAGTCAGATCAAACTTGAACACATAAAATAAAGGTTGAAACAGAGATAAATTAATTTTCCAGCAGCAATGGATATATATTCATAATTTAAAATAAAATAAAAAAAAGCGAGAAGAAACTACTGAAAATTTAAAAATTTTTGGAACAAATGGAAAACTCGAAAATAAATCGTATTAAGTTCATAGATACATATTTCCCTTTCATCACGTTGAATTACATTTCTGTGGCCTGCAGAGCGGCCCGTATGGTATTTTTTTCTTACAAGGTTAACAGGAAAAATAATTCTTGAACTGATAAATGAATTTAATTTTTTTAATTTCATATTCCCTCTGCATTTCTTCGTAGTTCTCAGTTTCTAGCAAGTCGTATAATTTTAGCAAAGCAAAACAAAATGTTTCCAAAAGTTGAACTCTCAAAATAGCGTCAGTAGAGTAGCTTACGACTTTTTTAAATAGAGAGATAATTTGATTTTTCATGCTCATGTAGATGATATTTAGTAATATATATTGCATGTATTTCCAAATGCCTTAAAGATCCAAAATATTGAATATATTTTGGATCTGCAAATGCTCGCGGCAATAGTATAATATAAAAATATTTTAAATTTTTTTTATAATCTTCAATAAATCGTTTATTGAAATTTATTTTCTTTATTAATTATATCTAAATTTCATTAATTGAAGAAGTCAAAAAGTTTTCCAATGCTTCAAAGTTTTGCATTTTGTAGTAGTGAAATGTAGGATAATTATAAATTCATATTTTGTATTTAAAATGTACAAAAGAGAGTACGTATGTAAGAGATTAGGAAATTGTTTTAAGACATCAAGTAAATTTTTTGATTGAAGCAGTTTTTTCTTTCTAAAAGATTTTCTTCACCTTAAAAATAAATCCTGTGAAAATGGTTTAAAATGTAACGTTACAATGTAAATTTTCCGCTATTGCGTTTCCTAAACTGATTATAATAAATTTTATCTTGAAAATTATTTCACATTTAGCCCTTTGGATTTAATATTTTATTTCACGAAAAGCCTTTAATTTGATACGTCGTTGCTTAATTTTAAAATACGTCTTTTTAAAAACCGGGGCCTTCATTTTGCAATGCAGCTGTCGTCGAATTGAAAAATTTTTCAGCATCTTTCAATCATCTCAAATTTTTTAGGCATATTGCAATGATCCGAAATATTTTTAAGCTAAAAAAATAAATAAAAAAAAATCATTACTAACAAAACTAGAGTGATTTCATACTATTTGTAATAAGCCTTAGTAATTACAGGCTAATTAAAAAAAATATTAGTCTGATACAGTATACTTCTTTCTTCAAAATATCAGCATAGGGTTCATTGCTATAAGAACCAAATTCAGGCTGACTCAGTAAATATTTTTATTAATGAAACTAAAGCACATAGGCTGATTGTAAAGAGCCTTAAAAATATCAGACTACATAAAATATACTGGAGACTTTTCCAATCGCAAAATGTCATTTACAAGGAGCCTAATTTTTCCATTAGGCTTATTGCAATGATTTAATTTTTAATAATAATTCAATTTGGCTTTGAAACTTATAAAAAGGAAATGAAAAATGATAATGTTTATAACTAAACGGAGTCGGCAATTAAAACTAATTAAAAAGAACAGTTTAAACACTTCTGTTGATAACTTTTTTACAAAATTTCTTTTCACACTTTGGTATGAGTCATTTACTAGATGATTCATAATATCATGATAGGATAAATGTACTTAAAAAAAAAAAGCGGCATCGATATTAATCGCCAAAACGTGACTATTGGCTTGTTTGCATTATGGAATTTCAAAACTTGAAATTGTAACTCATCTCCTGAGAAAAGTCAAAGAAACTTGAAGTAGAAGAAGAAGAGAAAAAAGAAAGTCAGCTTCTTCCACTTCAGAAAAGCCGTTCATCATTATGGCCCCCTTTCCAAGTTTAAAGGAAAAGGAATTATTAGCCTTCGAACAGATGTCTTGTATGGGTCGCAGATCTTATGACCCTTCTGGCGTTCCTTTGACATTAGACATTTTTAACAACCCTTCTATTTGTAAGGCCAAACTGTGACAAGTCGAGAACCCTACCCAGTCTTTTAATATAAAAATGCAAGAAGTTAATAATTTGTTATAAGTTGCCACCGTTTTAAACGGTAGTTTGAAACATAAATGTTAAGTTAGGAAGCACATTTTACTAATTTGGTTTATTATGTAATATGTTTTGCAAAAGTTTTTACTAACTCGCCTTATAATCTTTGAGGATGGACATTTTAGAATAGCTAGAGCGTTAGTATTTTAACTGAAACTTCGTAAATAAGAACAATAAAGGTTTCAATCGTTTCGTGACAGCTACGAGTAAAATTTGCTTATTGACAAAGGAAATTTATCGTCAATTCAAAATTTCGATCACTTTCCTAACAATAAATCGCTTAAATTTTAACTGAAAAGCTGTCGGCATGAACGGCGTTGCAAGTTTCGTTCGTTTCGTGACCCCTCCAAGCAGAATTAATTGCCATATTACCTTCTGGAGAAATTAATGGGGAATTGAAAATTTGCTCAATTTTCGATTAGGCAGATTGCTCAATTTTCAAGTAAAGCTGTACAAACCAAAACAATAACATTTTCAATCGCTTTCTGGTAGCTACAAGCAAAATTTATCACCAATCAAATCTTGATACTAATTCAATCCTGAAAGACAATTTTTGCAAGTACAATCTGTAAAAACATACAAAGTTCCAAAAGACATACCACTAATTTCCATTTGCTTTCATTTCAGCTCAATAAGTATTGTTTTGTTTAGCATTATTTTGAACGAACGTCGATTAAGATCATGATAAGACGAGTAGTTAGACGAAATTGGTTCATCATTTTTTATTTCCCAAATGCCTAATGAAATGCTTAGTAATGACAGCATGACTACTCAAGAGTAAATTTAAACACATTGTTGTAATTTAACGAAACATTGTTCCATTCATTCAAGTGCTAAGTAATAAAACTAACGAGACAACTAAAATGTAGGACATTCTTGCACTTGAAGGAATTATTTTAAAGATACAAAATATGTTGTTTCACATCCATAAAATATGCTTATTGGAGCACGTGAATTTTTACAAGTAGTATTCCAAAGCATATAACAAGGGTTCCATATTTTATTACTTGTATATTTACCACATTTTATGCTTCATTACTTATATAGATAGCCATAATAATAAAACTGCCTTAATTCAAAACTAAGTAGGATTTAAAGAAATTCTTCTGTTCAGTGTGAAGAATTAAAATTTGCAATTGATAATGAACTTTTAAATGATATTAAACAGTTTAGGAACCATGGGTGATCTTCTTGTTGCTACTAATTTGTGCAGTGAATTTGCCTGATAATTTGGGTAGTGAGTTTGCAATTTACCTACCACTTTGTACCCATGGTTATGCCATCTTACAAAATAGGTTAAAAAAAATAAAGCAGCAATCGAGGACAAGTAGACTTATGAGAAAATTAACGTACCGATATATTTGAAAACTTAATTAACATTTATAAATTAATGTTTTCGTGAAACAAACTGAAATTTTTAATTAAGTAATGTTTTATGAATTTAGAATGTTTTTAAGCAATGTTTATATGGAGCAAATATTAGAATATTTATTAATTAATGTTTTCGTGAAGCAACAATTAGAATATTTATTAATGCTTTTATAGATTAGCAATATGAAATATTTATTAATTAATGAAATATTCTTTTTTTACATTTATTCATTACCTTACTTTGAAATATTTATTAATTATTGTTTAAATAAAGTAGCAATTGAGGACAAGTAGACTTATGAGAAAAGTAACGTACTGATATATTTGAAAACTTTACTAACATTTATAAATTAATGTTTTTCTGAAACAATTTTAAACTTTTAATTAAATAATGTTTTATGAATTTAGAATATTTTTAATTAATGTTATTATGGAGCAAAAATTAGAATATTTTTTAATTAATGTTTTCGTGAAGCAACAATTAGAATATTTATTAATGCTTTTATAGATTAGCAATAGGAAATATTTATTAATTAATGAAATATTTATTTCTTTACATTTATTCATTACCTTACTTTGAAATATTTATTAATTATTATTTAAATAAAGCAGCAATCGAGGACAAGTAGACTTATGAGAAAAGTAACGTACTGATATATTTGAAAACTTTATTAACATTTATAAATTAATGTTTTTGTGAAACAATCTGAAATTTCTAATTAAATAATGTTTTATGAATTCAGAATATTTTTAATTAATGTTTTTATGGAGCAAAAATTAGAATATTTTTTAATTAATGTCTTCGTGAAGCAACAATTAGAATATTTATTAATGCTTTTATAGATTAGGAATAGGAAATATTTATTAATTAATGAAATATTTTTTTTACATTTATTCATTACCTTACTTTGAAACATTTATTAATTATTGTTTTATGGTACTAAAATTTAAAATATTTAACTATTTTTTGTTTTTATGGAACAATAGTAATTCTTAATAAATATTTGCTTAATTAATGTTTTTTTTAAACCAAAAATTTAGGCTTTTAATGTAACAACAGTTTAAAATAGTTAATTAATCGTAACAATTTATACTTCTATTTTAAACAAATTACTGATGATATAAATTTGTACTAGTATAAGTTTCAAGTACACATTTTGTAGAATATAAAAATAAAAATAAAGAAAAAAGTTTGAAGATAAAACCATTCACCTTTCACTACCCCGGAACTACAAGGAAAGATAAGAACAGGTGTCAAAAAAATATATAAACCTAGACGAGAAAGAGGGTAGGGGAAAGGATAAATAAAAACCTGTCAGATTTTGAACAAATCAACCTTGGTGGCAGAATAAAAAACGATTCAATTTTCATATTTCATTTCATTTTTATATTTTACCGACAATTGCAACCCTTCAGTAAATCCTCACTTTTTACGGTTCTAAGATGTGTGAAGAGTCAGCAAGTAAAAAAAAAAGAAGAAAAAATCTAACTCAAAGAGAAAGAAATACAGAATAAGCAGGATTAAGTTCAATAATTAGCGGGAGCTTAGAACACCTCGCTTTGGCCTCACTCACAAGCCTTTCATTGAATAAGCGGATAAAAGCCGCAGTGAGGATGAACTTCATAAATAATCCCTCTCGCATCATGGATTGGTTTTTATATTATTTTTATGATCGGTCAAAGAATTTTGTTTCGTTGAGATGGCTCGTTAAGACATAGAGATGTAAAGATATAACACATTGATTAAAAAAAAAAGGAAAAGAAAAGAATTGCGTGTTAACAGTGCACGTTGTTAAGAAATTTTTAGATATGAAAACAAAAGGATTTTTATTCACTTTTTTTCTGTAATCCTCATATCCTGCTTTTGACAAGACTTCCCAAATATGTTTTTCGATGAAAGCATCAAGGCATTGTACTAATATTTTCAACCAGCAAAATTTATTACTTCTACGTGAAATTTTATTCTTAAACTTTTTTTTATGTGTATATATTTTTTAAAGATTTTTGGGGAAACAGTACTAAGCAAGTTTAAAGCTTTACCACAGGCAGCTCTTCAGAAATCTCAGTATTTCTCATTTCGGTTATAATATTAATGCTAACAAAGGACTAAGTATTTCGTGAACAGTAGCATGATGCTAAATAATTTGTAAAATATTTAATAAAAGACTCATTAGTTCTAGGTTTCGCTGTTATATATATATATATATAATAAATAAATAAATACAAGAAAACACTAAGAAAGTTAAGAAAAACAATAGGTTTCATTTATTGCGCTTAAGCTGCAAGTAAACAGCACTCATTAGATAAGTTCAAAATGAAGAATAAAACAAAGAAAAATTATAGACATATGAAAAAAAGGGGGGTGGGAAATAATAAGTAAAAAAATAA
>NC_092213.1:58685291-58709518 GCF_043381705.1 Parasteatoda tepidariorum
AAAAAAAAAAAGATGAAATTTTATTTTAAAAACCGGAAAAAAAAGATATAATCTTTTTTTCAGCCCACACGATTTTTCCGCAAAACTTCTGATTGCTTTCTGATATTGTTTTTTTTCTTCCGGTTTTTAAATTAACATTTTTTTTTTAAATAAAATGTTATTTGTTATTTTTTTACTTATTATTTCCCACTCCCCTTTTTTTCATATGTCTATAATTTTTCTTTGTTTTATTCTTCATTTTGAACTTCTATGAGGTTTGCAATTTGCATAGTTCTGAAAACAAATATTCATAAGCGATTGCTTATGAATATTTGAATGACTTGCTATAATTTAATGGACCCTTGTCATTTTTTTACAGCTTGCATGCAATTGAATGGTAAAAGAGGAGTGTGTGCGTGCAGAAGAGGGTGAATCATAAAACATTATTTTAATTCGTATTGAAATTTATATTAAATTTATATTGAAATTTATTTCATATTTTTCAATGGCGCTTAAATGTTACTCTGTTCATCAAATATCGTTAAAATTATCAGACTTTTTATACATTCATAGCCTTTATTTCAAACTCAACATAACTCTAAACATTCCTATTAAAGCATTTTCAATCTATAACGATTACGTGAAAAAACAAGACAGAAAAGTATAGGATCAAATTCACCGAAGTCGCATCAATCATATGTTCAACTCCTACATCCCAATCTGAAATATCCGTACTCGCCTCTCTTTTTCCTTTCATAAACACGTGACTTAGGGAAGCCTGCGCCACCCGCTGCGTGAAAACGTTCTGGACACGCCCCCAGAGCAAAAAATAAATAAAAGAAACAAAACGGACATTTTTTGGGGGATAGAGTTCGTGATCGGAGGAACAGCAGTTGAAGATAAAAGAAGCCGCCAGCCACGCCTACTTGACTAACCCTTGCAATTAGGATCTGACCCCTCCCTATTTCTCGTTCATTCTCAAGTCTGAATTGTTCTTTTTGAAGTGTTTATTGTTATGTAGGTTATTAAAGACTACGTTTTGTTGAACACGTCACATGGATTGAAAAGGGTTACAGTGAGAGTTGTATTGGATTGTGTTTTTCTGCAGACGACAAAACGAAAGGACTTTTTTTTATTATTATGATCGTTTTCTTTTTCGGAATTATGTATAGGTAATCAAGAATGGTCTGGTTGCATAAAAGGAAGAATAGTTGGTTTATTTTAATGTCGGCAATTTCGCCTTTTTTTTTTTATCCTTTTGAATAGGTTGTATTGGATAGTTCTTAGCCTTGTTCTATTAAATCGTCTGCGTGTAATTATGGGGAATTATAAATTGGCAGTCGTTTTTCTCCTTCATACACTACATATAGAAAAAAAAAAGTTTCAAATTGGTTTGAAGAAAGAAAATTGAATAGAAATTTCTATTAACGTTCTTTCATTAAATCCTAAACAAATTTTTTACTTTTTTTATTATTATTTTTTAATGCAATGCAACATTATGAATTATACTTTTTTTCCTCAAAAAAGTAACAAACAAAATAAAACGCAAATGATCATATGGTTAAAATTGATTGCTACTGAAA
This sequence comes from Parasteatoda tepidariorum, assembly GCF_043381705.1. NCBI lineage: Eukaryota > Metazoa > Arthropoda > Arachnida > Araneae > Theridiidae > Parasteatoda > Parasteatoda tepidariorum. The sequence goes on from NC_092213.1 coordinate 58,686,854, forward strand.
TTAAATGTTTAGTTTAAAATTGTGCAACTTGTATTTCACGCAACATCATTTACTTAATAATTTATTATTAATATATGACTAAATCTTATTATTTTATGAAGAATGTCACGGTTCAGTGACAGTTACGACAATTGTGGCAATTAATGATAAGATTAAAAAAATAGTAGCTCCATTTTTACATTTTAGACAGTGTTTTCAAAACTTTCTGGTTAACTTTTTTAAACTTAAAATATCAGCTTATTCGATGTCTACTATTTGACAATTATTAGTAAGTACATTTTGAAAATGGAAAATAATCTTTAAAAAAAATTGTCCAAATAGTCCAATATTTTTTATTAGTACAACTATATTATATTTATTAAATGACGAATACATTTTTTACCTTTCATATTCAATAAAGCCCGCTGTCGAAAGTTTGCCAAATATTATGCCAAAAATAAATGTATTATTTTTTCCGTTGACCATAAAAAATTGCATTTATACTGAATTGCAAAATTTGAAGGGACCCATAAATTAATTGATAAAAATCGATTCCATAATTTTCGGTATCAGTCGACGTGAAGTAGGATAAAATTTAAATTAATTCCTTGATTATTTTTTTCCTTTGCTTCTTTTGCTCTCAATTTATTCATTTAGATTTCCTGCCTCCAAATGCACCAAAAATATTTTAATATATTTTTCTTACTTTTTTTTGTTATCACGAAAGTTGTCATTTAAATTCTGTAATTTTTTTTTAATCGTGGAAAAAAAAACTGAAGTTCATCTTATTATTAATCATTAAAATTTTAAAAAGATGTAATCTCGAACTCTATTAAATCAAGCTTATTCGAATATACTAAAAGGAAACACAAGGAATTCTATTAATAAGACTAAAACTATTCTGGTACGCATTGAAATGTGGAAAAAGCTCCTTATTTAAATGAATTTGTTTCTAATAATTTTCAAGAATTAATTATTCTACTTACTGTTTGATGTTATTATGCTATCAAACATCAGAATGGAAATGGTAGAACTCGGATAAAATTCGAATAAATTTTTTAAAAAAAATGTTTGATTTTAATTAAAATTAAATTTGTAGTCCCGTTTTAACAAGAATTATTTTTCCGCCTTTAATTAATGAATAAAAACTTTTTACCTCCTCTTGATTAAAAATAAGATTTAGCTCTTAAATAATGCATTACTTTACGAACGCATTCTATTCAAAGCATCTGCCCGGAAGACACTTCGTGATGTTGCCATCTTTAGTATCGAAATTTAAGGAGAAAAATGAATTACACAAGCAAGGAAAGACCGATAGTTGCAGTCACGATTAGAAACTAACCAAAGTAAAATAAAAATGAATGAACATGAGGAAGGAGGGAAGCACCGTCTAGGAAGAAAAAAAAATGAGAAAGGGTACATTTAATGCGCGAGTAATAACCAGCAAGTTTAAGGGCTATACTATTATATAGCAAGAGTAAATGGAGTCGTCTTACCACAATGACAGCTTTGTCTCTGATGATACGGAGGTATGTAAAAATGGAGTAATGATAGCATCGCACGCAAAGAACAAGGTGTTCGTTTTCTGTATCTGATTTTTTTATTACACGTTCGAAATGTATGATATAACCGCCCGTTTTTGACCTAGATCAACATTTAGAAACCGATATTAATTTAAATCTTTTGCATGAGTTAATTGATAGTTCCACATCATTTTTGTTAACATTATCTTGTGTTATGATATTGGTTTGAAAGTGTATTTTGTTAAGGGATAAAACTTAATAAAATTTTTATGCCACTGACTGGTTATGTAAGGTAGAATTTTAATGATGCTAAATTGAGGACAAACTTTACCTTTTATCTTTTAGCTAAAATAATAATCTTTTGCACAGCATACAAAGTATTGTTGTGAAATATTATGCAACTTTCATATGTTTTGTTTTATTTTTAAAAAAAATCTATGATAAGAAAAGGAAGAGAAAGAAAATAAAGCAAAAGAAAATAAAACAACTTGTAACCGAAAAAATATTATTTTAAAGTACATGCAAATTTCTTACAAAGTATTTAAAATCAAATTAAATCTCTAAAAAATGAAAAAGGAGTCGGGGATAATGGCGTTTGCCTTCCTATGTGGTGAGCCAAGTTCAAATCACAGCGGTGACTGATCGATAAGAATTTCGCCTCCGGCTCTCTCAGACCATAGTGCTGACGCAAAATATCCTCAGTGGTAGCCGGATCATGGGTTAGAATCACTTTATCGCCTGGTTAACCATGGGAGATTTTCGTGATTTTTCTTTCCGTGTAACACAAATACGGGTTCATTCAATCAAGAAGTCCCCCATTGAGGCTAGCTTGTCCCAATGCTGGATTCAGGTGTTTGTTTGTTTTCTGAGTTGAGCTCAAAATTGCAAGCTACGAAGTTGAACGTTGATAGTCGTAAAGTCAAAATTGGGTCGGTTCTTCAACGACTGTTATAAAATATGAAATAATAAAAAAACGAATTTACTTTTTTCAAAACAATCTATTTATAAATGGTGAATTTAAAAAAAAAATTGTTTTCTTCTTTTCAATGTTAAACTTTTCAAACTGTTTTTGAACTAAATATGAATTAAAGCACAGATTTGGGATGTAAATTGCGCAGAAAACAGCAATGTTTTAAATACTATAATATTTGGTCAATGTATGAACCTAAGCACTCATTTTAAAACTATCACTCCCAATTGCGTTGTGTTTTGATTTCCAAAATAAATGAACAAGTTAATTAACATGAATATCGATATAAGTCGATAAAAAATTTTGATTTTAAATAAAATGCACAATAATTTTTTACTAAGTAAAACAGATATAAAAATAATTGCGCAAAAATTATTAATAATAAAATTTAAAAAAAATAGAAAAATTATCAGGAAGAAAATTAAACTGAAAAATCTGTGCATATTTTCAATATGCAAATCTTTTCTTGTTTCTCTAAGTGTTTTCTCTTGTTTCTCTAAGTTCTTAGGTTTACTTCGAAAGTTCCAGCAACAGAATCTTGGGTCGGGACCCATGGAGGCCTCTGGTTTAAAGTGGTACTATTGCATATCTAATAAACGAAAAAATTCCCTCTTTTTTTCGTATTTGCACTTTCATTTTAAAGTTTTTGGATTAAAAAAAAAAAAAACTATTTACGCATAGATAAATTTATTGAAGAAAAAAAAAACCGCGGCATTTGAAGTGAAAGACCTATTTTGTAATACCTCTAGGAGCGATTATTCTTTCAATTTGGCATCATTTTGGGATCAAGAAAGGAAGAAAGAAGACAGAAAAAGAATACTTTTGGCGGCGTCTTTATGAGCCTCAAAGGTCCTATGAATCTCTCTCCGTCTTATCAAGCTTATTCCTCGAGGCCCTGCAGAAAGTTTAAAGAGCGAGACGACGTTAAAATTGCCACTTCAAATGATTGTGACATGGTCCTCAGATTGCTGAGACGCAGATTTCAAATGGTGGTTTTATTCAATGATTGAGATTTCGCCGATGGGCAATGTACCAAATTTATTGTGTCATTCGTCAAACAATAATCTTTTACTTTGATTTTGATAGTCTACGGTGGTTTTTTAAATCGAGACAGAAAATTGTGGCTTAAATGCCCTTATTCGATGTAATTCATTTAGAGTTTTACTTCCTTTTATATCCTATAATAGAGTTTTATTTTAATTAATTTTTTTTCTTTCAATTCTAAGTTTCAATCACTTCCATAAAAATTATAATCTACGTTTACAGAAACTGGAAAATTATGCCCGCGTTAAATGTCTTTATAGAACTAACAACTGCTTGAAATTAAATTGCATAATCATTAATCATTGAAGTTAAAACATATTTCTTTCTCAAATTAAACATTGTGTCTTGAATAAAACAACAAAAATTCATTCATACACTCTCTTTACAAATAAATAATAATTTTTTAAAAAAAAACAAAATATAAATTTGTTGAGTTTTTAAGATGATTTACGAGCATGTTAGCTAATAACGTAACTAGTATATCATAATACGATTAAATAAAATATTCTGTGAAAATTACAGTGTATTAAAATTATTATGAAACATCGGATATTATTCGGAGGGTTAAAAACAATAATGAACTTGACCATTCAATTAAAATAACGAATAAAAACAAACATCACTCTATAAAATATTATTCTATTCCTAAAATCGGTGGGAGCTGTAGCTCCGTAAAAGAAGAAAAAAACGGATATTATTCTTGGGTTGAAACATAAACATTTTAGCATTCGCAAATGCATGATTCCCACAGAAAAAAATTATAATATAAATTGTTTGAGACAAATCGATATTTCAAAATTGAAATTTTTCCAAAAAAAATTTTTTTTTTACACTTATTTAGTACAATATGAAAGAAAATCCACCCTACTAATAATTAAATTAAATGAATAAAATAAAAAAAAAACTCTGTAATAAACAAGTCCAGGAAACAAAATATTTTTTCAAGGATATGCAACTCAAATAGAAAAGGGTGATATTTCATTCTTTAATTGAGATACTTTCCATGTTCTTATATACAATATTTATTCTTAGCTTTTATAACTCTTAATTTAGATGCTCTTAATTTGAATAAAAATTACTACATTCTTTCTCTTTTTTTTTCATGTTTTCAATGAATGGAACGGAACTGAACTGAGCTTTCTAACTAAACATTCGTCATTTGCTAAATAAAAACAGGTGAAAATCAGACGCTTTCATGCATAGTTCGATCTTTAACATTACATCCAATCAATTTTAGCTTCATGACCGTCATTTTCCAAATTTAATTTGAAAACCAAAACTAATTGCTTGAACACAGTTAAAGTTACAGCGATAAGTATTGCTGACAGATACACTTGCAGAACGCGTTTCTCAAAGAGACGGAACGGAACAGTGTAATGCTACCCTACGCAAATCGATTTTTTCCGAATGTCAGTGAAAATCCTACTTCAATAATTCGATTACGCAGACGATCTATTAAAGCTTCTCTTGAGTCATTTTTTCTCAAGCTTCAGAAACAAAAGCAAACACGTTTGCAACGCCCTCTGGGTATACACGATTCGTTTTGAGGATGGAAGAAAAGATGAAAAACAACGGATTAATGTTAATTACAATAGTAGTCAAGACATATTGGTTTACTACAGGCGGGGTTGAGGAATTAAAACATGTGAGAGGGGTAAAATTCCGGGTGGTCCGCACTATGTTGGGCTATAAATCTTTCAGACGCGTGACTTAGGGTGCCAGATATAACAATAAAAGTAATAAGTAAAAGTCGCGTGCCAGGTTAAATTACACTTTGAAGGTGTTGGAATGTTTGATCTCTAAGCTTTTCCTGCTCAATATATTACTTTTTTTTCTTTTTAGAAAATTTTAGAACATTGCAATTAGTTCTCAAACTAAGTTTTTCAAACGATTTTACTCATGTTCAAGAAAAATTGTTCTTAAATTCTTTTATTTTATTTTGTAAACGAAGTTATTGAACCAAGAATTAATATTTAGTAAAATGTCTAAATTATTATTATTTTTTTCTAAAATATCATTTTGTGTTTAAATATTCATATTAAGGGGGCAACGATTTTACTTTAGGGCTTTGTCGAACTTTAAAGCTTTGTCGAATTATCATTTAATAAGTATTTACTATATTCATAAAAATTAAATCAGAATAATTATAATATTCATAAACATTATCAATAATAGAATGAATATCGTATGAAATAGCGCTTTTTGCGAATAATATGCTATTTTCATAATAGCTGTAAGTTTGCAACAGTTATTCATTTTAAGTCAAGTTCAGCCAATTTATAGCTAATGCTGCCCTCTATGCTTATTGTGAAAATGGCATAAAACGTCAATATGGAATGAAAGTTACAGTTTTTGTGAAAATAAAAAGCGTTTGCTGTCTAAATTTTTAATGTATAAGAACTTATTGGGTTGACAGTTCAACGGCGGTCATAAAATAAAATGTGTAAGAACTTACTCCAATGCAGCATTACCCGGACGCATCTTTTTCTAAATCAGACATCATTTAGCACTCTAAACCACAATCGAATTTCGACAATTAACAATAGCGCCTATCTCTTACTCCTTCTCCGGCAAAATCACTTACGCGCAATGCTGTTCCTTAACATAACCTGAATCACCTTCCTGAGTTTCATCTGAAATATAAATATTCAAATAAAAATCATAATGGAAAAAGTTGATAAGATGGCGTTCACAACTTTATTAAACAATAGATTTGATATGTTATAATAAAAAGAGTTTGTATTTAAAATTATTAGACCGCAGTTATGCAGACATCGTAGCATTACTTAAGAGACTCATTCTTATAAATGGAATATATTTCTTTTAAATATGCCATTGAATAAGAAGTAGAATGCAGAACAATCAAGGGTGGTGAAAATGGTCATCTGCTAAGGGCTCTAAGAGGCTTCAAACTGGTGATATTCAAAAAAAATTTTTAATAATTTAAAATTTTCAATTTTTTAAAATTGCGCAGCATTTATAATTAAAATACCTCTTTAGTTTCATCATAACGATGAAATGTGAAAGAAGGCAATAGTATCCTTCTGTCTTGGGAAGAAAAAAAAACTTCAATCAAAATTATATAATCAGAAAAAATCAGATTTATTAAAAAAAAATTAAATGGTTATTTAAACAGGGACCTTAGAATGCAAAATTTTTCTAAAAGACATAAATTTTTTGTACATGAAACATGAAAATTAAACGATAGTTCATAAAATTTGAAGGATGGAAAAAAAATTTTACAAATTAAATTCGAGAATTTTTTTTTTTAAAGATAAAAGTGAAAATCTTAGATCCTAAGTGATTATATCCTAAACACACCACAGAAGATGAATACTTTTTGTCAAATGTTTTTTTTATTATTTTTTTTTTAGCATTGATTTAACTTAGCTCGGTTTTTCATTAAAATGATAATGTTTTTATTTTATAATTTTCATACGACGATTATTACGGTGTCTTAATTTTATGTTTTGACTTAGTTTTTTTAGAACTATTCTAAAATATATTTTAATGATCACAATTGACTTAGATGAGAATGACTTTTAGAACTGGTAAAAACTACTTTTTCATTTTCATAACATTAATATTTTTATGAATTATTTATATTAATTTAAAAAATTCCCATTTAAAGTAATCAATTCTGAAATTAAAGTGAACCACTTCTGCAGATGAAAATGTAAATTAAAATGCTATAATTTAAGAGAAAAAAACTAATTTCATTTTTAAATCACCACATTTATTGAAAACGTTCCGTTTATTATTAATACAGTTTTTATTAAATCTCTTTTAGATCTGTGATGTGGAGATTTTGTAATAGAAATTACAACCACTTTCCAACTAGCCAGTGCACTCAAATCTCTTTTGGCATCACAATGCTAAGTGGCGATGAAGGTTTTAAATGGTATCATTATAGCTACAGGAAGACTATTATCACCAAACAAAATTTTTCCAAATTTTCGATTACCTTCCGAATAACTTAGACCTTCTAATTTCAGCTGTAGTTCTGTGTCTAAGAACAATATAAGTTTTAATCTTTTCCTGTCCACTACAAGCAAAATTTGTTTCGATTATCGTTTCTGGAATTTATCGCTTCATGAATATTCTAACCACTTTTTAATAAGCAGGTGTGTTTAAATTTTAACTGGAATTTTGCATTGGATGACAATATAAGTATCAATCGTTTTCTGAACAGTTACAAACTAAATTGTTCTAGCTATTTCAACGTCTAAGAGAACTTAATGCCCATCGAAATTTTGATCTCCTTCCACTAAGCTACCGTGCTCAGAATTTCAACTAGTGCATGGTGCTACACAATTTAATATTTTCTTTGAGCTGTATAGCTACAAATTTATACAGCTCAAAAAATTTAGCCAAAATTGAGATTAAAAAAAAATTATTTTGATAATTTTTCATCTGGGTGGAAAAATGTCGCCAAAATTATTTGTCAGTTCTAAAGCCCGGATAATTCTTCACCGCAAGTATATATAGTTTAAGGCACTTAAACCGTGAAGAAAGTGTGTTTGGCGAAAAAATTCGAAAAACCATGTTAAAAAGGGCAAACTATAATTAAGGTTTTTGCAAAAATTGTAAGAACGAACCACAAAGAGCGTCAACATTTTTATTCCTTTCAAATGTAAAGACACGAAATTACTTTAACTCTTTCTGAAACTGATTTGGATTCGATGCCAAAATCGCATTTCGCAAATTAGTGGAAACATTTGACACAGTTGACTCGGTATCTCCTGGCATGAAGCTACCAATTGCTGTTTAACAAATTTGACGACTTATCTGCCAGTTATTGGAGAAGAAGCTCGTGATTTTACTCTATCTTTGATGGTGAATGAAAGTTATTAAAATTGCAAATGAAAGTTGTGAGCTCCAAAAGTTACAGTTAAAATTGCAAAAGTGACAATAAAAAAGTTAAAATTGCAACTGAAATTTATATATTTGGAACAATGATTACATATTAAAATTTTTTGTAAGTTTCATCCGTAAAAATAAAAACGAATGGAAATCATAATTAAATTTTATTGGAATCAGAAGTTATACTATACATTGGCACTAAAATTAATAACAGTCCGGAATATTTCTTGCACATCAGAAAGTTTTACACACAAAAAAGGAGAAATGTCATGTCATAAAAGTTCATCATGATTATACCTTTTGGAAATAAAATAAAGTTTACTTTTTTAAATAGCATTTTTTTAAATTGAATTTTTTTTTTAAAATTAAAGCACATAACAGATGAGAGTTTAGCACTTGTATTTCTAATTGCTTGTTAATAAATCAAAACAAATATACAAATTGGATTTATTATTTATTGAAACTCTTGTTGTGTTCACCATTTCCTTAGAGAAAAAAAAAGAAAAAAAAGAAGATGAAAAAAACGCCTCAGAAACCTTAAGGTACTTTAGAAATTTTCTTATTGCTTAAAAAGGGATATTTTAGATTATAATTTATATATAAAAAAAAATATTTAATCAGATTATTCAATCTTTTATTTATTAACTAATTTTCGTCTAAAATTTTTTTATTTTTAATACTTTTCTCAGTTTTCCTTCGTTTCACTTTTTTGCGAATCAAATTGTTAAATAATAGTTAATAGTCATGAATTATAAAAGGCAATGTAACTTTCTGCAACCGTTTACAATCGGGTTAAAAATATATAAATTAATTAATCAATTTTACAGAGAGACATGTCTGTTGTTGGCGAAAAAGTGCGCATTATATTAAATAAGAGTTCTAAATGATGTCTGATTTAAAAAGGTTCATAAAATTTAGCAAAAACTGAGAGTAAGAAAATAAATTACGAAAAAATAAATTAAGAAAAAATATGAATAAAATATAAATGAAATGTTTAAAAGTATAAAATAGCAATTTATTTTGATTATTTTATTAATATATTTATTTATTTATTTAAATATTATTTGTTTATAGTGTGATTTTTTCTCAATGAACCTTTATGCGTTTGATAAGTTTACATTCTTTGAACCAAAATTGGTAAAATAGACCAAAAGAAGACCAATATTAATAGGAAATATGGGACATTATATATATTCAGAACATGAGCAAAATTTTTCTGATTTCTCACGCCTTTACTATTAACGAACTTACAAAATAATAAATAAAGTAGTCTGACTAATGTTTAATAATAAATAATTTCTGTTAAATTAGATCATACATTACTTAATTTAATTATTTTTTTAAAAAAAATCTTATTTTACTGCTTGGTTTTTTTCTTTTTTCCAATCAACTTTAAGACTTAAATGAATATGCTAAGTATTCATTTTCGCTATTCTTTGATGCAAAAGGGGTCAAATAGGCCAAAAGAATTAAAAGGCAGCCAGACTGACTATAAAGGTTACCGCAAAACAGAGGAATCATCATTAGTTTGAACAGCAGAAAAAGAACACCGTTTACAGACGTGCGACCCCTTGTGAAATTCGAGCCAAGGGTGGCGCGATTTGCACGAAACTCATTAACTGAGGGTTAAATTTAATGAATTTCGAAAGTGTTCTCACTTATTTTTTGTATGAAGTAGATTGTAATGTTTTATGTTGTAGGTCAAGAATAATTTATTTTTTTATACCCTCTGACAAACATGAATATTGTAATAGGATATCAGGTTGGTTATGAAATTTGGCGCAGTAATGGAGTTAAACGTATCTGTTTTCACTGTTTGGCGAAGCTTTTGTCTCAATTATTTCAGACGATTTAAAAAAGATATAATGTAATATCTGTTTCGTTGATAAATGATTCTAAATGACTGGAATGTTTCGAAATTGACTTGTAAAAGGAGAGGGAAACGTTGATGTTAATAGCTAATTTACTTAATTCTAAATTTTAAATGCTTATGTTTAATAATACATTTAACTGAAAATCGGATGTGCCACTCCTGTTTTTAATCTTAAGCCACTCCTGGTTAATATAATTAAAATTAATACATTGCGTGCGAAGAAAGATATGTTTATGGATAAAAAAGATATCAGAAGATGGAAAATAATTGAGTTACAATTTTTTTTACTCGATAATTAAATGAATCGTTAAGTTCTTTTTATTGTTTTGTATTAAATTTTTTTGTCCTCAGTAAAATTGGTGCCTGCCTTTATCGACAAAAATTACTTATATCTCTTTACGCCAGGTGGCTCATGAGGCTACAAATTTGGCGTGCCATTGCTGCCGGTCCGTGACTTGCAATCCCCCAACTTAGCCATACCAAGTTGTATCCTTTCTTTATTATCATTTATCTGATGGTTAGTTTCCGCCGGCCTCTTTTTCGTTTTCCATCTAGAGCCCATGCCAAAGCCGTTCTAGTCAACACAAATGAAGTTATTGTAAAATGTTTAGTATAAAACATTACGTTAAAAAATGAATAAAATTATTTTCGTCGATTTAAAAAAGGTATATAGTGAGCCCCACTTAAAAGAATACCATTGGTTCTAGTCAAGCCAACTGTATCAAAATGAGGTTTTATCTATAAATTTCTAAGATGGTTTATATAAGCATTTCATTCAAGTGTCTCATCACTTTGGATTGCATCGATATCTATCATCCATGTGTGTGGCGCACTCATAAATGAAAATTCCTAAGCATACAGTTTGCCAAAGAAAGAGACACAGTCCTTTATAATAGCGAAGTGTTGCTTGCAAGACAAGCGTGAGGTCCACGTGGCCAAGAAGATTCTTGTCACACAAAGATTGGCTTGTTCTTTATCTGTGTTCCTCGGTTATTGTGACAGAGTGCGGATTACTACAATTTGTCACAAAAGTGACGACGCGGAACCCTCTTCTCATAAGATTCGATTTGTCACTGAAATTTAAGCATGGTGTCTGGGATGAGGAGTTTGTGTAATGCTTTTTGGACCACAAAGATGAGCTATAGGAGGATTCTTAGAAGAAAATAATATGGCCAAAAAGAGATTTGTTATTATTGAAGAAAAAAAAATCGCTAATAGGTTAAGTATCAGACAAATAAGTGTTCATGGATTCATATCGTAAATGCTTTACATAGGTTTAGACTTAGTCTTATAGAAAATAAAATTCTTTATAAAAACGTGCAATAAATTTTCACAGATTTTTTCTTCTTCTTCTATTACATTAGAGCTGTAAGGTTTACAAAAAAATAACTGCAATGTTTCCCGGCTTTGGTACAATTGCTGCGTAACTACCACTATAAATATTAAATACCAATTCACTAATTATATAAGACATGTTAACTTAAGTCTATTTTGAGGTATTTTTTGCTAAATGAAGGTTGACATGGTCGATTTAAACATCCCCAAAATGGTGACCCGGACGTGATATGAACTTGCTAACATTGGTGGATGGTTCACATTAAACAATTGATTTGCCTAAAAATACTGCTTAAAGGAAGAAAAAAAATCCTGTGAAGTAAATAAAGTCTTCCAGTCAGTAAACAATATTGAAGAGAAAAAAATGTAATAATGAGCAAAATGCTATAAATAAAAAAAAATAAAAATATAATGAGCAAAATTCAAATAAATAAATAAACAGCATGAATTCACCAGTGGTATACGCTCATCGAATTCTATCACAGTTAAAATTCTGGAAGGGGAGTAATGTGGCGTAAATACCACTGTAAGTATTAAATACCAATTCACTAGCATATAAGACATGTTAACTTGATTCTATCTTGAGGTACCTCTTGTTAGATGAAGGTTGACAAGGTCGAGATAACCTTCACCACACAATCAATTTTCAAACAATTTAAGACAAAAACAAATGGATTTACTATTAATCTTTGAGAATATCAGAAAATAATAAATCGTCATAAAAGCAGTTGACAGAAATAAGCAAACTCGGTCTCTATGGTACATAAATTCTGAACAACATTTAAAGCTCCTTATTCTTAAGTTAGAATAAATTCTACAGAAGTAAATGCCTCATCGTTTCCCCACAAAATGTTTTTTTTTTTTTTTTAAATGAGAAATTGAACTATATAAGTGACATTTGACGCTAACATTTTAAATGAGTGCAAACAAAAACAAGAACTTTTTTTTAGTTTTCAAATGAAAGCAATTGCATTCTAATAAGTCTCTTTTATTTTTTTTATTTAGCAAGCGGCGAAGAAGGAGGCTCAGATTGTGATTCAGAACCGGGCCTTACTTTAAAAAGGAAGCAAAGGCGATCTCGAACTACTTTCACCGCTACTCAACTAGAGGAATTAGAGAAAGCATTCGAAAAATCCCAATATCCGGATATATATTCGAGAGAAGAGCTTGCTCAGAAGACGAGTCTCACCGAAGCCAGGGTACAGGTGAGATTATGCATATCTCGTCACGCGACAAATCACAAATATTGAGTTCAGAACAAACTAAAATTTGATAACATTTAAATTTTAGCAAAAAAGAAAAAAAACGAAGGGGAAAAAACAAATTATACTGATTTTGATATATATATATATATATTAGTGCTCATGTTATTGATTCTTTTAGCATAAATTGCTAACTATTACTTTCTAGTTTATATAATATATACTACCCTGCAGTAATGGAGGAGACACGATCAGATTTCGGAATTCTTTTAAATTTGTTNTATATTATTATTAAAAAAAATCTGTAAAGTGTATTACAGCATATTGAAGATTTATTTGGGGAGAAAAAATCAGTCATTTATTTGTTTCAACCTTACATAGAATATATCAATTTGATTTGGCAAATCGAATTCAAATATTTGACAATTTTTGAAGATAAGCTAAGCATACAAAAACATGTCAATTTGGATACCTTCCTTTAAGGTTAATTTAAACCAGCCTTAGAAATTCGTAAGTTACACTATTGCAGAAACTATTGTACAATTGAGAGTTAATTATAAAATAATAATTTTCGAATGAAACAACTTGTAATCTACGCAATTTTGTAACATGACAATGAGTAAGAATTTAAAAAAATTGTAAATTTTCTTTGCCGTGTTTTGCTTTATGATATATACGTTAATAATTCTAATAAGAATAAAAATAAAGCCATAAATCTGATTTGAATATTGAGATATAAATTTGATATGAGCTTTAAAATAAAGAATTGTACCGATAATAAAAAGAAATTTTTATCTTATTAACATTTAGATAAAATGCATTTCGCTTTTAAGTAATTTACGACAATATTTTGAACTTTTCTTAAAAACAGAGTTTAACTAAAATATAAATTTTTTTTTAGTTAATTTCATCTTATAACAATGTATAAAATTCTAATGATTTTGATGCTTCAAATTTATTACTTCTTTCATCGTATGTTTCTTGACCACCCATTTATTTATTTATGATGTTAATCTTTTTTCTACCCTCATGCCAGAAAAAGTTAATCTTCTTGATCACGTAAAACAAGCCGAATCAAAATTTTTATTATTTTATTCACACCTCCAACGTCGTATCCGTGTTATAAAACTCACTTATCATATCTAAAGCCGATTATTATTTCTTCGCCTCGTTCGTTGCTTTATGACTTGATTCTGAATCCTTAATTGCCAAATTGAGTGCAACGGATTATCTTTATTACTTCTACTATACTATAAATTTATCCAATGTTGGCATAAAAGCAACAACGCCAAAAGTGTAAAAATTTCCTTTTCTTCTCTCTCTCTCTCTCATTTTCTTAAAGAAAAATAATAATAATAACTTGTGCATATTCTTACTAGCCTTGTAGTTAGACAAAGGCTTAGCTCATATTGACAATAAAATATAACAATAGCATGGCTTGCATGTTCACAATCGATTCCCTCGCCAAACTTGGCTCTATAATTTGTGGAAAATCTGAACTTATCTGATTACCTGGGAGACCACATGCTTTTTTCAATTCTCAAATTTTCTACACACAAGGCCTTCACCATCGACTTTTCTAACTCACCCTATTAGTAGCCAACAGTTTCACCTCGTTTCTAACAATTTTCAATTTATTAATTATGTGATACCTGCCAGTGAGGGTGTGGGTATCTCGATCCTGATTGGTTGTTGAAATATGCCATTTGTTTACGTTGGCAACTGTTATTTCCATTCTAATTCGAGTAAGCTAAGCCTGTCAAGTATCAATTCTTTTACGCGGCACATTCTATATTCTCTCACAAAGATTTTAATTCATTTACTGCATATTTCTTGCTTAACACAAAGACAGGCACGAAACCATGTAGAACATAAACTAACTATGCATCGAAGTTGCCAGGTACGCAAAACGAAAATATATACGGTTTCAATTAATGACATAAAAATAATAATAAATCTAAGTTAAGTAAAAGATGTAGACGGTAAAAAATTATACTTTAACAAATTCGATGAGATACGACGTTGTATTTAATTAAATTCACGTCAATTAACATTCCAACGTATGTGGAGAAACTTAGCTCGACTTTAACACGTCATCTTGTTTATAAGCGATCTGGGACTGAGGTCATAGATCACGTGTCTATGGATCAGTGATCGTCTTCTTCCCGAGTTGCAAGTATCCAATTATCTTGCACTAAGTTGTTTTTTGTTTTCCTCTTTTTTTTCGTTTCTGTTTTATTTTATATTTTTATGGTTTTCTCAACTAATTCCAATTTCTTTTTATACTTTCTTGTTTTGTTATTTGTTTAGCTCTTAAGAACGCCTTAATTTTTAGCCCTATGGAGCCACTTCAAGCTTAAAATCTTTCGAAAGCATTTTTTTTGCAAATTTTTTTTTTCAAATAAAAATTTAGAGTTTTTTGAATTTCTTTTTCCATGTCAGGCTCCTGCTCCATAAAGGAGGACAGATTTTATATCTGTATTGAATATTCTTAGCTTAGCTTTGAGTGAAATGTTTTTATTCCTTTAAAAATTTTTAAGAGTAAGAAAACTTATCCGAGTTTTATTTAATCTGTTTATAACATTGTCGTCAGACACTTCCTCTATTAATAACTATACAATCTACTCGTGTTGAATAATTAACCTCTCATTAAAATTTTTACATTGGAAAGTACGAAATTCAGCAGATGTCAACTTTGTTCGGCGAATATCAAGAATTACAAATCGCCTTGGTGAATGTCTGAAATTCAGTGATTGAATGTCAACATGGAAAGAAAAAAAAATGGGAAGAAAAAAAAATTCGTTTACGTTATTTTTTCCTTTCTTACAATCCTTCCATCAGTGTATGCTGAATATCGACATTTGCATGGGTAATTGAGATATAATATTTAAAAAAAATATCTTATTCAACATTCACCATCAGTGAGTGCATTTTGAATATCGACATTTGTTGGTATAAGAGAGATATAATGAAATTCATTAAATATTACATTCACTAAAGCGAGTAAGTGTTCACCGCTGGATGTTGACATTCACTATAATTTCGGTTTCATGTAAGCATAATCAGAATCACCATATGATACTTGATTCTTACAATTTTAGAACAAAACTGTAAGAACTTTTTTGATAAAATGCTTTTTTTAAATTCTTATTTCAGCGAAATTGGAAGATACTTTGCAAAATATCACAATGATAAATATGTTTCTATAACTTCTTCGAATAGATTTATATTCAGTGTTCATAGCACTAAAACATGTGGCAAAGCATGATTTTAATTTTGTACAAGCTGCCAAACAGGAACAAAATAATTGGGCCGCTCCCATACTCAGATGAATTATCTCGTTTAATTTGAACACCGCTCGTTGAATTATTTTCGCTCTTTAAAAAGCCCCATTAGTGAATTAAAAGCTTTCAATTCGTGGAATAAGTAAATAGAATAAGATAATTCATGCTCATTTGGCAGATGTTTCTGATATGCATTCGTTTGTCTTGAATTCAACTAATCTGAAAAATCAATTGATTTAAACACTTGAAAAGTTTGAAGCATTATTATGATAAACCACATTTTCAAATAGCTTAAGAGAATGTGTTTAGTTATTGTTTTCGAAGAGAATACTACGATTTCTATAATACGATGTTTTTGTCTATGGTTCTGACATCTAGTGTATATTTTAGAAACCAACTTTGAAACAATACTGAGGATCTGTTTTTTGTAAAAATATCACCGTTAGAAAAAAATTGCGGCTAATCACTTCAAAAGGCCTTCAATAAGCGGTTGCAGCGTCTTCTAAAAAATAAAATAGTGATAGACGTAGACGAATTATGATATTTGTCGCCTATTTTTGGAATAAACGAGTTATAATAATTTTTACGGAATTATTAACAATAAAAGCAATTATATCTAGTTCTAAAACTTGTTATGGTGATATTTTTAAAATAAAATGATGTCTGAAAATTAAATATTTTGCTATCGTTCAATTAAATTTTTAAAAAAATGTTTGTTAGTTTAAAGTAAATTGGCTACCATATTTTAATTTTTTATTGGAAGCTGTGATTGCTGCTTAGTTAGTTAAAAGTAAATTTGAGCGTTAATGTTTCGAAGTCAATCTTATAAACTAATTCAAAGAAAAATTGCCATTATTTGATAGTATAACTAGTTTTTAAGTTAAAAACAGTTAAAAATCAAAATGAAATTTTTTTTTAAAATTCTTTAAGAAGAAGCAGAATTTACATGTCTTATCTGTAAGAAAGAAATTTTTAAATATCGTGTATATATTCTTTTGATATTTAATAAACCGTATAATTAGTTGGTTAATCCACATGAAATGAATCTTTAATGTATTAGGAATTAGGTATGCAATTAATCGCAAAAAAATACTGCAAAAAGTTTACATTGTGACCCGCATTTGAAGTTGTCTTGCCATATTCGGCATTGGTGAATTAAAAAAAAATTTTAATTTCATCTCTTACAACACAAAATCTTATTTATTAAAAGTCCCACTAAAATAAAAGAGTTAAAATCTGAGGATCAACCTCACAAATCGCTTTTCTCCTTAAAGCACTTCTTTAAACATTTAGCCTATATTTATAATGAAATTTTACTTAATTGACTTTAAATTTAAGTAAATATTTTAAAATTGTTCCATAGATGATAAGTAATTGATGGTGTTGAGAATATATTTTACATAATTTGATTAAATAGTTTCAAAAAATTCGTAATTGTGATCAAGGGGCAGCTCAAATATTACATAAGCCCCTAAGGGCTGGGCCTGTTCTAGAAATGCAGTGACCCTAGGCTCAGAACTGTCAGAAGCCCCGTAGTCGTCACTTTAAACCAAATTTACATGCTGTTTAATTATGAAGTGTTTTTAAAAGTGTTTATAGCATAAGTAAACTACGATATGATAGTAAATTTGAGCATATATTTATCCCAATTTTTGTTATTTCATAATTCTAAAACACAATTATTTTATTTTTATTTTAAATCCGTGGTTGAACAGCCGACCCAGATTTTGGGTTTACGTCTAATAATGTCCAACTCAGTAGCCTTGTAATTTTAAACCAATCCAGAAGACAACGAAACTCCTGGATCATACCCCCAGGAGTTTAATTTGTTATAGGAGCATGGAGGACTTTGTGACTCGACAGATTTAGCGTGCATCAGTCACCATTTACTACACGGGGAGCCTTCTGACATGGCATGGGCCCAGTGTCTTACCAACCAGGCTATCCCGGCCCTAATAGACAATTATTAAGGAATAACACGAAATGAAATTATTTATAACATTTAGGGGGAGTCTTGCATCAGAAACGCTTTGGGCTCGAATCCCGGGTAAAGCATGGATGTTCTTTCCTTCTCTATACTCTCTGTCCTTAATGTGGGAGCAACGTTGGCCCAATTAATATGGTGCCCCCGCAAGAGTGGCCAACAAATCTGCCCTTCAGATGCCTGTATGACGAAAGGTCATTCTACAGGTTGGCAATTGAAAAAAAAGAGAAAAAAAAAGAAGACATTTAGGGGCCCTCAGAAATGGGGGGGGGGGNACTTGTGCCTCTGAGGCCTTACGATAAATCAAGCACTGCTAAGGGCGATGGTGTTTGATATTTGTTTACTTTTGATGACAAATGGCAGTGCTTAACATTAAAATTCCCTTTACTTCAATTTTTTTTTTAGCAAAATAGAAAAACTTAATAACAAAAAGTTATACTCAGAAAAATTACATATTTGAAATAAAAGTTGAATTTGAGGAGAAAAAACTGGAAAAAATTTCTTTAAACTGTTTCAGAATTAAGAAGCTTTGAACACTAAAGAAAAATATAAAAGATTCATTAATGATATGTTCTGCACGCAATTTTAGAAAATGATTTAAAGCATCAATTTTTTTGTGCATAGCTACATCTTTTATTTGAATTTTTTCATAAAATTATCTTACTGCAGTAAAAGTCAAAGAGAGCAGGAGAGGATATTACGATTTTCTTACGTAGCATAGTGGGTGTGGTGGGAATTTGCTTATTTTTGCGGAGAGAGGGAGTCCTCAAAGATTGGCAAAACTATGCTTACGATTTCTTAGATCGATCCCCTACCAAAATTTACTTATAAAATATAATCCATCACTTATAAAATATAATCCATAAAATTATTGCATGTTATGATTTTTATAAATTTTAGTAACAACCTAATATATTTTTAGCAACCAGAAAAAGTACATAAGTATAAGCATATTTTTTACCTGTTTTTTTTTCTAATGTTACCTCATATGTAACTCAACTCTTAATTATCCGCAATTACCTGACTCGACTCTATTGATTATAGAGACGGATAATCTACATGCAAGATAGATAGACAGAGAGATAGAAAGATAAATAGATAGAAAAATAGACAGACCGACAGGTAGGTAGATAGAGAGTCAGACAATTAAATAGATAGTTCGACAGACGGACGGACATAGATTAGATGGATTGATAAAGCTTAGTTTAGGTTCAAGTAAATTTATATAAATAATTTTCATAAAAGTCCGAAATCTACAATAAATTATTCTATAGTATTCTATAGAAATATCTAACTCATATCATGATATGGAATAAAGAATGCAAACGACTATCATAATAACTTTTTTTGATTAATAAAACTAAAAAAAAATAATATGACTACTCCTCCTTATGAATGAATAAATAACAATGTCCAAACTAAAGAAAGACATTTACAAAAGAAAAGAAAAACTGAAGAGTAAAAGAAATAAGACTGCGCCTGAGAACAAAAAAACGAAACCTGTTTGGGGTGGGGATGGCCATGCAGACCCCCAGGTGTGCACCATGGATTAGCCAAGGTGTGAAGATGAGTAATGTCACTGAGTGTTAGATCATTACGGCATAGGTGAAGACGATGCGGTAGGTGTCTAATACAAAAAAATATCTATAAAAGGGCCGTGCTGGACCGCCTAGGGTAACCTGTAATTAGACGGCCTCCTTCCCGTCAACGACATAGGGGGTATGCGGGAGTTAAGTGCCCCCCACAGCGTAGGCATCAGGTAATAGATTGTTTCTTTTTACCGTCGACTTTTGTTCTATGAACCACTTTTAACACTCGTTTATTAGCAGGTAACGTCATTTCATTTCGATCAGATTAAGATTTTTTTTTAAGGAAATAGGTAATTATTGTTTTTCTTACAAATTGTCCTATTTTGTTGGTTTAGTGTAATATTCTACATTAGGGCTAAACTTAAACAGAATTTTAAAATGGTGAAATACGTTCAGGAATTGTAGATTTTTCCTAATTAGATATTTTTCGATTCAACTAATTTACCTCTCCAGTTTAACTAATTGCATTCAATATTTTTGTTACCCATATGAAAGGGAGTTAAATAAATTTATTTGAAGAAAAAAAATCCCAATATCACGACATTTTTCAAGTAGTTTAAATTATTTAATTTAACCAATTGTTAATCATTAATTTAAACCTTTCATCATTGTGCTGTAAAATTTATCAACATTCACCAAAATATCTTATTCTATAATTATCGATAAAACTCGTGAAATTATAGTATTCGTTGTTGCATGGCATCCGATAATTGTCGTTATCGATAAAACTCGTGAAATTAGAGTATTCGTTGTTGTATGGCATACGATAATTGCAGTTATCGATAATACTCGTGTTATTATCATATTCGAAATTTATCGTTGTGGATAGTTTTCTTATACGCTGTTAGAATTTTCATTCTATAAAAATACCGGCAATACCGATAAAATAACCGGCAGCAGTTGGTCCATCCAATTAAACGTTAAGTTTACGATAAAGAACATTTTTTATCTTTACGGTGTTGAAACCGTTTACTACTTATTTGGTCAAAAAACCATGAATAAAAACAATACGGATTTTTTTTTTAACCATTTTCAACTACTATGGTTTCAAAACCATAAAAAAGAAATTTTATTGGATATTGGAGCTAGGTTTTTAGTTAGGTAATGGGCATTGGAGTTAGATTGTGGTTGAATTGTGGTTTATGAAATGAACCAAGGAATGCGGTTTAATTTGTTTATCTGGTTCTTTCAGCTATCGTAAGAAATGGGAAATACTAGACTTATTTGTGTTAAGCATCTTTATAGTACTGCCACCCATGATAGTGAGAGTATCGTACCCTGGACTTTTATTCTAATAGATCAGTGTCACAAATTGGGGACTGCAGGGGAAAAAGTTCCATGATTTTTTTCGGGAAATTTCTAACAGTGTATTTGATATTTTTCATAATGTATAGCTTTCCCGATACATAATGAAAATGCTTTTTAAAATAATTTAGTGAAGATTCAACAGAATTGATAAATCACTATAAATCGGTATGTAGCTCAGCTATATCATTCGGTATGTAGCTCAGTTATATAATCGGTATGTAGCTCAGCAAAGGATTAATAAATTATTGTATTTTAGTGCAAAAAGCTATTGTAAAAATAAAATTTTCAGTTAAATTATTAAAAGTAGGAAATGCTCATTTTATTGTTACAAATTACTTCAAAATTTATTCAAAAATTATTTAAATATTTTTTTCTACGCAACATATTTACATGAATGAATATAAGCTTTCCTTCATTTTCTGCAAAAAGCTAAATTATAGCGAGATTTTCGCAAACAATGCAGTGACATATTTTAAAAATTTTAAATAGCAAAACATTATTGAGAGTAAATTTCGTATTGGGGAGAAAACCACCATAACCGATTTATGTAGAGCCTATTACCATTATTTTATTCATTATTCTCTAGTAATGTAACTAAACTAAATAAAAAAAAGCTACTATACGAATTTAACATTATAAAAATTTGGTAACAATTTACTAAATAAAATTAAAAATGAATTTACTTAAAAATTCTATAATCAATAATGATTTTAAATTAATGATACTGAATTGATACACTTTACATTTACTTCATATCAAAACCGAATAAATAAAATAAAATACGTTATATACTGAAATAAAAATGGAAATGTTACAATAATTCCCATATTTTGATTAAGCAATTATTAAGCGAAATGCAGAAAGAAAAATATTCTTCCTCACTAGCACATAAATAAATTTACAAACTAAATAAAGATATTATGCAAAAGAGTCTTGCCCGCAGACGAAAATAATCCTGTTCCAAACTGTGTAGTTGCCAACCCAATTTTAGAAATTTATTTGTTCTCCGTTGCAAGCCTTTGATTACAATACTTAATAATAACTTTGATCGTCAGTTATTCTTGTTTGATTAAACTGTATGCTGGAATATTTCGAATATAAATACAGTGATCTTTCTATAATCTTGGTTACATTGAATATTCATGGAGCAATTATACGTTCAATGTCGAATGATTTATGTATTCTAAATGTATGTGAGGTCTACATTATCGTTTGCTTTTGTTTTCATTAATAAATGTATTCTTTGTTATACTGGTGGTAAAAATATTATGTAAAGGCATTACTATTTAAAAAAATGTGAAGATTTTCTATACGAAAAATATTTAACTGTGATAAAGTTTAAGATTTTTTAGACAAGGCTAGCTAGAATACTAAACTTTGAGAGCAACAGATTAATGTCTTTTACTCATTATTTGATAATTTCTGGCATGGTAATATTTCTTTCTTGTGAAATGTACCCTCAAACCTCATATCACCCCGCTCCTATGCCTTGAGGTATCTTCCAGATCTGCTGCTTTTATTGCAACAAAAGAATTAAAAATTGAATTGTATAAATTTAAGAGAATCATGTGTTCCGATCAAGTACAAAATGGCCTACTTAGTACAGACTTGAAAATTCACAGAAAAAGAGTTAAATTTTATTTTTTTTTTCGTTATTTTAATAATAGCCCACATCTTAAACGATTTCCTTTTTTTTTTTTTTTAAAGAAGC
>NC_092213.1:58710169-58736693 GCF_043381705.1 Parasteatoda tepidariorum
GTCTTTATATATATATATATATATATATATATATATGTATGTATGTATGTAGTTTGAAAAAAAAAATTTTAAAATTCAGATTCATAAATTTATCAATAATTGATTTTATAAATTAAAGAAATTCCATATTTGGTATCATATTGATATACATGAATGATATCATATTTGGTATACATGAATGATATAGATAATTCAACTCTTATAGGGTATCATTTTAGTAGCACTTATTTATATTTTGTGTATTTACTGTCTGAAATGAAAAAAAAAAAATAACTATTCTATTACCGGATAATGTAAGATATGCTCGTATAAACGAATACATTTATTTTTAATTATTTAAACTTTCAAATTTATTCATACTTTCTGCTTCAATTTATTCTCTTTTCCAATTACCATTCCTTATGTATTCTTAAATTTTTAAATTATTCCAAGAAAAAAAATGTTTTAATAAATATTTCGTTGTAAATGGAACGGTTGGGATTAATTATAGCGTTATGCAATGTACCACTCATACATATTTCGTGTACTTACAGACAGTAAATAAAAAAACTAACTATTCTAACATCGAATAATTTAAGATATATTCGTGTACACGAGTATATTTATTTTAACTTATTTAAATTTTCGAATTTCTTCCTATTTTCCACTTTCAGCTTCAATTTTTCCTTGCTCCAATTCTCAATCTTTGTGTATTCTTAAATTTTTACTTTAGACAAATTTTATAAATTTTTACTTTAGATAGTATAAATAATATTATAAATGTTTACTTCAGGAAAATATTAACAATTTCAAAGTAAATAAATTAAATGACTAAATTAAAAAAAAAAAATTAAATAAGTAAATTAAATAAATAAATTAAATAAATAAATTAAATAAATGAATTAAATAAATAAATTTGGTGTGAAGGGAACACTTGGGATTAATTATCAGCATTTTCTTAATATTTACACTTTTTAAACTAAATGGCTGCATTTTTTTCATAATATGTTAGGTCATTTTCATAAAATCATTTAATTTTCATTTTTTAAAACTGTATATGAGAAATTATCTCATATACAGTTTTAAAAAAGGAAAATTAAATGATTTTATCACTAATTTTGTGATAAATAGCTTATTTTAATGGTTATGAATATATTATTTCTCGATGCTAATAACGAAATAATCTTCATTCTTATATTTATTTTTTATTTTTTCTTTATTTCTGTACTTCAAATGAGATTAAAGAATAATAATTTTGACCTGAGTTGCAAATAAACAAAATATTTAAAAATATATATTAAAAAAACTTAAATAAAACCAAACTTGAAATATTAAATTATTTGTAAAAAAAACACGAATTGGATATAAATTTTGTCATTTTCCTTGCCTGGAGAATTAGTTGACAAATTAAGCTGATTTCGTAAGATTTTTTTCTCATCCAAAGATAAAATTGAATTAGTTTATGTATTTTTCATTTGTGAAAATGAAATGGTTATCTAATTAAATCACATTACTGAAAAAATATTGTGCTTCCATTTCAGACTCTTCACCATTACAGACGGGACCCAGCGTATCGTTACATCACCATCACTTGCATGCATCATCAACAGAGCCTCGATCATCTCTAGCCTATAACTCCATAGCAGAGTGCAATCCTGCTATACCATCTACAGTAAGTCATTGTTATTTGCAAGAATATCATAATCTTTCTCACCTCTTTGGATTTTAGGTTAAATTTTTGTTTTCTTTTTTTTTTCATGTTTTTTTCCATAAAGGCCATAAGATAACCTTCGAAACCACGGGATTTAAACTAAATGGCAAATTCTCTTACAATTATTGCAGTAGTAGTATTATAATAGATTGTAGTATGACCACTCGCCACCCGCAAAGAATTTATATATCTTTTACCAGTATTGGAAAATCTACGTCATCTGCATCTTATTTTCATTTTTTGTTGTTGCGTATTTTACTTTGTCTTTGAAAGTATTCATGCAAATTAAACAAATTTCGCACGCAATTACAAAATTAATCAAAGGTTATTCAATGCGATGAAAAATTTTCAATAATTACTTTTCATTTGCTTATTATTTATTGAGATAATGATCAAGATATGTTCCAACTGAAAGGAATGTGAATTTTTACAGCCTTTTAAACAATGTCACTTTAAAATGCCAATTGAAAAATGTCAATGAAATTGGTCGTATAGTCTTTAAATAATAAATGAACAAAAAAAAAAATTTTAAGCTTTTTATTTCATGAAAATCTGAACATAAACTTAGATTAAAAGTAACTAAGGATTCTTTTTATTGTTAAATCGAACAATTATTTAATCACAGAAGAAGTGTAATTTTACATGCTTTTTTTCTTATTTTGATTTCATTATTTTTATATATTGCAAAGTTGAAACAAAAAAAAAATTTTTTTATTCTTTCCCTGAACTCCTTTTCTTCTATCAAAACTATCCTCTACTTTTCCTTTTTACGAAAACTTAAAAAAAAATTTTTTAGTTGCTGGTTATTGATCCTTAATAATATAATATTTTATTGTTTTTAGCACTTAAAAAAAAAGAGACTGTTGTAATCAAAGCTTTGACTTCGATATGGTGTGCACAAAATTCTAAAACTATGATTCGTACAGTTGTGCATCACTGAAACAAAAACAGTCGTAGTTAAACAGTATTTTATTATTTTGAGAATAAAAAGTTGAAATTCAAAAAAAAAAAAGTATTATTATTATTATTCATTCTTTTTTTTTTCTTTTCTTGCAATTACTCAAGAGGTACTCTTGCCATCTTGGTTTTCACGTTAAATTTTTAATTTGTATTTTCTCGAAATTTTTTGGGGCTTAAACTTATGAGATTATATTATTATTAAATAGCACAATCCTTTTAAAAAAAGGCAGAAATAAAGGGGTCGCTTTATTCGATTAGGAAAAATAGCGTTTGATAATTTTTTAGAACTTCTATGAAAATTTCCTCAAAATTCAAAAGCATTAAAATGATGCGATTTGTAATTATGAATAAGTAATTTAAAATTACACGTTTCTAAGTTTTTAAAATCTAAACTTCTTGCAGCTTAAATTGAAGAAAAACGATTTGAACAACGCTAAAAATTTATTTTAGCGTTACTTGCATAAACATAAAAATAGTTATCAAAACTCTAAAAACTTATAACTGTTAACTATTTAAATATCTTTCAGAAACTATTGATTGCAGAATTGTATTGGCATAATTTTGCGAAAAAAATTAACAGAGAATTAAGAATACGACACTCTTTACATCTCAAATTCTAATTAAATAACGATTTTTCATGTATCGAAAGATAATGCCAAATAGAGTAAATATCCACCATCAGTTAATTTGTGAAAATTAAATGAAAAAGATTAAAAGCCTGTTTAGAATTTTTCCTCCCCGTCTCCACCGCAGTTGAAATCGATCTTAAGTTTTCAGATTTTCAATAAAAATAAATGTGTTTTTTAAAAGTTTTTTTATTTTAGTATATTTACTTTGTTGAACATTATTATATTGCATCGCTTTTACATTATTACACTATCCCATTATTGCTTAACCACTTTAAAGTTTTATAATTTCTTTTTAACTACCAATAATTGTTCTCTGAATAAATTTAAATCAATAACTCGTCAGTTAGGGGATTTTCTTCCAACTTCCGTCAAACGATATCAACTAGAATAAATTGCCCACCTTGTCTATCAAACGATATTCGTTGCCAAACGTCTGTCAATAAAATTGACGGCGGCGTGCGGAAAAAAGAACTAAAACAGAAAACATCAGTCAAACCATGTTTCGATTTTCACGCTTCTACGCTGACATTAACTTTTGAAGTGGGCGTTGCCGAAGAGAAATTATAGCGCTTTTTAGTGAAAGGGACCCATCTCATGAACGTTGTTTATGATTATCTTTACATTGTAAAAAAAAGTGTCAAACATAGATAGTTCTTTGATGCCTGGTGCTGCCCTCTGGGAGAATAAAAACAGTAAGTATGACACGAGTGTTAAAAGTGTGTAATTAAATTGACATGCATATCGATGAGATATTGCTTTAAGCAAAGATCCAGTTCGGTGTGATTGGTTATGAACATTTGAACCGAGGAACAGAACATTTGAACCGAGTAAAATAATGTTGATTTAATTTTCAAACACTTTTCTTTAAAATCAGCCATTAAGCTATGTGGAAACTCAAACCAAACTTTCAAATTAAATAAAAAGAAATTATGTTTCAAATTAATTTAAAAATAGATTAAAGAAATTAATCTTCACACCCAACAATTTATACTTTTTTTTTTCTTCAAATTTATTTTATCGTTGTCGATGTTAATTTATCCAAGTAGTTGGTTTACTAAACGTTCATCTCCGCATGTTGGAAAGCATGAAAATTCATGTTTCATGTATCTGGGATAATTCATCTTGGCATGGTTTTTCGAAGCACTCGTTCAAAGAAAATAGAAAAGTCACAATTTAAGTGCTTTACTCTTGAAACAAAGCATTTTTAACTATGTATGCTATCCTGCCGTGAAGAATTGTCTGATGGCCTTTAGAATGGATAAATAACTTAAATATTTTATTTGGCGACATTTTCCCACTGAGATAAAAATTATCAAAATCAATGCCTTATTCTAAATTTTAACAAATCTTATGAGTCCAGGTAATTTAGCATAGGAGTAAGTTTTTAAATATTGAAACGTTAGACCACATTGTCTCAAAATTGTGGGTTTTCTTCATATTGGCGCGATTTTTAGCATTAGCATGGGGACGCTAGCTGAACTTGATTTAACAGCCATGAAGAAGCTCACAATAGCCTAACAGCCTATTAGAAGCTCACAATAGTGAGTCGTATTGCCTTAGGCGATAGAGCGATAGCCTTCCAATGAGGTGACCGGGTTCGAATCCCAGCAATGGCTAGTGGACACGAATTCCCCACCCTGCTCGCATCGACCATAGTGCTGACGTAAAATATCCTCAGTGGTTGACGGATCATGAGTTAGAGTCCCTTTGCCGTCAGACTAACGCTGGAAGGTTTTCCTCGCCATGTAACGCAAATGTGGGTTAATTCCATCAAAAAGTCGGACACGAAGACAAATTTCTCCCAATACTTGGTCCAGGAGTCCCCTTGTCTTCTGGATTAGGTTCAAAATTACAAGGCTACGGAGTTGAACATTCGTAGTCGTAAACTCGAATTCGGGTCACCTGTTGAACGACGGTTATAAAATAAAATAAAACTCACAACACTGAGCCGTGAGGGCTCAGGGGATAGAGCTCTCGACTACCAATGAGGTGAACCGGATCGAATCCCAGCAATACCTGAGTTACGAATTTCGCACCCAGTTCGTACCGACCACAGTGTTGAAGTAAAATATCTTCAGTGATAGACGGATCATGGGTTAGAGTCCCCTCGCCGTCAGAATAACCGAGGGAGGTTTTCGCAAATTCGTGCTAGTTCCATCAAAATTATTATTAATTGTTTGCAAAGATTTATTAATTGTTTGCTAAGAATAGAAAATTCCTTTACAAACTCAATCTAGAAGAAAACCTGGGAGATTTTATTAAAGTTGCGAAGTTTAGACGCAACATTGAGAGAAAAAAATTAAAATTTATAAAAACATCTTGTATCATTTTGAAGGAGCAAAAAAGTTCTTTTTTGTTTGAAAAGGGGGGGGGGAAATCCTTCCTAACTAAAAAAAAATTTAGGAGATTCATTAAAATTGAGCTGCTTGAAAGCAACATAAGGAAAGAAAGCATTGAAACATCATGACTCTGTTCGGAAAAACTATTTTTATGTAACGGGAATGAACAGGGAAATACTGTCTAAAAGGGATTTATTTATTGTTTGCACGGAATAAAAATTCCCTTTCAAATTCATCCTGTGAACAAACTTGGGGAATTTCATTAAAATTATGAGAGAATAAACGTTAAATTTAATAAAATATCTTGCAAATTGAAGACGTTTATAAATTTATTTTTTGTGTTACAGGTAATGTCCATGCTGCATCAATCCGTCCCATCCTCAGCCGGAGCAGTTGATTATACTCACCATCAACATGGAGTTGGCAGCTCCACAGCTGCCGCAATGGCAACGGCATCTTCCGGCGAGGAATGCTGGAACGCGGCAGCCAGAGCTAACTTCAACGGCTGGACAGCAGCGGCTGCCGCTCAGCAAAATTCTGCCAGTTCCTCGTCTGCTGCGGATGCTACAGCGGCTGCATTCGCTAGCGAACATCACATAGCCGGAAGCGACGCTTATTCAGGGTTTAATACTATGGCTCATCATCATCATCATTACCCTGATATAAAACCACCCTTTTATTATACAGGGCAATATCCTACCGGATTCAGGGCCTTAGGCTTATGAGAGCGCCCGAATAGCTATGGACTTGTATATAAAATAATAGAAAAAATATATGGTCTATGTAATTTGCATTGTTGTTTATTAAATGTTGAATTTGTATGTCATTGTTGTTTTATGCTTTTGTTGATATTTGTGCAAATAATAATATATATATTGCTGAAATTTTAAAATAGTTGCTGTGGTGTTTTTAATATTTTTTTAAACACGAATTCACATTTTTTAAAAATCAGAATGGAATTTCTTACACTGTTTAACCGAGCTTTTATGCAAAAAATAATTCGATGACTTAAGACTTTAAATAAAGAGTAAAATAAAATCCAATTGAAAACGCCCAAACCAGTTTTATAGCCCGAGGTAACTTATTGCTTCGAATAGTAATCTTTCAACTCCTTTTATTTTTCTGCGACAATCAAACAGGTTTTGTTGTTTGTAGTTTCAGCTTTCTGATTCTACAGATTTCATTTTGCCCTTTTCCTCACGTAAAAATAAATTTGTGTTCCCTAAGGATTAATCTTTTTTTTTTTTGTCTTTTTAGAAGGATTCTAATATATAAAGTGCAACCACAATGGAGGGTGGATTAATTTTCAAAATTCTTGTCGAAACTGTAATCTATAAAATACCAAAATCGCAAATAAACAGATAAGCTTAAAATTTTTTTTATAAAGGGCTATCAGAAGTTGACGAATTATTATTGAGCAATGCGGTTCACACAGAAACATCGAAACCTGTTTGCGCGTTGAAACGAAAGCTTCAAGAGGTAATCAAACAGATTTTGATATTTCGATTCGTCTTCTTTACACGTAAATTGCCCGATTCCGATAAAAAATGTTGTTTTTTCTTAGCTTAAGCATTACTTTGTGATTTCTTATATATATATACCATTTTTGAAAAGAATCCTAAAATGCATAATAAGGGTAGCGTTTACTGAACATCCTGTATAGGTTACTTTTACTTTTCTTCTATACAGCCCAACTTCTGTAATCTGAATGTCCAAAATTCGGTTTTTCGATAACTCGAAATAGTTTAAAAGTACTGATCGAATGCCTTGATTTTTAATTAGAATATTTTTTTAAATTTCGATAACAACACATTGGTTTATAGTCTAAAGTTTCGACGCCGCGTTGGGTATAAAGTAGACAAGCTAGATTGCTTACACATTTTGAGTCGTTTTAAGATAGGCTGGGCAATTGTAAATAAATAATAAAGCGTTTATTTTTCCAAGTTGAAATTCGCTCTCAAGTTTTAATAGCCCTTCTTCAAAAATTGTATAGTTATCCACGTTGCTAAGATTTGAATCAATGCTAAAATTACACATCTGCTCAAAATCCTTTTTATCAAAAGATTAGCAAACAAGACAACTATGGAACTAAACACGCGTTAGAACAATGCAACGGCTTGTGATCTACACATAATTAGGATTCTTTTTTAATATTCAGAACTCTGTACATCATTTCTCACGTATCACACAAACGTGCGAATAAACTTCAAATGTTTTAACTCACCACTCTGAAACAAAAATGGGAGATTATCATTATAACCCTATGACACCATCCAGGGAAGAATATAAGGAAGAAGAATGGAATCAGTCACTCAAAATTATTAAAACAGTATAGGAAATAAAGGCGCACTCTAATCATCTGAAATTTTAAGTTCTATAGACCCCAAAACTAAGTTATTTTAATATAAAAGTAAGATTTAACCATATTCATCTTAACTGCTTTTTTATTCTGTTTTATAATAAGCGTTGAACAGCTGATCCAATTCTGAGTTTGCGACAATCAATGTTCAACTCTGTAGCCTTGTAATTTGAACCCAACCATGAAGACAAGAGAATTCCTGAATCAAGTCTTGGGACAAACTAGAATTCGTGGGAGACTTTTTTGATGGACTTAACCCGCAATTTGCATTGAATGGAGAGGGATACTACGAAAACCTCCCACGCTTAGCCCGATGACTAGGGGATTTTAACCCATAATTTGCTTATCACTGAGACTATTTTACGCCAGCACTGTGGTCGGTGGGACCCGGGAGCAGAGTATCAACCCGGGATTCGAACTGAGGCCACTCATTGGGAGCCGACTGCTCTATCTCCTAAGCCACCGCTGCTCCTTAATTACTTTTTGAGTACATTTCTCAGATTAATAATAATGAAGAGAAATTTAAATAAGTTTATCTCCCAAGCAGTTGGTTCTTCTCTACACCTGTGCTGTTAGCTGGGAATCGTTTTAGAATTTAGAACGTTTTCATAGGTAGTAAATGTTTAATTTTTCATTAAAAAAAATACTTATTAGAATTGACGTTCAAAGAAAAAAGTTTTTTTCACATTATCGAAAAAAATAAATTTTTTTTCGAACTTCGGGAAATGGACAAAAAATTCAACGTTAAAACTGAAATTTTCGCCGGCTTATGGTAGCTTAGCTAATCGCAAGGGTCATCCGCAGGTCGGAGGGGAGACTACAAATTAAAAGAGAAATGCCCAGCTCCCTGAAGTTAGGGTTTCGGCATTGTGCCTTGTATTGTAAAAAGTTACATGTTAAAGAAATCGAAATCTTGAAAGTTACTTTACACAGGTGGGTATTAGTTTTTCCTCGAAATGGATACCCAAGTAGTAGGAAAAATAAAAACTAGTTGTAAAAGCTATGGAAAAAAAAATTTAAGATTTTCTACTACTAAATTTAGAATGCGCAGAAATAAATCGATAAAATGAACACCTTAATAACTTGATCTAATGATCAACTAGAGGACACAATATGTTAATTAATTAATGCAGGCGATGCTTTAAGATATAAAATCAGAAACAGAAAAGTAATAAATAAATAATTATGCATTTTTTATCGATAAATTTGGATTCTTGGTCATTAAAATAGAGAGTAGCTGCAATTTAGAAAAATATAGTTTGGGCAGAAGAGCAGTAGCGTGCGAAAGTTAGGTACCTTCAGGTTAATTTCACTTTTTGCGTATCTTAAAATATTCGCATGTTTCAAATTTTACTTTTCAAGAGTTCATCGATCAATTCCTTTATATTTTGCCACTTAAAATTACCTAGAATAAATTGGTGTAAAAATTTGTAAATCTTACAATTCAAAATTTTTTTTTTCCTCCGATCATTAGTAAATTGAATATTAAAGGATTATAAAAAAATATTTTTTTAAATTAACGAGGAATTATTGTTGGATAAAAATGTTTTATAGTTGTGTGCAACTTTTTTTGTTTGTTTCATTAGATATGGAAAAATGAAATTAATACCAAGAGGCCTCAAACATTAGATCGCTCTTCTTAACTATTTTTCTGGATTTGAGCCACCCCCCTCGTCTAGAGACGTTTATGTTGAATTTTGTATCTACAAAATCATATTTAAGGTAAGGCCTTCGAAAAATTAAAATTGATTTATAGAATGTGAAAATCTGATTTCATTAACTTCTTCAGGACCGTGATCACGTATACATGATCGCGATTCTCCCTTCGCGGCCCTCCTGCATCAAGCATAAAATGAGCCTTTCTGATTCTGGAGGCCCAAAATCACAAGGATGTGATTTCTATACGGTATTCGAGAAAATATACTCTCAGTTTATGCGGCCTGGAGAAGAGCTTTTCTCATTTTGTAAATCCTAAAGAGATTAAGACGTTACTCCCTCCCCCCTTACAATTAAGATTGGGAGTTGGAATGTGGACACACTATGAAAATGAAAAGGTTACCCAAGTAATTCGTAAGAAAATGGACACATCTCGAAAAATAAAAGCAAAAGACAGACTATTTACATAAATTTAATGGTAATCATTTCGTCTGTGAGCTTTTTATTCTATACGCAGCTCAAAATGCGTGTTTAAGAAATGAACCAAGCTCGAAATGTGTATTTACGAAAATTGAACAGAGCTTAAAAAACGAGTTTAAGAAGAAAAAAATTCCTAATAATTATAGCAAAAGAAAAGGTGTTTATTTGGAAAAATTATTACTCAAGATATTTTTTTTAACGAAAATTTTTATTATAATTGATACCTGAAAACTCAGCTACTTGTACGCTTCCTTTCTAGAGGGGAATGAGGGTGATTTGAGAGAGACAATTGAATTTTTTTTCTTCTAGTAGGTAAGAAGCATTATTTCCGACGCATTTTTTCATGCTTTTTGAATAAGAGCATTTTCAATGTTCAACCCAAATTTAGCAACTAAACAAGGATTTTCATTCATACATTTTTAAAAACTAAGCATAATCATTACAGGCCAGATTAAAAGGTCAGGGTGGAGGAGTATATTACATCATTTCTCTTCATATTCAGAATACCAAATGATGAAGATTTCTTCAAAAATATATAAATTTGCACATCTTGAATTTACTCACTATTAAAAATTTATGGAATCCATGACAAAGTTGTACTTTTATAGTGTTTCAAAAAAAAAAATTAAATTTAAAAAAAAATTCACTGTGTAATTTTGGCAAATGGACATCAAATTATGAATTTATTTAGATCATTAATTTATTCTCAAAAAGAAAACATAAAAGTTTGAATGATATATCCATTTTCTTAAATGTGCATTTTTGAGTCATGTCTATTTTCTTGAACACATATTTCAAGCTACATCTATTTTCTTAAACACACATTTTGAGCTATGTCCGGAATGAAACGTTGATCAGAGTTTCTGCATCTAATGTAGTTTGAGTTACATACAGATTTTAAAAAAAATGTCCAAAAGAGTAAGGCGTCGGTAAAGTTTCCCTCAAACTTGTCTATCTTACTCTATATCAAAATCATTTTAAATTGCATCAAGCTATGCTTTATTTAGTGTTTAAATATAGAAAAATTTTGTTTTGTGCTTGCAAAATACTGTTCAGTAAATTTCTTCTAGAAATAGCTTCATAGAAGGAAAACCAATTACGTATAAAAAAAAGTTCTTAGCATATTAGGTGTGTAAATAACTTGATATGAGTGTCATTAAAAGCCAACTTTTATCACCAAAGATATGGTTATGTAATATTATATTAACATTTATGGATACTTTGAATAGTCAAGATTATTTTTTAAATCAAGAAAAAAGAACAAATACCTTTATAGAGATAACATTAGCTAAAGATACCTTATAATCATCACAATACAATGTTATAACAAGAAAACTGTTTAACACCTTTTTGGTAAATTATGCCTTTCAGCCAATCGCAGACTGATACCTGTAAGTCCTAATTCTCTAACATTAGATTAATGGACTCTAGTCAAAGGTGATTTGGAAAGTAGTTGTAGTATTTTTATTTAGATCATACTAGAGCTGCACAATTGGCAACGGCCCGGGAAACATCAGAATGATCCATCACAATTTTGATCCTCTGTAGAAGAGATGGCTTCCCAGCTTTGGTAGACAATTTTTTAACATTTTATAACCGTCGTTGAACAGCTGACCCGATTTTCTGGTTTATGACTACTAATGTTCAACTCTGTAGCCTTGTAATTTGGAACCCAATCCAGAAGACAAGGGAACTCCTGGATAAAGTATTGGAAGAAATTTGCCTTCGTGGAGAACGTTTTGGTGGAACTAACCCACTTTTGCGTTGCATGGAGAAGAAAACCTCCCGAGGTTAGCCTGATGACAAGAAGACTTTCAACTCGTGGTCCGTCTACAACCGAGGATATTTTACGTCAGCACTGAGGTCACTGCAAGCCGGATACGGAATTCGTATCAAACAGCTGATGCTGGGATGAACCCAGTTCACCTAATTGGAAGGCGAATGCTCTATCCCCTGATCCATCATGGTGATAGAACAGTTTAATACAAACCAATACCATGCAGTGTGCACCCTTGGTTCATTCGCAGGCTGATCGACGTGGTAACTCGACAGTTCACTGACAGTTGCCAGTGATGCTTAACACGTTGAGCTCCACGTCAGCCATCAGTGGCTGACACTGGACTTTCCATTTAGGCCAAGTGGCTGACACTGAAATTACATTTAGACCGCGTCAGCCATCGCTTGCTGACACCGACCTTTCACATAGGCTGCGAAAAACAGCTGGCTGACAGCGTATAACATGATATAGAACTATAAAATTCACACTCTTTTATGGAATTGCAGAAAATTTATTCAAAATTTACTTAATTATTGTGATTCTTGGTTTAATAAATTCAATTTAGTAGATTTTTATCCACCACTATTTCTACATAATTTGTAGGCTTATATATTTCACCACTTTTGTCAGATATGTCATGATAAACCATCTAAAAAAATAGAAAAATCCGTCTAATATTTGCAAATTTAGTTTGTAGTTATTTATCGTGGCCAGATGGGCAATCCATGTAAAATTAGTGTGGCGTTCAGCGTGTTAACTTTGGTGGTCAAGTAGGAACTGTGTGTTGTGATTAGTCCACCAGATTTGGAAAGAAGTTTACATTTTATGACAAAAATATTGATTTTTTTAATCCTTTTTACAGGTTGAGAGTATAAATGAGACTCAAAGAAGAAACAATAAATTATTTACAAATAAAATAAATACAAAGTGAGTGCATAACAAATAATGATCATTTCAGAGACCCAGTTCTTTCCTGAAAGTTTCAAGCTCAGCAGCTGTTTTGGCATCATTCTTTTTCGCATTGGCAGTAATGTTGGTGATGTATTTCATGATGACAGGATCACTCATACGCTCTTTCAGGAAGTTCTTGAATTCCATTAATTTGCTGTAGCACTTGTCATTCAAAGTAAGTATACTTAAGCAGAACGTCAGCTCATGGAGTTGAATGTCAGTGCTAAATTAAAAAGACAACAGAGTTGCTTGCATTAATATAGAAATAAAATTATACATTCTGCAGTGTTGAAATATTGGAATTTTATTTTTGAAAATTTTAAACCATTGCTCAGTAAGTTTCAATAATAAAGTTGGTACCAGTGACAACTTAAGAAGACTAGATGGCCATAAACATTCCGATTCCTGACTTTTTTCTAGACATATTTCATTGAATTCACCTCATTTTTGAAACTTGTAGTATAAATGTTACCATTGACTTTTTAGTTCTTATACATATACTTTAAATATAGGACAAAACACTTATGGTTGTTATTAGAGTTGAAAATATTTGGAAAAAAAATTAAATACGACCAAGTTTATTGTAAAAATATTGGACTTTTAAGTACTTCAAACAGAAATTAATCCTTTTTCCCTGATCTTTCCAATTTGGTTTCCCACCTATTCACTGACCGCTGCCAGGGATGTTGAACCATGTCTTACGATCTGAGGGATTGTAATGTGTACTAAAAAGAATCATTTGTAAAGGTTAATAAAAGGATCTTTAGGCATATCCTAATCATACCTAGTAAATCTTGAACTGAAGAACTCCATATTATTCTGAGTTATTGATAGATTCTATATTGTTATTCATAGATTGCACATAATTAATAGGTTTTGTCAAAAATACCCTTAATTAAAAACTTGAAATTATGGAAGATAAGTTGGTTCATTTAATTCCTATAAGTGTCATTGGGATAGCTTTTCACATAAATTGAAAATAATAAATTTTACACACAGCATACAAAATCTGACTGTTTATGACATTTTTATACTAGAGCATTCAAATAGTTTGATTTCAGTTAGGGTAAAAAAATAGCAGTCTTAAAAAATTGAGAATTCAGTGTATATAGCAAAAGACACAATAAAAAACAAACTTGTTTCATACCTTGAATCAGCAAATCGATAGCACAGTTTTTCCACGAGTCCTTCAACCAATTTCTCTTTCTCAACGTACTGAAGCATGTGCCTAGAAATGCAAAAAATCAGGTAAAGAATATAAAATATCCCACAGACTTTATGTCCATTATGAATTAAAGGATTCAATGCTCACTTTAACACTACTTGAAACTTTTCTTCACTAAAATCAGCTTTAGGATCACTCAAAGAACTTATGATGTCTGGTATGATATTGTATATAATATTGCCCTATGAAAAAACTTTTAATTATGAAAACAACTTATTATGAAATTAAAAAGGCATTTATGCAAATAAAAGTAATACATGTTGCAAAAATTTTATTAAAATGACAACTGCAAAAATAAAAGATTTATTCTAGATCACAGATTACCAATTGCAGTCTTGTAGACTTCATGTGGTCAAGGTTATTTTAAGCAGCCTACAAAACACTTTAGGGAAAAAAATATCCTGTCAATTAATATTAAAATTTCTTTTTTAAGTTGCTTAGTGTTAATACAGTTTAATGTTTTTTCAGATTAATTTTTTGTCTCTTATTGATTAAATATTAGCAACACAAATAAAATGACACTGTGGAATGTTTTAAAATTCAATCGTTCTTGCAAATCATAATTTTTTAATACACTTTTTTTTATATATATTGTATATCATTATAAATTTTTTAATACATAAAGCAATGATTTATGTTCAACAATATACATAAAACAATGTTTTATGAACAACAATATACATAGAACAAAGTTTTCAGTACAACACTGTACACAAAATGACAAATAAAAAATTGTTTTTAAGTACGTAATACAATGTTTCTTATGAACAACAATATATATAAAGCAAAGTTTTCTGTACAACATTGTACACAAAATGACATTTTTAAGTACATAAAAAATTGTTTTTAAGTACATAAAAAATTGTTTTTAAGTACATAAAACAATGTTTCTAAGTAACATTAAAAACATCTCATGTACTTAAAAAGATAAAAATTTTGTTATACATTGTTACTTCAATTCTATAAGAAGTTTACAAAAATTTACTCATTACGAAAAAAGTGTAATTCTTTTCTAAGGTTTCTAATTAAGATCTTGAGCCCTCGCAAAATGGAAATTTGTTTTTCATCTAAATCAAAATTTTTAGAAAGAACTTTTTTTATATAAACGATTGCTTTAGTACTGAAAGTAATATCATTCTATATTAATTGAATTTGAAAACAACAAATGTTTCGTTTCATGAGTTGTTTCTCTAAGGATTAAAAATATACAGTACTTCTTAAGGATTAAGGGTGAAAGATGGCATGAACCATTTTTTGAAATTGGCAACGGGGATGACAAACAAAAACAAGAGAATGAATGTTGAGCGGAAATAGATTTTTTATATCACATCTAAATAAACAAGCTGAAGGTTAAGAGTTGGACAGTCATTATAGAATTTTTTGTAGAAAAAAACTAAGAGAATTAAAGAACTGCTTCAAAAATCATTTGAGATATAATGATAAACTGATATAAAGTGACACCAATATTGATTTTTGCCAGAAATCACTGAATTTGTAAACACACATATTTTGTATAAAAAAATAAAATTATTTGAGATACTAAAGAAAATATTGTATTTTTAACGTACGTAAAATATTGGAGAATTATAATGTAAGCTAAATTAATTTAAATCAACAAAGTTTATGTTGAAAAGAGAAAGAGTTTTAGCCTATAACAAATTTAGACTTTTAACTTTAGAAATAAAACTTTCCGACTATTCCAGGAAAACTCAACTCTGTTTAAAAGTATGAAAAAGTGACCGACCTTTTTAGAAAGCTCTAAAAATAAGAATTTAGCAACATCAGATATATTGTTTTCTGTATCTGCTAAGCACTTGGCTGCTTCACTTATCAAGCTTTTTACACGAACAAAATCTTGTAGTATGAGGTGAGTGAGGGTTATGATGGCTGATTCTCTAACCGACGCATCTGGATCAGATAATCTGAAACAAAGCCACAGACACAATTTTTTTTAAAAAAATTTTTCTTTGCATAAAATTGTACAAATTGTCTAACATTTTTTTTATGGC
This sequence comes from Parasteatoda tepidariorum, assembly GCF_043381705.1. Lineage (NCBI taxonomy): Eukaryota > Metazoa > Arthropoda > Arachnida > Araneae > Theridiidae > Parasteatoda > Parasteatoda tepidariorum. The sequence goes on from NC_092213.1 coordinate 58,726,245, forward strand.
ACACGCCTAAGTTAAAAGTGATAAAAGTTTTTTGATCAATTCCAAATAATATAAATTTAATTACTCATGTAGGGTGCGTAGCCTAATCTCTCAACAAAAAATAAGCACCTTTTAAGCACTCAAAAAATATTTTTAAGCATTATATACATTAACAAAATGCAAAATAATTTTCAATGAATTTACAAGATCGTGATAAAATAACTAGTTTCTGACAAAGAACTCTTTTCTTGATTATATTAACCATCATAAAAAGATAGAGATTTTTCAGCTGTATTTCAGAGGATGGAAAATGAAATCTGAAAATGAGAATATCTTGCAAATTGGAGCAGAGTTGCATATGAGAGTGCAAGAATTTCCCCGAACCCAGCTCAGTGGTCACTCTTAAGTGTTTCATCAAACATGAATGGTGCTATCACACATTACAAACCAACGGCCTACCGAAATGGATTGTGGTTGAATGAATTGTGAAAACGCTGAATAGAACAATGCCAAAAACCACGCGTTCGCATAATATGCAGCAAAAATTAACATGAGAAAGAAAAAAAAAAAACTCATTTTCGAAAAGGGAGAATTAAGCACTTTTTAAAAATACCATAAAAAAAAACACCTTAAAGGGCTTTTAAAAAACAAAAATAAGCACCTTTAAAAGCGCTGCGCACCATGTCATGGGAGCATTTTAAAAGTAACTTAAAAAACACAGACCTGTGAAACAATTGAGATGTCCATGGCTCAATAATATTGGGGAAGCTGGTACTTAAATCTCCTAAAGCAATAATCATATTTGCTCTAATATATGGTNAAAAAACAAAAATAAGCACCTTTAAAAGCGCTACGCACCATGTCATGGGAGCATTTTAAAAGCAACTTAAAAAACACAGACCTGTTAAACAATTGAGATGTCCATGGCTCAATAATATTGGGGAAGCTGGTACTTAAATCTCCTAAAGCAATAATCATATTTGCTCTAATATATGGTTCTGGAGATTTTTCAGTAATGGTAGCAAGCAGCTGTATGTTGTCAGCACACACTTTCTCTCTGGAAGAAAAAAAACATCCATGTAGCAAAAGTTAACAGACAAAGCTTAAACACAGCTAAAGAAAGTAAACAGAAGATTTTAAGAAAATAAACTGTAATAAAAACAAAGATATTGCAAAAATATACATATTATAAGGGTAAAATAAGTATTCATAAATAAAATAAATTTCAAATTTTTCATAAAAAGTTAAAAACAAAAAATAGCAGTTTTTAAAATAATAATTATCTAGATTTAATTTTTCTCTGAAGGGTAATTCATAAATGTTTCAAAAGAATTTTTTTTCTTTTTTTATGGTAAGGGTTCCATAAATATAATTTAAACATTAAATAAATGATGCTCATCATCATGTTGGAAACTGCAGTTCAGGCCTTCAGCTGAAGATTCCTACAAGACAACCTGTTTTAAGCAGAGCAATGATAAATAGTGTTTTGTGGGATAAAGAAACTAATTTCTTAAATAATAATCATTAATTGATTTAGAAAACAAATGTTACAAAAGAATTTACGTGATTACTCATTGTTGCATAATAACTCACTGTTCCAAATGTCGTAAGTCTCAACAAAACGAAATTATTGAGAAACAATGACAGATGACTACATTTCAGTATCAAAATACAAATTAATATTTCTGTAAGTAAAATATTTATTTTTACATTCTATAAAATATTATTTATATTTATAGGATACATTCATTTTGAGAAATATGAACAATTTATTATTATTATTTAGGCATAAAATTGCAAAGTAGGAAAAAGCTCAGAGAAATAAAAATAAATAAATAAAAGGAATGCATATTTAAGAAACAAGATAACTCTGTGTGTAACAAATTTATAAATTAACGACATTTTTATTTAAATGCTGCATCATTGGATGAAAAGTACAAAATTTAATACTGTAAAACGATAATTAACAATTAGAGGTTTTCAAAATGATGCCATTAGTGGAAAAAATCTTAAAAGCGAAACAAGTCAGAAAATATATTGTTAGTAAAATGTTCCTATTTATTATTTTAATAAAGAATGTTACAAATAGGAAAGATTTAGATAGCAAAACTGACTACAGAAACCTTAGTTTAACCGACAAAACTTTACAAAAATTAATTGGTGAATGATCCTCTACTAAGTAACAATGAGAAATCTAATTCCTTTGACTCGAACCATTATCAATCTAATAATTTCAAGTTGAATTTGATTATTTCTTACACAGTTTAAATTTTGATATGTGCATGTTAGAATATTTTTAGCACAGTGATTGTTTTTCAAAATACTTAGACAAGGTGACCACAAACACTCTGGAAAAAAAATTCTAATTTTTCCAGTCTGATTTTATAGAATTTCTCTGATATTTTGAAACTGATGGCATAAATTTTATTATTTATTTTTTCAGTTTTTGTATTCATGTACATAAAGTATAAAACACTTTGACTTGTAATTAAAATAAAAAATTAAATTTTTTTACTTAAAAATTATAACAATAAATTAAATAAATATACTGCATGAAAGATAGAATTATGGGTGCCGGGTGCCATACAAACACGTTGACGACATCTCAAAGGAAACTGGTAGAACCTTTGGTGTGAAATATTTGTCAAATAGCAAAAATGCTGGGATGAAGTACTGTAGTCTAATGATGAAGTTCTTAACATTGATAAGAATTTTTTTATATTTTGATAGTACAATAAATTCTAATTAATGTTTAATAAACTTTTAGCTTAAAAATATATTTCTGAAAAATTGATAAAAAAATTACATCATTTAATAAATATAAATACGTCATAAGAGTAAATACTCTTTCATTGACACAATAGATCAAAAACAAACATCGAATTGATATTCCAATAATATTCCTAACTTTTCTAGATTGATATAATTTCCAGACTTCCCTGTTCTCCCCAGACTTACCAGGGCAAAAATTAAAAATAAAAATATTTACAACATAAGATAGGAGCTTAAAACAAACTTAGAATAACAAAAGAAATAATAAAAAAAAAGAAGCATAAAATCAAGAATTTGAGGAAAAATTTCACCTGGAATCTGGATATTATATAAGAGTAAAAATAAGTACCAATAAACAAACGATTTATAGATTCATAAAATTGGAAAGCTATACTAAATTCCTTATTTTTTTGTTACAATAATGTTAGCCTGATGTGATACTAACCCAAGTAGCATAAACTTTGCTAAAGATAGTGAGGCAGAAGCTTGTATATCTTTGTCATAGTCTCTTAATGTTTGCCGACACATTCCGACAACTAGAGGTAATAAGCTTCCAAGCAGCTTTGTTTCTGCAAAATAATTTTTTTAAAAAATGATATGAATATGAAGAATGTGTAATTGTTATGTATCATTTAAATGGGCAAAAATTAGAAAGCAAAAGAAATTTAACCTTCAGACAAACTAAGAAAAGTTCTGTTCAAACCTTCAGTGAAAAGTCCTGTTTTCAGGTTGAAAAATAAAGTCAAAATTTTGCGAATTTAAAATATGCATTACAACATTTGGCTAAACCATTTCGGCATGATAATAATGTTTTTGTTGCTATTAACAGATAGTGTGGTTGTTTCCTAATGTAGTTTATAACTTTATGAAAAGGCTATTTGAATATTTTTATTACCTTTGCTATTATTCTTTTTAAAATGCTTAACAAAATTTTTATAAAGCTCAGCATGAACAATCATATTTACTACTATACATGGATGGAACAGCAGCATGCGTTTTAGAGCAAATAAATTTTGTTTTTGAAACAAATAATATTTATATTCGAAACAGCACGTTGCTTGTAAAATTACATATTTGAGCACATAAATTTACATTTTATATTAGGTTTTACAGAGTCTTATAGAAAAATGCATTACTAAGAAAAAAGATTGTAACAAAAACACAACAAAGAATTACCTAAATGTTATTAATTTTTAAATTAATAACATTTATGTTATAATGTTATATTATAATGTTCTAATTATTTAAAAATATTTTTTAAATAATTAGATAAAAGAAATATGGTAACAATATTTTTTTAAAAAAAATAAACAAATAAATAAAAATTATACGTTAAGTAAAAATTTATAAACTATCCACCACTATAAGCTTTCCAACATCAATATTGCAACATCATTGACACATGGTTCGTTCCATTCAAGCTTCATGTATTTTTGTTCATTGAAAGAAAAATTTCTTCTACTTTCCATTATATAATACAATGTTGTTACGACAAGCGAATTTTGTATTTAAGTAACAAGCATTTGCAAACGATTTATTCATAAAACATATTTCAATGACTTGATCTCCCTGTAATTATACATTATTTTTACAAAGGAATTTTTGAAACCTCAACTTTTTTTTCTTCTAATTTCGATATTTAAAATAAGCAATGCTCATTTCAAATTTTAACTATAATCAATTTATCATGACAATTCTATCATCTATCATGACTATTCTATCATGAATCCAAGTCAATATATTGACAACTTTGGGGACACTAATCACGTGGTTATAATAATTCAGATATTTTTTATTACTTTACGATGACAAGAGAATTTCATTAATTTAGTAAGCACTTTTTTGTCAGCTCAATTCAATGGGGGGTTGAAATACTTAAAATTTTGATAAATTAATCAGATCTTTCCTTGTATTACATTTTTTCTAACTCTTTATGATACAAAAATAAAGTTTGAGGTAATGCCATTTTTCTTGAGAAAGTAACACCTCTTTTATAACCTATGATTTAAAGTGCATGAAGGTTACAACTAAACTTATTATATGTTCTTTTCTTTAATGATAACTAAAATGCCCAGTTATTATAAATTAGTTTATGACACAACCACACTTTTGTATAAAAGTCTAAGATGTACTGTCTTTGCTAGCCTTTTTTAACTTCAATCTTGCTGTTTGCTTGCTTAATTGTTTTATCATCATGCTGTAATTTCCTAGAAAATTTAATTGATACCACAGTTTTGTTTAATTCAGACTATGTAAAAACTCACAATCATGTTGTTCTAATAAGACTTTTGGATTGTTTGGTAAAATCGTTTAGCCATTTTTCATTAAGAATTAATATACTGTATCCCCCATACAGGGAGAAACTCTCCTAACTTTTTGGCCAGATAAGTACGTTAATCAACGCTTAGGAGAAAAAATTTAAATCGTAAACTATTTTGCAATATTTTTTGATTTATTGCTACTCAACTTATTTTTGCACTCAATTTCGGTGTCAAACTGGTCCAAAGTTGAGATTTTTTCTCAATGATTATTATTAGAGTTCTGGAGTAAACTTGGTACAATTTGCACAGCAGTTTTAACCTTGACTATAAGAAATTATTTAATTGCTATGAAGGCCCGAAAGTACACATTTGTAAGTTAATGATGTAAAGAAAAGCACTTACATTAAATCAAAAAATAAAGAAAATAGAAGATTAATAAAATGAGATAGTGAAAAAAAATATGAAGCGAACAAAAAAATAAATAATTAAGTGAGAAAAGATATTAGAACATTACCATCTTGTACTTCTTCGGCACACATCTCAAGCACTTGTTCATAAGTAGTTTCTTCATCAGTAGGTGGTATAAGCTTATATTCTTTTTGAATACTCTTACGCCTTTTCTTTAAAAAAAAAATGAAAACAGTTAAAATGTAAAATAACAGTCGGAAGATAAATTTGCACTACATATAATTAAATAACTGAGTGGATGAAAGGTCAAGTGACACCATAATGGATTAGAGCAAATAAGCTTTGAAGTTTATATGTTACTCATTTTTGTTACTTCACTTAATTTCTAAATTTTCAGTATGTGTGAAAAAAATGTATGAAATTTTTGGATTACTATATCAATTTGGGTCTAACTCTTTTATAAACTTCTTTTCATTAAGAATTTTAAATGATCTATAAACGTGATTGGTTTAAAATAAAACTGAAAAAAAAATCAGGAATATATTCTTGAAATAAAATTTAAAATCTTAGTTTTCTCAATTTGGAACAAAATGGTATTACATTTTATTTAAACTTAGTGGCATGAAAACATTTCAAAAATGATTTGCAGACTTCATGAACTCAATAGTCACAGAATAGGTGCTTTACTGGTATTTATTGCTTAAGTTAGGAAGAATTCGATAATTATTTCTTTAAAAAAAGATTTTCATTGAAATAGAATAAATTTAAGAAAAAAATTACAAATAAAAGTACAACTAAGGCTAAATAAATTTATCTTAACAATTTTTATGAAAAAATAATCTATAATGGTTTGGGAATATTAAAAGTGCTCAAAAATTTAATTGTAAATTACTGTAACTTCCTAAAAATTACTGTTATTCCTCTAAATTACTGTAACCAAATGAAATCTTTGGGATTGAAACAAAAACAAAAGGAAAATTTTCCATAAACTACATTGACTTAATGGGTGTAAACAATGAAAATTACAGTTAAGAAATTTTTGTAACTAAGCAAGAACTAATAACATTTATATCATTTGCTAAAATAAAAGTTAACAATTTCAAAACCTAAGCAGCAATTAATAAAATTGTCTGTTAGTCATAATACTTTTAAAAATTGTAAATTTTTTCTGGCAACAATACTCAAGTTCATCTTTTTGTATTTTTAATTATTTGTATCTAAAAACCATTTTAAGATTTATCTCTGTTCCAGACTATAATTGCAACACTTAGTTTAAAGGAATGATCTATAAGACACAAAGCCTTGCATTATGAAGATCTTCTACTTCTTTTACCTAACTCATATAGTATTTGTTTTTCATTGATCCAACAAGAAAAAAATCTTTAATAAAAGTTTGTTTTAGATGTTTCTGGTTCAACAGTTCTTAATAATGCATTTTTAATTCCATTTTCATCTTCATCAGTGAGATAAAGTGATTTAGCTTCGATTCCTGAATCAATGTTGGAAATTCTACAAATGAGTTAAAAATCATCTATCTGGGTCGACAAAAATATTTTTTTAAATATTTTTTTTTATTTATTCAAACCAGATTTTTTGTACGTACACCAATCAGAGGTTTCTCTGATAAAATTAATAATGCTCAATATTATTTAAAAACAATAATATAACCAAAGCATTTAGTATTTCAAACTAAAATAGTTAGAATCATTATAGTATAAATATAACAAATTAATCACTGCAAAAATTAAATCATCTTTGTTTTTATTCAAGCTCAATACGTTGATGAATTTAAAATAGAATATAGGGAAAAAGATCAAATTTGTCAATTAGATATCAAGTGAAAAATAACTATACATCAGAAAACATAAAAAACAAACAAACAATTATTCTAAATTACTTATTGCAGGGAAAGTACTTTCCTGTTATTTAGAAAGTACTTTAAAAGTATTTTAATTTAAATAAACATAAAACTAAACTGTTACACTTGAACTATGCTTATTAAATAGCACATAAAACATACAGCTATTTAAAGATACAATATAAAAGTTTTATTCCTCTATGATCCACAATTAGTATTTTTAACTCTATTTTGAAAAGAGAATAATAAATTTACACAAATTACTCCCTCATTATTTCTCTGGATAAAACCTACAATGTTAATCAATTAGATCAAACTAACAAATCCCAACCAACCATTCCCAGAAACTATTTAAAATTATTTTAAACATTTTTTTTTAAAATTGAATCACTGAGTTTTCTCTTTATAATAAAAATGAAACTTGATAGATCAATAACATTAAAAAAAATATTAAGTGATTTAAACACTATTAATCACTTTACCACTGGTTCAAAATTCATATATGTAAAATACCTCTCTGAAGTAAGCATGATACATAGATTATGGCATTATTTAGATATCTGGTTTCACTGAGCTCTTAATAAAAGAGACTTCGTTGCAATACACAATAAAGAACTCATAATAATGAGTCATAATGACTCGTAATAGTCCATCTCTTTATTCCATCATTTTCATTATAACAAACATTCACATCCAAAATTATACATTCAAAATATATATACATAAATGTGGATCCAAATGTCCATTCACCATAATATGTCCATTCACATAAAATGTTCATTCACATCCAAAATATATATACATAAATTTGGAATGTCTATCTTGAAGGGATTTAAAAAGAGCTTTTCCAGATTCAAAATTACTGCTCATGTCTGATTAAGAGTGTTTGGCTTAAAGGGGTCGTATATAATGGTTTTTATTCATACAAGATTGTCAGGGGATTTAAAAAATTATCTGCGATGTGAGGAGATTTGTTGTGGAGGGTTGGTTAGGCAAGGTTTCACTGAATAACAAAATTTTTGAAAAAACAAATTTCCAGACTAATATTTTTGGCAACATTAAACAAAAGCTTTATTTTTTAAATTGTGCAGAAGAAATGAGTATACTCCTTAAATAAGGAAGAATCACAAGAATTATCATAGAAAAATATTTCGTTTCCTTCATAAGTATACTTACTGATCTTAATGGACTACCATTTACTCTTGAAAATTTTGGAGTAGAGATACTGGCACTGACAACCGATTTCCTTCTTCGCTGTTCTCTGTAAAGTTCTTCTCTTCTGAGAACAGCAAAGTGATCAACTTTCAAATATGTTGCATAATGTAAAGCAATATGTCCACACAATGACAGAAATCTTGACAAATGGACACTCGGGACATTAAACTTCTCAGGAGTACCTATTTCATGTACATAAAAACAATAAATGATAAAATGTTAAACATAAATTTTGTCCATATATTGATGATAACACGGCATGAAATTTTAGTTCTAAAGTAATAACCTAACTAAAATTATTGCTCACCACTGCTTTTACAAAAAATATAAACAACTTTCAAAATGTTAATAGTAGTATAAAGAACTTTTTAGTAACCAAAATCAAAAAAATTTAGAAGACGAAAAACTGAAATACATTTGTCGCTTAATAGCACTGATATTAGTTTAGAAGAAGTTTTAATGGTTCCAATATTATCTACATATTATTAAAATAAAAACACAAAATAAGGATGACCATAAACGTTTTCCTACTTTAAAGACTTAATATTTGTATACTGCTGCTTCTACACAACAAAATATATGCCACTTTCAGGCGTAGCAACAATCTTTATTGGAGAGGGCAAGAGGAGGCTAATTTATAGAAATTCTGAGCAAATCATCAAGTGTTTCAGTCTTCAAAGAGTTTCTGTAAGCTGTTTTCAGCCTATTTTTTTTCTTAAATTTTTTCTAAATCTTTTTCGTTAATTTGGTGTTCGTTCAGTTTATTTTAGCTGTGTGAAAGCAAAATAACGCTAAAAAAACCCTCATAGATAATTTACACTTCTCAGAAGTATATAACTTCTTAATTGCTTAGAAACAGTAAATTTTAAAGAGGTTGAACTTTGGTTTTAATTAAATTTTCAATTACCTTCACTGTTAGCTTCGTCAGTAAATACAAAATATCTACTCAGCTGATCAGCAATTTGTGGAGTGATTTCTGAACACAAAGATGCAGGTTCCTCAATAAGAGCAAATATAGCACACACTGCTTCATTTGCCATAGGTGTCCACTTATCATCATTATTGTTTGTGATACCTGTAAAGATTATTTCTTAGATAAAATGATATACATAAATTTAAAAAAATACAGAGTGGAAAGAAAAAAAAATAATGAGTGCAAATGGGGTGAAAAATGTAATATAAAAACAGTGACGCGAATATGGGAATTTTTTAATAATGAGTAATATTAAAAATTTTTTGATGATGGTTATAAATTTTTGCGAACAGCATTTGTCCGTTTGTTTAAATTATGTATAACTGGTATTAAATATTCATCACTTATGTAATACTTTTTGATTAAAAAAAAAAGGATTATCTTAAACAGTAAGTTAATGGGAAAAACAATTTACACTGCATATGTGACATTTTTTGGCAATTCCATGTTTGATAAAACATATAAAAATACTTGAATACATGGAAAATTATTTTAAGAAGTGACAAATAAATAAGTTTAAAATACTTACTTTAATATATTTTCATTAAAACAATAGCACAGATTTTTACATTACTTTCAAGCTTTTCTAAACAATATATTTCTTTTTCTAAAACTCTTACGCACAGAAATATAACTTAATTTATTTATGCCATTATTTAAGTACTAGTGGACTGTGCCCCTGCTCGCCGACCCCCGAAAATTGCTACGCAATCTTATATGGCTTGCTTCGCAAACTATGCTCGCTACTAACTTGGGTACATTGCAAATGCACAAACTTCTAAGAATTCAAAACAATAATTCAAATACATATAACAACTTTTTTTAAAAAAAATTACATCTTTTTAGTAAATACTAAGTCATTAAAATAAATTTGAATTCAAATAAATGACATGTAATTCGTTAAACCTATTAGAAATGTGCTATAGTATAAAATCTTAAAGCGTAACAGCACGACTGAGACTCATTTTTCAATGAATAACTAA
>NC_092213.1:58737196-58822649 GCF_043381705.1 Parasteatoda tepidariorum
AATTTAAAAACATGTTAGGTGAATATATGCATAGACAAATATTTTTCTTTTTATTAAGAAAATAATTATACTTTTTTATTAACATTACAGTTGTTAACAGTTGACAGTTAACAGTTGTTAACAGTTAACAGTTCTGTTAACATTACAGTTGTGACAAGCTAAGATAACAAATTATAGGTATCAGGAAAATAAGCTGTTACAATTAAACAAATGTATGAAGAGAATCTGGTGTCAAACATTATAACGCTAATTAAGAAAAAAAAAAGAAATGAAGTCCAGGAATTAAAGCTATTATTTATATCTATCAATTTTAAAATAAGTTAGAAAAGTCACAATGTAGAAATTAAATTGGAAACAATAAATATGCAATATACAACTAAATATTAGTAAACAGAGAAAAATTTAAATTTTTAAACTAACTTTAAAAATTAAATTACAAGAATTATTTTAAATGAACTACAATGACATCTACCTGATTGAAAAAAAAAATGAAAAGTGAAATAGTATTTAGAATACTATTCGAAATTAGATATTACATTAATGATAAGAAGTATGCTTAATGTGTTGAACCATAGGTTAATGGAGATAAATCTTGTTGTATTTCTTGTATGTTTCCAAAGGCATTTATTTTTTTTTCAAAAATAAAAATCATTTGATTAAGATGATTGCAATTAGATTGATTTAAATCAACAAACCATGAAACAGTTGCATCCCTGCCATTTTTCAAACAAAGAAAATTCAGCCATACATTTATAGCTGTGCACTAAGACATAGATAGTTTGTAAACATGATACAAATAATAATGTTTTTAGTTTATTTGGAAATTTGGTTGTAATATAAACCAAGCTATTTCTTTTTACCTTGTGCAATTGATCATGTTTTTCACTAGTGAAATTAGTTTATTTTTTTCACATAGGATTTATACAAAATTTATGACTAAGAACAGGATTTCAATGACGTTTGCATTTTTGAATTTAAAAAAAAAATTTTTTTTAGATTTTATTTTTATTATTTCTTTAGCTTTGGGTCATTTTTATTACATTAAATGCAAAATTTTTCTTAACATTTTACATTATAATTCACAATACCACCAATCAATCAGGTTAACCCATGCTTTGACATGAATGAATGTAATTTTAAAGAGGAAAAAATTGTTTAAGTTTAACATTTTTACTTAAATAATAGGACACGTTTTGCATTTATGAGGAATTTGTTTGCATTTTTAAGGGTATTTATATGGTTTTTTAGGTCATAAAAATATGACTGTCATTTATGAATTTTTTACTCATTTAAAAGGAGACATGTTAGAGTGGATAAGAAATATTGTCCACCGAGAGAACAATGAATAAAGGTTATTGACAAGATTCTTTATTTTATGCAAAATAATATTATTAAATTATAATATAATTGACTTTTAAACACTACTACTTACCTTCAATCAAAAGATGTTTAATTTTTTCAGCAATTATATGATCTTTTGGAAATCGAATTTCTAAATCAGATGGACGAATTGAGTCAAACTAAAAAAAGAAAAGAACAAAATTTAACATTTGAATAAAAATTCTTTTTAATAGTTTTTGTGTTCATTTCATTGTGCAGCATTCGACCAAGCAGTGAGAACAATGCTGCAGAATGCAGCAAGATCTAATTAAAGTTGTGGAATGGTAAATTCAGATAAGCTGCTTGCAAAAGGTAGTTAGTTCAAAAATATAAAATATATGTGATGTAGAAACTGTTTGCATTAAAAATATGAAGTTTATTTTGATTGAAAATTAAGATTCACATTAGTAATTTAACTAAGAACTGGAAAAAAAAATAGCAATTAAAAAAAAAAAAATTCAGTTTTGCTATATTCACACAAATAGAAAATTAAATTAATAAGAAAATTTAAAAACATGTTAGGTGATTTTTTTCTTGTCTAAACTTTGATTTAAACCAGCTCAAATGTGATGAAGTTACATGGGAAAAGAATTCAACGTCCTTTCTCTATTTCGCTGTATTATAGTTAAAACATTTAAAACAAAATATTCACAGAACATAAAATTAACACACAGAGACATTTACCTTTCCTCTTTTATTCTTGTTGATTTGTTTTAGCACCTTTAATGAATGCATGGCTATTAGAAAGCTGTTTTCAGGATGTAATCCCCTTTCGACAATAGCATTCATATTTTGCAACACAAAACTAGGATTTACACTGTTAAAACAAAATATTCAAAAAATTAAATTCAAATTGACAAAAAACACCATTCTAACTTAAAGGTTCATTAAAAAGGAATATAAGTTTTAAAGTGTTATGATTTGTACATTAAACACATAAAAAAAAAAAACACATTTTCATGAAAAGCAATTTAGAGTCATTTTTTCATATAATTCTTATATTTTTAAAATTTCTATTTATTAAGAAAAGTCAACTTTATATCTGTTATACTAACCTTTAGAAATATTTTATCAAAATCCTACCCAAATTGGTAGTTTTAAACAAAGGAATAGACAAAGTTATAGAATTAGAGAAAATAGGTACATATAATAGATTTATTTTGGTATAATAAGAAAAATGTTTCAATATTTTTTCCTTTACAGAAATTATGTCTAGTGGTGTAAATAATAATGATTTGATTTCTGATTAAAATGTACTCCTTTAACAAGAAATCATAAAATAAAAAGAAACATTAATTAAAACTAATTAAAGAGCTATTGTTTCTCTAGTTAAAGATATTCAAAGGTAGTGGTGAGGTATGACATCAATGTAGTGTATACACGTGTTACTGATGTGGGTATGTATATATGGTATATATATACATACATGCAGGGTAGGGGTTTTGGACGTCCTAAACTGGTTCTGGACAGGACACGTGGGTTTTACTGTCTTAAACTGGGTAAAACTGTCCTAAACTGGGTAAAACTGTCCTAAACTGGGTTAAACTGTCTTAAAGTGCCCAAAACCTTGAACTTTGGTAAAATGTAAAAATTCTATAGGTGTAACCATTGTACACATAATAATTACATGTATCAATAAATATTTGATATTTTTTATACAATTTACTATAACTTATTAAAAGAAAATAATATAATAGGAAAAAGTTTATAATTTTTGAAGTTTCACAATTCATTGAACAACAAAAGTGAATAACTAATCCTTTAAATATAAATATGCTTTTAACACTGATAAATAATATTTTTGCATAAGGATAAATATGGCAATATTAAAAAATAATAATTTTTCTTAAAAAAAAAATACTAAATTTGTTCAAATATTAACCTTTTATTTTTCACAATATTTTTTTTTAAAAAATGTTATAATTCCTGCATCACAAGATGATAAAAAAGACATATATTTTTTAAAAAAAATGTTTTTTAAATATAAATATATCAGTTTAAATTGAAAATACAAAATAACTGAAAAATGTATTAACAGTTTTAGAGGGCATAACATCAGTTTCAGTTACTGACACTGGTGATGTATCACCACTATGCTAAAAGAATTGAACATGAATGAAATAAAAGTATTATTGAATAGTACTATAGATAAATAAACCTGTTTATGACAAACCAAGCACTTAGTCCCTAATATTTTAACCTGTATGGGAGGCCAAACTTCAGTTATGTATTACTGAATGAGAGGACCAATTGAACTTGATTACTGATTAATCTTACTTTGTTTAAATTAAAGAGTCAAACAATATTAATAAAACATTATACTTTTAAAAACAAATATTCTCTTGTATATTTAAGTATCAATATGTTATTAGTTCTATGTTTATTTTACCTCTTAAATATTGTTCAGTCAAAATTNAAATAAAAAGAAACATTAATTAAAACTAATTAAAGAGCTATTGTTTCTCTAGTTGAAGATATTCAAAGGTAGTGGCGAGGTATGACATCAATGGTAGTGTATACACGTGCTACTGATGTGGGTATGTATATATGGTATATATATATACATACATGCATATGTGGTTAATATATATAGTGTGCATATGGTATGTATATGTTACTGGGGCTCCTCCCGTCATTCAGGGCTACAGGCATCCAGCCTATTTTTCCTTACTCCATCATCTTCTTTTGCCAAGTTTTTCTTTTATNCTTGCCAACCCTGTGCATATGGTATGTATATGTTACTGGGGCTCCTCCCGTCATTCAGGGCTACAGGCATCCAGCCTATTTTTCCATACTCCATCATCCTCTTTTGCCAAGTTTTTCTTTTATTGTAGTGATGTTTGCTCTTTCAAAATTTAAAAATTATGTCAAAAAATTTTGCATTTCCAATTTTCTTCAGTGCGTATACAATAAATAAAAAATATACTTTGTTCAATAATTTGAATTTTTTAATAGTAGCAAAACTTTACTAATACTACCACTTATGAACATAACTTATGAATGTGTTTTATCAGAATATGATGGTAGAACAATTTTTCAAAAAGTTAATTTATTTTTTATTACACAGAACAAATAGTATGTGGTAAGAAACACTAACCTTGCTATCATGCCTAACAATATCAGAATAGATACTTTTTCTTCATCAGAAGAATCAGAATTCACAAAGTTTGTCCAAAGTATGCTCGACATGGAGGCAGGGATTTCGCCAAGAGCACAAAAGTGTTGCACCTAAATCAAAATACAGAAAAACTTTTCATTTAAATTTTATTTCACTTTTATACACTCAGAGTACAATGACATTACTTACAAAAGCTTCTAAATTAACCAAGTCATCCATAGTTGCATTCCTTAACATGAGTAACAGGTTCTTGGCTATGTTTGCAACATCTCTAAGAGGTAAAAATAGCATTTAGAAATTTTGGAGTTCATTACCAGAAAATGTACAGGGTGACACAGGAAAATGGAAATTCATGTAATTAAAAACATAGTTTGTACTAATAAATACTAGAAAAAATATTTTAAAGAAATAGAAGTTTATGTATACAGTATGCCATTTATGTTTTCATGTGAAAAATCACATATTGGCTTTTATATTTTTAAGATGAGATGGGAAATGCATATCCCCCGACCTAGTCTAGTTTTTAACCCCTTAACTGCCGCGGGCGTATATAGACGTCTCGGCCAGACGATGCGTTAACTGCCGCAGGCGTATATATACACTTTCCCGAAGTATGATGCTTTGCATAGCGCTGCTATAAATAGAACTACACCCCCTACTTCAGAATGCAGTAAAATGACCTTGAAAGTGTTTGCTTTCCGAATGTATTACTAATTTCGGAGGAGGGGAAATGGGAAAAGGATGTTATGAAAAAGTGATATCGTATTAATCGCTTGTATGTATTTATTTGAGTAAGGTCGGGTTTATTCTTTTTTTCACTTTCGTTTCCCGTAGGTATTTGGTGCTTTTTATTCCTTCCATCAACGTCTTCAAAGAAAAATGCATTGCGAAAATGTGCTGTTTGTTCAAGAAAAAAAAAAATTCACCGTGAATCCCGCTATCAGTGCGATGAATGTGATGTTGGTTTATGTGTCCAACCATGTTTCAGGATTTATCATACAACAGCTAAGTTTTAACATCTTTTATATTGTATTTTTATTATTTAATTTAAATTTTGTATTTTCTTTCTTTCCTTTTTCTTGTCTTGTAAAAGTAAACTGTTTTTAAATTGCAAAGCGTGCATCATTTTACCCCACCAAAACACCGCGNTGATGTCAATTCCCATGCTTATTAAAAAAAACAAAAAAAAAAAAACTCCAATTGACATAGGATACTAGCCAACATTTAAAACTAGCATGAGCGAAACGTTATGAAAAATTTAATGAAGTGAATTAGAATTAATGAAACTGAATGAATGTATAATGCATATTACATTAGCGTGAATTTTAAAATTTAGTGAATATACCTAATTTTCACCAAGCGTAATTTTTAAATCGCATTTATACGAATCTAGATATACTATATGTGAATCAAAATTATAAGAAAGGTAAAGTCTTGAAGATTGCGTAAATCACGTAGCACAGTGTGTGATTTGTACATTAAAGTGGAATTGTGGCAAATGTTTTTTTTAAATCGGAATATGAATAGCAAATGATAGAAAACGCACAAACTAACAAGACATAAATCAAAATGTGAGATACATAAATCACTTTAATGTGAATTCTGCGAGATTAGCTAATAGTTTTCATGTGAATAGTGATCATTATGATGTAAATAGCAATTTGTGATTCGAAAGGTTCTTAATATAGAACAGCTATGTGTAATCCTTAAATCATTTTGATAAGAATTGTTGGCAGTAATTCTTAAATTTCTCTTTTATGAATCGCAATGTGATTTGTAAACTACTAGAAAGAGAATTGTGAGGCATGATTCTGAAATTACTTAAATACGCATCACGTTATATATTTCAGAAATAACTTTAATTGAAATCATGATATGTGATTGATAAATCACTTAATGGGAATCATGATGTGTGAATTATAAAATACATTAATATGAATACTGATGAGTAATTTGCAAATCGATATGTGATTCCTTAATCACTTTCAGTTAAACCACAATTCGTAGAACCTTTTATATGAATTCTGATCTGTATATCAAGAATTAGTTTAATGTGAATCACGATGCTTATTCATAATCAATGAAACCTGTAGTATCAAATTTTATTCATTAGCAGTAAAACCTAAATGTAAAAATTTGATTAAATGATATCGTACGTAAATTAAAAGAACAAATAGGATAACAATATTAACCTGTCGTAATAATTTCAAATCAATTAAACACTATAGATCACTCGCAAACTAATGACTACAAAACCTAAAATTTGCTAGAAATTTCAGCTTTCAAAACATCAGAGAGATAAACAATAATTTGGTTTGAAAAATCCAGGAGAAAAAAATTTTGCATCTTCTTTAAAACTCCTTTTCACTTCAAGTATTAAAAATTGCATCAATCTTAATTTCAATAATTTTTTTACTACTTTTTTGAAGAAAAATTAGTAGTATTTTAATACCTAAAAAATCAAGTACTTTTCAAGTACCCTATGGCAGAATTCAAGGACTTTACAGGGCCCTGATTTTTTTAAAACCAAATTCAAGGACTTTCAAGGTTTTTCAAGTACCGTGGGAACCCTGGATGGGAAATGCATATCCCCCGACCTAGTCTAGTTTTTAACCCCTTAACTGCCTCTGGCGTATATATACGTCTCGGTCAGAGGATGAATTAACTGCAGCAGGCATACATATACGCTTTCCCGAAGTACGCTGCTTTGCATTGCGCTGCTATAAATAGAACTACACCCCCTACTTCAGAATGCAGTAAAATGACGCAGAGAGTGTTTGCTTTGCGAATGTATTACTAATTTCGGAGGAGGGGGAATGGGAAAAGGATGTTATAGAAAAGTGATATCGTATTAATCGCTTGTGTGTATTTATTTGAGTAAGGTCGGGTTTATTCTTTTTTCACTTTCGTTTCCTGTAGGTATTTGGTGCTTTTTATTCTTTCCATCAACGTCTTCAAAGAAAAATGCATTGCGAAAATGTGCTGTTTGTTCAAGAAAAAAAAATCTTCGTGAATCCCGCTATCAGTGCGATGAATCTTATGTTGGTTTATGTATCTAATCATGTTTCAGGATTAATCATACAACAGCTAAGTTTTAACATCTTTTATATTGTATTTTTATTATTTAATTTAAATTTTGTATTTTCTTTCTTTCCTTTTTCTTGTCTTGTAAAAGTAAACTGTTTTTAAATTGTAAAGCGTGGATCGTTTCCCCCCACCAAAACACCGTGTAAGAAAGTGCACTTGAGCGAAAAATGGTGGCACTGGGGAGTGAATCATGTTAATTTTAATCGGCAGTTAAGGGCTCTGTTTTCTATGTTTTTGTGGACATGTCAAAAACAGCACATAAATTTGAAGGTCAGAAGATGTGAATAGTATCTAAAGAGATAACAACAAACCTCTTTTCTTCTACTTCTGTGAGATACAGAGCTTTAAATGCTTTCAAAGCTGCATCTCTAATAGGCAACTCAATCGACCACACTAAATTCAGTATTTCCCGAACACCAGCTTCTAATCCATTCACTAGGCTGCCAGATGCTGTAGTCAGGAACTCTATAGCTTCTAATACATCAGTTTGGGTAGATGAGTGAAGCAGAGTACATATAGGTTGAACTACACCGTGAATAACCTCTGCAAAATTCAAGGTGTTCTAAAAATAAAATAAAAACACATCAATTCCAAAACCACAAAGTCACTTTACAACAAACAAATAATATATTAAAAATAAAATGAAATAAAGTTTTTAAAATATATCTTTATTTTTAAGTGAATTCAAACAGAAAATAATTTTATTCCTATCACAATTAAAATGAAAAATGTGGGGAACTGAACATCCCTCTCGAAGGACATGGGGGGAATTTTCAATGAAGATAGAAGTGATAGATATGTTTGATAAAAATTTGAATACAAAGTTCCGATTATCAGAGTTTCTGCTTAAATCTAGCAATCAAATATTTCAAGGATTTTTGTGCTCTAGTTTAATTTTTGCTTTCAAAACTACCGCCGAAAAAAAAACAACTTAACTTCAACTACCAAACACCGAGGAAATCGAAATCCAAAAACTTCATCCAATGAAATTATTGCTAATATCGTCAATAATGAAAATGAATCTAGCAAAGATGATTAAGACAGTGATGATGAAAATCAACAAATAAATATCTCTCATACAGATGGACTAAAAGCCATTGAAAGTGCTATTGAATGTATCGAACAACAAAAGGCGACACAAGCCTTCCTGTTATCACAAAAAAAGTGGTGAAACATTGCTGCAGGAAAGTGCCAAAGTAACGTAAAACAAAAAACGATTAAGGACTTTCTGAAGTAAAAACTCTTCAATTCTCTTAAAGTATACTCTTTAAGTGTTTTTAAGTAAACTTTTTAATTATAATATGAAGTGTATGTGGTGTACTCGAATAAATTTTGCAATTGCTTTAACCGAGTGTTTCCCAAGCTATCCATATTAATTCAGATAATCGGGACTCTATGGTACTTGTTTGCTTCTTTTTCATCTACTTGAAAACTTCAGTTTTCTTCTAACAGTAACTAATAAAGACAAGAAACTAAAAAGTTTTGTGCCTGTCAGTTTATGTTATAAAGTGATCAAAAATGTAGTTTGAGATAAAAGATAAATTTTGCTTACAAGACTTAATTGTAACTTACATTGTCTTCAGGCAGAAGTTGAAATTTAAGCACTTCAGTTGGTCGGAAAACTTATTATAATTCTAACTTATTTCATTCTAATTTATTAGAGATTTTTTTCTGTGCTGTTCATTGTGTATTATGTTTAACCCTGTTTGTAGCCATTTAGAAATGATTGAAATTAGTATTGCCATAAGGCACAAAGCTTCTATTATCAAAATTTGATTTTCTAACTAGTGGAAAATGGTCTAAATGTCAGTAGCAAGAACACATTGTCACAAAAAAGGCGAGTTAATAAAAATAAACACTCTCTTATAATTAAAAATAAATAATTTCAAAATTAAAATGTAGGAGCTTATTAAAGTAGAATAATTTTAGAATTGAAAGCAGTGTTTTATAATTAATAAGAGCAAATTTATGTATTAAAATATCTTGCTTTTTTATTTCAGTGATATTAATTTTTAATTATTAGCTATTTTACAAAAATTGTAACAATATATTTTTAACTATTTTCTTTCCTGCTATTTTCCTACGGAGATTGATTTATATTTTTGCGACGGTTTTATTAATTTGTCATTCAAAGATTTCATTTTATTTATTCTCCAATAGGCTTTTCTTATTGATATAATTTATGAGGGTTGGCAGTTTTTTTTTATAATTTTAATCCCCCCTTTTGTCATTCATAATACTGGAATAGAGGTCATTCTTTTACAAAGTTTATTGATTTAACTAAAAGATAAAATTCATAGATCTTTCCAATGCAAGTTGAGGGCAACATTTGGTGTCTCAGATTAATAATTAAGGAAGGGCTTTGGATCAGAGCACCACTCCTTATTTGGAGATGCTATTTTTTTCTTCTTCCTCATTGGACAAGAGAATTTTTGTTACCTTATGTGAATTTTGCTAATTTGTGTGATTCAAAAATGTTTAAGATCTCCTACAGTAATGTGAAAAGTTTCGAGTAGCAAGGATACAGTGAATATGTGATCAGGAAATCAAACAGTGTTATAAAACAAGCCAATAAAAAAAAGATTATTTACCTTGGATAAAAAATAATTTTTCCAAAAAAGAATAAATCTATTTGAATTTAGAATGCAGCATAATAATATTAAATAATTTAATTACAAATATTACAATACAAAACTAGAAGCATAGTACAAATCTGTTTATTTCTAAAAAACTTAGAAAATAAAAAGATAAAACTAATTTTGAATATTGGAAAAACTTTACGAGTGTCAGCATCTAGATAAAAAATTGCAAGTCTATAAAGGTTCAAAAATTGTTGCATTAATTTAATTAATTGAAAAATTCCTAACCAAAATTTAGAAATCAAATACCTTTAAGTATGCTACTAGAGCTTGTTTCTCCAAAATATCTGAATTATCCGTGGACGTCTTTTCCTGATTTTGCTCAGCATCACCCAATACCATTGCTTCATTTTCATTTTCTTCAGTGTTGCCTGAATTTTCTTTAGCTTTTTGTGAATCACCTTCCTCATCAGAGTCATCAAAAATTAAAGCTTTTTCTTTCTCTCCTATAAAATAAAGTTTTCAATTTTTAATTTTATTTATTAAAACTTTTTATTAGGTAACAAATCTGGAGCTTCTTTTCTTGTGCATGCACATCAGAGAAAATAAGTGATTGTTGTTTAAAGGTTTTCTGGCTAGAAAACTCAAAGATTTTGGTAATGAAATTCGATTGACCTACTCAGAGAACTTAGCCTCCTGATGCTAGACTCAGATAGAGATAAAACTATTTCGTAAAAATAAAACCTGTAATATAGCTGGGCAGTTTAACAAATTTCTTGCTAAGGTGGTTTGGTGTAAATAGGACAAACAAAATGTTATCATAAAAAACATGAAATACAAATACTAATCGCTCTGCTCAACATAATTGGACTTTCAATCATTTTGAGTCTTAATATACTAAAATCATTTAACATTTTTCTCCTGACATTTTTATGTTGCCACTGACCTAGAACTTCTAGTATTATTTTCCTAATTTTTAAAATTTTAATAATTTAGCTAATGGTTTTTCTAGCATCCCTTTTTCTTCTAATAATGTATACATTTTGATACCTCTGGTGTTCTCAGTCCCACACTTTATTTATTTATTATTTTTTGTTGTTTGATTAACTTTTTCAATCTTTTTCTCCCTTCCTCGATCTTGCAATTTTCTTCTACCCCTTAATGTTTCTCTCTTTCATTTCACAACAATAGTGAATTTGTTATTATTTAACATGAGAAAACATTTCATTCAGAAATTATTAATTTGATAATAGAAGTATTCTAAATGAATAAGGAATACGATAAATATTGAATTTATGAATTATAGAGTCATATACATAAGAGAAAAGAACAATGGAAAAAGAAATCAAAGATTGAATTGTTTTGAGTTTAATTAGCAAACAAATAATAATGAAAGAGACACAGAAAGTGAAAAAAAATGTCAAATAATAATAATAATTGCAAATCCATTTTTGACAAAAAATTTTCAAATAATTTTAACATCTTATTTTTATTAACAAATTTTAAGAAAAATTATTTTTTAAGTATTAAAAATAGAAAAAAAAATATTTCAGAAAAAAAAAGATAGGAGAGATAAAAATCACAGTAACTTAATTAATTACTTTAACCACAGCAACACAGTATTTATACCTTGAGGCTCATCATCATCAGAATCATCAAATATGACTGGTCTTGATTTTTCCATATCTTTAAGATTTTGGGATTCTTTCTGATAACTCTCTTTTAAAACAGACAATGGAATCTGGAAGAATGTACACAGTCAAACATTTGATGAAAGAACACAGTCACATTACTTTTCAATTAATGTCACCTTTTTAAAATTTCCACAAATCATTTTGAAGCAATACTACAAAAATATTTATTAAGAACTTAATTAAAAAGCATAATCTAACATAAGAACATGAGAATTTGAATTATTTGTAAATGATTTAATGAATAAAAAAAAGCTATAAATTTCTATGATATACAAAAAAATGTAATAAGTTATATGCAAAACTATCTCTAGGATAAAAGAAAAAAAAAAACAACATAATTTAATTATAAAATTTTCTATAATTAATATAAGCCTGCAAAATTTCTGAACAAAATTCAAATTGATACTACACTGAAGAGCCAAAAAAAACTGGTATACCTGCCTAATATCCTGCAGGGCCCCCGCGAGCACGCAGAAGTGCCGCAACACGACGTGGCATGGATTCGATCAATGTGAAGTAGTGCTGGAGATAATTGACACCACTCATGGCACTCTTCTGAATTTAGACACTTCCGCTGGCCACCAAAATCCCCAGACATGAACATTATTGAACGTATTTGGGATGCCTTGCAACGTGATGTTCAGAAGATATCCACACCCCCTCTTACTCCCATTGGTTTATAGACAGCCCTGCAGGATTCATGCTGTCAATTATCTTCAGCACTACTTCACACATTGATCGAATCCATGCCACGTTGTGTTGCGGCACATCTGCATGCTCGTGGGGGCCCTACACGATATTAGGCAGGCATACCAGTTTTTTTGGCTCTTCAGTGTATTAACTAGTGTTTTTTTCTTAACTTTTAATTTTAAAAAGTTTTCAATGTCGTTATTTAAAAACAGTTTTAGAGCAAATGAGTAAGAAACAAAAATAGTTTAATTATGATTCATGCCAACCTCATAATCGTAGTAAGATAAGTAAAATACTGTATATAAATACATTGATCGAATCCATGCCACGTCATGTTGCAGCACATCTGCATGCTCGCGGGGGCCCTACACGATATTAGGCTGGTATACCAGTTTTTTTGGCTCTTCAGTGTATTAACTAGTGTTTTTTTCTTAACTTTTAATTTTAAAAAGTTTTCAATGTCGTTATTTAAGAACAGTTTTAGAACAAATGAGTAAGAAACAAAAATAGTTTAATTATGATTCATGCCAACCTTATAATCGTAATAAGATAAGTAAAATACTGTATATACACAGTTCACTACATGTAAATTATTAGTGAAAAAATTAATTTTGAAGGAATTAGGGATCATTGCTGTGAAAAATAAATGTTTATTTTTAGCAGCTGTAATAACATATGAAACTCTAATTCAAGCTTTTCTTTTAGCTTAGCATAATTTAGCATAACAAAATAGAACATATTCCATAGCATTTTATTTTCAAATTTGTATTTAATTCCCTAATAACCCATTTCTTAATGAAAATAACAATTAACTTAGTTTTTGATATGGTTGCATAAAGGGTATTTTAAATTCTCATTTCAGTTATTTCTTTGACTACTAATATCTTAAATACACATAAGGGCGACCTTTGTGCTGAAATACAAAGTAAGGTAAAACAACATTTAAGAGCACAAAAAATACATGAAATGCATTTCATATATTTTTTGTGCTCTTAAACGTTGTTTTACTTTACTTTGTACTAATATCTTAGTATAAATATCCATATTTTTCCTGCTTGCTATATTTTCGGAACTTCTTTCCGATTTTTATGTTCACTTAAATATTTAAAATGGATAATCTATTATATTTGTTTCCCTCCATCGGTTTGATATACAATAAACTGCTAATAGTGTATCTCTTTCTGTACTCTTGAAGGCAATTGTTCTAGCGTTTTGAATCCCTACTGATTGAAGGGATAGGGCTCGGATCTTTTTCTCGGTTCCTCTGATAACAAAAAATTATATGCACCATTAATTTTAAATTTTCTATGTTAAAAAAAGGAGGACTAATATTATTTATTAAATTTCAAATTGGAGTTCAATTGAAAATTGTTATATCAGGACAACAGTATTAAAATATGAAATTCACTATTCTAAGGGTAGGATAGAGTAGTAAAAAACTTTGCTAAAAAATATGAATACTTTAATATCAATTCGCAAAGATACCAATTTGTAATAAAGCCTTTTTGTAATTGCAAAGCTATTTTTCATTTATTTCTCATAGCAAGGGAGTTGATTTTTCATAGAAACATTAAAATGCAAAATTTAATATTAAAGTGAAGTCAGTAACTTTCTTTTAAGTAGACAATAAAAATAAAATGTATTTATACATAAAAACTAACAATTCAAGTCCATAACAGTGTTGGAAAGATTGATTTGAGTTTAATTATCAAACAAATAATGAATTGTATGTAGGAAAAAAATCATAACAAAAAATACAGTAATTATAAAAAAAGTAATAATAATAATAATAAATAAAAAAACATAACAGAATGTAATAATAACAGAAAGTAAAAGCTGTTCAAAGAAAAATTGCAAATCCATTTTTGACAAAAATTCTTCAAATAATTTTAACCTCTCATTTTCATTAACAATATTTTAAAATGGATTTTTTTTACCTGACAGGCAAATTGATTCACTTTGATAAACTGGGCTAAGAATGACAT
Source organism: Parasteatoda tepidariorum (assembly GCF_043381705.1). Classification (NCBI taxonomy): domain Eukaryota; kingdom Metazoa; phylum Arthropoda; class Arachnida; order Araneae; family Theridiidae; genus Parasteatoda; species Parasteatoda tepidariorum. The sequence continues at coordinate 58,751,730 of NC_092213.1, forward strand.
TGCATTTTTGCGAACATTGCTTGCTTTATCCCTCAGACGCTTTGATATTGATATTCCAATGCGATAAAGTTCAAAAGATGCCAGTGCTTTTTCATCCAGAAGCATTTTCAGGACTTGAATTGCCTTACTTCTAACAAAAGAGTTGGTATCTAAAAGATGAGTCTAGAAGGAAATAAACAGTTATGATACACATTTTATCATACATTGGCAAACTCTCACAATTAAAGATAACCTTTGAAAAATGGGACCTATCATGATATTACAGAAATATCAGAATCAATTTGAATAAAATTGATTGGAAAGTATAATCTTAAAAATAGAAAATAAATAGATACTTATTAATATTTCTTAAGGCACTACCTACAAAATAAAACATGTAATGGAGTCCTAAAAAACTCATTTTTCAGTTTATTAGAATATGTGAAGTTTTCTTTCACTTTTTCAACCAATTCCTTTTCGTGGAAACTAGTTTTTATAATTTTAACTTTTTATTATTGATCTGATATTCCACATGTTATTCAACAAGGAAATAGTGATAGATATGAAAAATTCATACCAAGTTCCCTAAATTTTTTGTATTTGAAAGATTAACATCATTTTAATATGACTAACAAGTAATTGACTTCAAAAGTAAAACAAGTACAGTAGAGCGCCAATTATCCGAACCCTTATTATTCGAACGTCCAATTATCCGAACTATGTCTGAATTCGTTTTTTTTTCAAGTTTAGAATACTTTTTAACCTCTTGACAATTTTTCTAAATTAAAAAGAATAAATAACATCCCCTATATCCGAAGACCATATTTAATTTACAACCTTTTTAGCAGTTTTCTTATAGCAGCCATACATACATGTATGGTGATACAGTTAAACCTACCTAATCCTTCACAACTGAAAATTATCTTCCACGAATGCGAGCTTCATTTTGATAGTCTACAATGGTTGGAATGCAGAAGGAGTTAATGAATAGATAAGTGCTGAGGGTAGTATTGGGGAATGGGTAGTTGTTACTTATATTTAATGATTAGTGATTACAGTGCTTGGAATAATAAATCTTGGAATAAAATTCTTAACAGAAAAACTGAAGTTTTTGAACCAGTAGATCTTTCGGATGAAGATGATGAAATTGTTGCTGAAATTTTGAATGAAAATCGGAACTCCACAGACGAAGAGGAAGACGTAAGTGATCAAGTTCAAGATAGTGGACCTTCTCATATAGAAGCATGCAATTCATTAGATATTGCAATGAATTGGCTAGAGCGTCAAAATGATGTTGATCCAGTTGAGTTGATTTATTTAAAAAGAATAAGGGATAGATGGGTGCTAAAAAAAAAAGCGCATCTTCCTTGAAACGAAATCTTTGCTGGATTTCTTTTGCAATGGAAAATAATTAAAAATGTGGCAAAATGAGTAATTGACGAAAAAAATTATAAAAAACTGAAATATGATAAAAATAATTCAAAATGAAAAACAGTTTTTAAAAAAGTTAATTAAAAATATTTAAAAATTGAAGGAAAAAAACTTTTAAACACGCCAAAGCTATTTTAGATAGTACTACCAGTCCTAAGCCTACAAAAGGTGCGAAGGGAAGTTAGTGCATAAATAATAATCGTGAACACTAGATTTTAAACAGTTTTCCAATTATCCGAACAATGTTCGGTCCCGAGCAGTTCGGATAATCGGCGCTCTACTGTATGTCTAATCTATTGCCACTTGGTCGAAAAAGCTTATCTAACTAGGTAAACCAAATTGCTTTATCACAAAAGATTTTTAAACCATGCACTGAAAGAGTAAATTACCGATATAGTTTACAGCCTTTTTCAGAGTAAAGGATTGTAACCATTTTGTATTGCATGTTTTGTTTATAACAATAAGTAAAGTTTTTGGAGTGAAATGAAATTTCTTACTAATTTGTACATATGAACTAGAAAGAAAATTTTTTTTTGTGTGGTTACATATAAAATTCACCAAATTTATATATTATTCAAAAATGGCTGTGCACCGGCTTAAACACTATACATAACTTTACGTTGAAGATTTCTATATAAATTTATTTTTAACAATACTTATAATGAAACAATAAGTTTTAATCAGTAGGCTTTTCAGTAACAATTCTTTTTTTATGTCTCATTTGGTAATTAAAATCAACCTTATGCAATTTGGTTGAATTTGTTTTTAAGCTAAAATTACAATTCTAAAAATTAATATTGGAAAAAAATTTTAAAAAAATAAATAAATGCAAATTTGGTTACATAGTTTGATGATATCTCTTTATTATCTAATCTCTTAATTAAATAATAGGGAGAAAACTAACAAAAGGTTATCAATTTTAAAATAAAACAGATTACATTTGAGCTTTAAAATAAAATATAATGATGCAAGAAATATATTTTAAATAAAATTATTTTCCAACACACTTATTATAATAAAATTAGGCAAGCAATATTTTAAAATCCAATTATTGTTCGATTTACTTACTTCAATTTTGTCTAGCAATTCTTCTCTAATATTTTTCTGTTTTTCATCAAGGTTTTCATTAGCTAAAATTTTATTCAGAAGAGTCCCCATAATTGACAAGGTGCAATTCCTCATAACATGAGACTATAATTATAAAAATATTTCTTTAAAAAAATGATAAATATTAAAGTAAGAAGTAATTAGTACTAAGTAGAATATTAAAAAGAGAAAAAAATACCTGTTAAAAGAATAAACTAATTTAAAAGCCCTTAATCTACGACAAGATGTTCGTTATCAATGTTTTTCGATTAACACAAAGAATTTAGAATCTCGAAAAAGGTATAATACCAATAACCATCATTTTAAAGTAAAGCATACAGGAATTAAGTGATAAATCAATCTGATTTTTAAGGCGTGCTAGTAAATATTGAAAGATACATCGCTTCATAATAGGAAAAGGCAACGACCATAACTAGTTTATCAAAATAATTATTAAACAAATACAGGACAGAACAATTAACACAAATGACAACTGCCTCATAAGCCTTCGCCTCACCTTTATTGCACAAAAAGTGTCAAGTTAAAACTGTTTTAGCTAGAAATTAACAGGTTATGAGGAGCATAATGAGATGCATGCACATAAAGCAAGGAAGTATGTTTCCTACAATAATAAAGACTAAATCATCCCCCTTATCAATATGAAACAAAAATGCTGAGGAAAAAATTTTTAGAAAAAGATTTTACAAGAAAAAATTATTTACTCAAGAAGAAAAAAAAAAAAAGAACTCTTACCTCCCATTCCAGAAACTGGAGAAGAGACCCAATGATATTTAAAACTTTATCAGGACATTTTTCACATATTGTTGTAAGAAATGTAGACAAAGAGTGGGCAGCAGTTAGATTTTGAGTTAAAGTTTTCATGTCTAGTAAAGTTGCCTCTCTAAAGTGAAAAAACAAACAAACTATTAAGTCAAAGTTAGATTCAAGTTGCATTTAAAAAAAAAAAAAAAAAAAAAATCATCTTTAAAAATTAGTAACTTTAAATTATTATTATAATAATAATGAAATACAAAGATATCTCATTAGTTATCTAATATTAAAATACATATGTACAATAATTTACTACAAATTTTCAAATAACTTTTTAATTTTTACCAGCCCTCTTTCTTATTTTTACGCAAGGATTGTAAGTTAATTATTTAATTGCAACTACCATTAATAACATTTTGTAAGCACTGACAAATTGTGATAATTTAAAATTAAAAGTCATTTTTCCTCTTATATACTTCCTAAATTACAATTTTTTTAAAAATTAATAATAATAAGTATTAATCAGATAAATTATATGCATTTAATGAATTTTTTTAAAAAGGATTCTAAAAAAGTTTCCCTCAAAGAAATAATGACTAGAAAGAATTTATTGATAATGTTACAATACAAAAATAATAAACAACTTTTTTCTATATTAAAGTTTATATGAATAACAAATATATAATATCAAAGCAAATTTATTCATTACATAAAATTAAGATTTTTCAAATAAATTTGAAAGTATTATAACTGGGTGTAATTTAAGAAATTTTATAAACTTAGACCATGCACTTAGTTAATCATATAGCAGGGATGGCGAACCAATGGCACGTGTGCCATTTATGGCACTCGACACAACATTTTGGGCACGCCCCCTATCACAATTAAGATATATGTAACAATTAAATTAAAATTCACGAAAAACAAAATAATAAGCAATTATTAATAAAAAAATTAACAATTAATGCTAAAAACAATTAATAACCATAAAAAACAAGCTAACAATAAATAACTAGCAAAAATAATTTAAGAGTCCTGCTTAAACTAACATCTTACAACCTAATATAAGTTATTTGCCATCTAATTTGCAACAACAGAAGTCACACTGATGTTACTTTAAGTTGAATTAAGTTGAACTGAGACATTGCAAAATGTATTTTATTTCAATGTAAATAAAGAGTTTTGAGATGATAGTGTATTATTATTTTCCCTATAATCACGAAGTCAAAATTATTTGACGGCACGTCTACGACCTCATTAAAATTTTTTTTTAGAAAAGTGGCACGTTGATGCATAAAGGTTCGCCACCCCTGTCATATAGCGTTAGAGAGAAATAGAGTATATAGTAGAGTCCCGATAGTTTCATTCTCGATTGTTCAAGTCTCCTAAAAGATCCGAGCTAGTAAAAAAAAAAAATCAGTTTTTCTCCCAAATAATGACCAACACAAACGCAACATGTGGAGCGATTATCGAGACTGGTTTTACAATTACTATGACTGTATGTTGAAAAACGAAATTACAGTTAGCGATCACATCATTGATTTGCTTCGGTTCAATCAGATAAGAGAAATTTCAAATTCCAAAAACACCACATGACAGCGGTAGATGAATGGTTATGTTTCCATTGTATTTTCGGCAGTTATTGGTTTTCACATGGATTTTAAATATCCCAATATATTTCACACAATATGGAAAATTCGAACCATGTGTTTCAGTATTTACTTTTTAAGGCAATAATTCTATCAAATTTTTGGCAGTTACTGCTAATGATTTCTCTTTAGCTTTTAAATCTGATATTTTTTATTACAACAACCTAATTTCCTATAGACGGCGATTTCGTTTATCTTTTTTTTTTTTTTTTGCATTTACTCGATCAATTTACAAAATGCGAAGGAAATAACTTGTGCCCTCCCCCAAAAACAAAATGTGAGAATATCAATTTATATCAGAATAAAAAATTATTACATGTTCAATTTAAAACAAATTATGCAGTTTTTTTTACAAACACAGCCCTTTTGTTATTTAAAATTAGTAAGTGGTAGTTAAAAACATCTTGCAGATAGATATTAGTGATAGTTTTGTGGCAGATAGCTCAAAAAAATTCTGCAACAGGGGACCAGATGCAGTAATATAAAGAATAATGTAACTTAATGTAATGTACCCTGATCCTATAATGTAAGAATTTTTTTTAAAATATAATATATTTTTCAATTAAATACTGAAATTAAAAAATTGCTTTGTTTCCATTTACTGAAATATTTATTAAATTTTATGTTTTCGATAATTAGAGTTTTTGAAAGTTTGAGGTTGGCTCAGTCTCGTCCACCTTGAATTATCGAGACTCTACTGCATTGATAGAAAAATAAACTAAATTATAGAGTAAACTGTTAAAAATTCCTATCTATTAATATTTAAAACAATAATTGATAATTAAGAATTTTTTAAACTAAAATACACTAAAAAAATTTATATTTAAATAAAAGACATTCTACCTGCATATATCTGAAACTAAGGTGTCAGCTGAACATTCTTGTACAAAATAGACAACAACTTCAGCCATGATATTAGGTAAATGTTCATAATCTTGAACAAGCTGAAGAATTCTAATACTGTAAGCTTTAAAAAAAATAATAATAATGTAAGCTTTAAAAATAAATAAATAAATAGATAAAAAAAACAGTAATAGGATAAATTTAAGCAGTGACCACTTCTGAGAGCTTTATATCTTTGATTGAGAGTCGTAAGTGGAATTTGCAAAAAGTAAGGGACTGAAGCATAGACATTTTTTGATTTCATGTTACATACAGGATTTTTTATGCAAAACTCCAGTTTTTTTACTGCATATAAAGACAAAGTTGGACTTTATTATTTTGTTTCAAAAATAATTCTACAAAGTACAGTCAAATTTTACAACTTATAAAGTCTATTGCTAAATTGCTTTGTAAATTATGATTTTCATGGTGTGTTATATCATTGGATAACTAATATAAAAACATTTATTCTAGGAATCAAACGTGAATTTGAATAATGTTGAATACATATATATATATATATATTTTAAGAATTAAAGAATTTTAAAGTTTTTTTGATTAGAGAACATAAATATTTGATTTAACAAAATGCAAGGATAGAACAGCAGCATAATAATTTTGGAGAGGAAAAAATGTGTTTTGGTGCATATAAATTATGTTTTTAGAGCAGAATGGAGCTAAAACTCTTTCGATTCAGAGTGCTCGCAAAATTAGATATTTGAGCACATACATGAACATTTTAAACACAGGGATGAGATTAGCCAAAAGGCAAAAAAGCTGAATTTCCACAATAGTAAATTTTACACAAGCACAACCCTTTAATAATAAATTTCAGACAGTTTAAGGTAATAAATAATGTGTTGACATACAATTGGTACTAATCTATTATTATATAAATGATTACATTGATACTTAACATTTAGTGAAAATAAAAATTACCAATTGAAAAAAAAAAGCTGGAAATTATATTTTTCCTCAGTTCACATAAGAGACAATTATTACTTGAAAAACTACCTGGTTTAGCAAATTAAAACTACTGAGAATATACATTAATATTTCATTTCTTTTAATAAATACTGTTATGTGATTTATAGCAAATATATCAGTAATATTACTTTTTAAATTATATTGGGAAAAAAAACTTTAACAATGGACCGAATCATTATGTTCATATTATAGTCTAATCTAACTAGAGCCCTCTGAAACATATCAATAACAGTGAAGTAGAAATATATAGTAACTCCTTAACATACAAAAATTGCTATTTTAGTTTGAAAAATTACATGACAATCAGCAACTGTTTAGATAATTGTTTTTTATTTGATAAGAATTTTGCATTTTATAGCATAAATAACAGCAATTATAAATAAAATTTTGATAATAAGTTAACTCTTTTTCCAAAAAAAAAAAAAAAATTAAATTAAATCCCTTTTTAAGTGATTGCTTATGTTTGCTATATTTAGTCGTTAGTCCATCTTCAAACATCTTGTGAGTGACAAATCCTATTTTTTCTTCTTTGCAAGCACAAAATGTAAGTTTTGAATATATTCCCTTCCAGTTTCCTGATGTTGTAACACTTACATATACTAATAATCGTAGTTAGAAAAACAGTCATCTTTATAGTAACTAATTTAAAAAATTTTACTTCTTACAAGAATCCCGATAGTTGATAGTAAAATTGCGTGAATATGAATAACAATTATGGATTTTGAAATCACATGAATATGAAACTAGATATATGATTTTGAAAATGAGAAAATACAAACTGGGATATAGAACTTTTAAAACGCGTAAATACAAATCACGATTCATAATTTTTAGATCGCGTAAATACGAATCACGATGCGGAATTTTTAGATTGCATAAATAAGAATTATGAATTTTTAGAGTGCGTGAATGCGAATCCCAATGCCTTATATTAAAATAACGTATAAATACGAAAATCAATGTTTGATATTATAAACCGCATGAGCAAATCAAGACATTGAATTTTAAACTTGCGTGAATATGAATCGCTACATAGGTTTTTAAAAAGGCGTAAATACGAATCACAATATCGGATTTTTAAATCTCGTAAATAACAATCGCAACGTACAATACTCAAATCACGTGATTCAGAATCGCAACACGCAATTACGATAAGCTATGTTTGATATTAAAATCGTGTGAATGAGATCGAGATATTAGCAGATTCCAGGCTTGGGACCTCTAAAAGGCTTGTCAGAAGCAGCGTCGTTTGAACTACAAAAATCGGATCTATCTGGAGGGCGGGTAAAAAATTCCGAAAATCTTATTTGCTGTGAGTAAACGGAGAAAAAACAGCTAAAATAAGTAAAAATGAGAAAGGTTTGGTAGCTATGCAGTTTGAATTTTCTGTTTCTCTTTGAAAATCGGTAAATTTTCTAAAAAAGCGGAATACTTATAAAAAAAATGAAATTTTTAGAAAAATCTGAATTTTTGACAAAAAAGCTGAAATTCAAGTGATAAATGTGAAAAAAGCGGAAATCCGCTAAAAAGCGGAAAAATCTCATCCCTGTAAACAGTGTTGCCAGGTGTCGATAACCGTTCACCCCCAGATGGTGTTGTAAAATCCCCTAAAATTTTTTTAAAAAACCGCAAAATTTTTAACTTTATGCACAAGTATTAAAAAATAGTACAAAAGTTAAATAATGTATAGAAAATTCATATCGAACACGCGAAATAGCATCAACTGTAGAAATGTTTATGTGCTTTTAACTCAACTTAACAACATTTACAAAATGCTAACTTACTTCTTCCAGTCACCGATGTTAACCACTCTACAAAAAAATTTAAGTTTAATTTGAAATAATGTGCTGATAATTCAATAAAAGGATGAACAATTGTACTATTAATTTAGCTTTAAATTGCTTTTCGTGTTCTCAATCTTTCTTGTTCTTTTGTACGTACTTCTTTTTTTCTTTTTTCTTAGGCATTATTTTTAAATCATGCACATTAAGAATTTTAAATAATTTGAATTCAAATTCACCAGGTTGATCAAACTAAGTAATAACTGACTACATTCAACAAAAGGGTTAAGTTCTAAAATTAAAACTTAATCCTTTTGTTTTGGTTTAACATATTGATTTTCATATTACCATCTCACACATTCAGTTATGAAATTTGATATAAGAACGTAACCAAAATGAAACTAGTAAAATTCACAAATAGCCCTAAAACAAACCCCTAAAAACAAATTCCCCTAAAATACCCACTGAAGATAAAAAATCCCCCTAAGTTTAGGGGGAAAACCCCTAATCTGGCAACACTGATTTTAAACCATATTTGACAGAGCCTAAAAAAATGCATTATTAAATAAAAAATATGTAATAGATACACAACAAATAATTATTTAAATAAGCAAATAATTACTTTTCACAATTTATTGCTACAGACTTGAGTCATATTTAAATAAATATGCATTTTAAACAATGGACTTGATTTATTTATGCCGATTCCATATTAATTCCTTGTCATTTATAGATTTTTTTGTTGACCCCTTCCACATGGCATTTGCAATTTCAATATTTTTAATACAATGTTAGAATGGCAACAGTGATTCTGCTATACCTTTCAAACTATGGGTTTTAGGATTCAGGACTTTCATATTTATGGGTTTTTTATTGCTTAAAGCAGGTCTCTAATTAAAATATGAATTTTCTACCTCTTTATTCATCTATCAATATCAGAGATGCCAACTGTTATGGACACAACAAAATATTTAAAAAAAACAAACAATAAAGAGCTACAAACTAAAATCTTCAGATTTTATGACTATTTGCCAGCTTTTTAAAAGGCTTAAGACTTCTTAACTCGAATAAAGTGGCACATTACATAGGCCTTTAAAATACTTAAAAGTAGTGGTGAGTAAAAACCCTATAAATCGAATTTATTAAAAGAAGAATCATACAACAAGCTACCATTTGAAAATATTTATACACTGTCCGGAGCAAATTGGCATCTCTGCAATATCCACATTCATAATTCTTCTTCTTGATAGAAAAAACAAAAAAATTATGAAAGAAGAGTTTTGGTCAATTGAGGCGTTTAATTGGGACTGATCAAATACCTGTATCAAGTAAAAAAAGCGGCGTTAATTGATACAATAGAAAAAATTAAAGAAGATAGAAAAGAGATAGATAAGAAACAGATTTTTGTTCATATGTATATAACGTTTGATTATAATTTTATCGACAAACATTTATTGGTGCACTATTTTTTAGCCCCAGTAAGAGAATTACAAGCTCTAAAAGACTATGGTTCATGTTCTCCCCAACAATCTATGGCATATTAGACATTACATTGCTTAGGCGGAATCACTGAACAAGTGGAATTCTTTATTTAAGTTATAGCCTCTTGACATCCTCTATTCAATTGAGGAAAAAACACACCTAACAAAACACGTTAATCGATATTTAGATGAAAAATTAAAATTACTTGCTGTTTTGGAGCCCCAAAGCTGATTTTTACATGCAAATTTGGCACAAAATTCGGAGCAGCTTGGAGCAATTTTGAGAAAAAGGGATTTTTGAGTTAAGGAAGCAGAAATTTTATTTTGGAGCAATTTGAGCAGCTGTTCTAAGCATGCATTATGTGAAAAAATTGAGGTCAAGAAAACTTGTTCTTTTGCTATAAAAAATCTTAAAGTACATTGGCTAAAAAAAATTTTTTTTAAAGGCCATAAACAAAAAAAAAAATATATATATATAGTCCTTTTTAACATATGAGCCACCATTTCTTAGCTAAATTGAGTCAAATTTCTAAATGGCCCCTTAATAGTAGTTTTCGTCCAAATTTTCAGAAAAAAATCATTTTAGCTCTTTCTTATCAAGAACTTATTTTACAAAAAATTTCGCATAAATCTGTGTTATGTTGGTACCAAGTTTTTATTTTGATCTATTGCACCTGGGACAAGCCTTTTTAATGAGATGTTGAATAAAATATTTAAGTAGCAAAAGTTTATTATCCTACCTAAACCAGTTCGGTTTTCAATAAGAATCGTTCCTAAAAATCGAAATATTTCCATCTTGACACTTTTATCTCGTGCCACATCAGCATTTTCTAGAAGCTTGAAGAACACATTTGTAACAAAACTAAAATCAACAAGAATAAAACAAAAGTTTTTTCTTTTAAATTTTGAAAAAAAAAATTTAATAAATAAATAAATACTAATAAACCATGCAACTGAAATCATAAAAGTAATAATAAAAATAAATAAATAAAAATATTTAAAACAAACTCAGGCCTACAAAATTAAAGTAGAGATAAAATAATTAACTAAAATTTTCAAATAATCTAAGAATCAAAAAAACTTATTCATTTAACATCTAAAAAAAAAAAAAAAAAAAAAAAAACCTGACTGATTTTTTTCTTCACTAAGACTTTGTCTTTATTATATAACCTAAAAACCTTGTACATTTGTAATAAATTTTAACATTTGGGAATTATTTGCACAGGACAAAAAAGTCCCACCTAAAAGTTTTTTTTAAAAAATAATTAAAGGACTATAGTGCTGATTACAATCCTACCTATCCCTTAATGAAGTAACAAATCAAACATTTAATTTCATAATTTTCTACAGTGATATTTTCCCATGGAAGAAAGGATTTCCTTTACCTGCCTTTTTCCTAAGGAACTTGGTACAAAAAGTAAGCATAAAATCCTATTGAAGTGATGCCAATTTTTTTAACTAGCTGTCAGTAATTAGAAGTACAACACAGAAATATACAGTTAGGGTTTACAAAATCAAACTAGAGCAATCTTATAAAACTCAAACTAGATCATTGTATATACTACTTATTCTATACAAGTACATAATATTAATAAACTTATGCATCAATTTAAAAATTTAACACTTAGGCAAAGGTGCCAAATTAAAAAATATACAATACTGAAATTTTATGCTTCATTATAAAGTCAAATTGATTACTTGGAATTGAGGTTTTACTTTTCGGTTAAATTAGAACTAGCTTAGATTGCCTTTTTCATTTAAACCACAAAAAATTTTTATCCACAGAATTCCAGTTCAGATTAGTTTATGTTCTTTTGCTTTTCTATAAGAAGAGAAAAATAAAATTTCAATTCTTATAGTTGGGTAAACCAAACTTTTGTCACCAAATTGAAAACTCTTAAATGCAACTTTGCTTTGTGAAAGAACCAATAAAGCTATAACTAGAAGAGACTGAATAATCATTTGATGAAGGTTTAATGAACCTTATAACAAGTCTCATTAGTAAATCTTCAACCACCTTACTCAAATAGTGAATCTATTTTTTTTCCTAGTTGGAGAAAAGTAAAACAATGCAAAAAAAGGGACATAAATTTCACAATAGCAGTTTTCGCACACACACACACACACACACATATATATGCATACTTTACTTTTATAAATTGGAACAACTCATTCTTAAAAATAAAATTTTCCAGAAAGCGATTTAAAAAAACTGTTTATATTAAAAAGATTAGTGCTGTCATTGTCACCATGGTTTAAAATTTTTTTTGCCATGCACAATTATCACGCATAGTTCTTAACACAAACACTCAAGAAATATATATGGAACACTCTGATAAGAAAATGCTTTTGACCTCCTTTTTTGTTTTTTTTTTTGTTTTTTCATGATCCACTTTAGCAAAAATTTATTAGCAGAATTTTAAATTTTCTGCAAACACATAATCTTATGTAAGGAGATTAAAAGAATCCAGGTTTTTCATTTTTTAAACTAGTAATTAGTTTTAAAGTAATTAAATTCAACAGTTTTGATTTTGTCTTTTATCTATAAACTAAATTATATAATTATGAGATGTTACCTAATAAGAATTCTATTTGAATTTTAATCTGAACATAAGAAATTTTTATGTTCCTTTTAAAACAAAATTCACTAAATAGTGAAAGGATTTATATTTGAACATACTTTATTAACTCATGTTCAATAATAGGTGGAGACCAAAGCTTTTTAATAGGCAATCTGAATAACTTTTTAATAATCACGAGGAATTTCACACGTTCTTCAGGCCATTCTTTAGATTCAAAATCATCAACAGATGCCTTTTTTCTTCTTCCCTAAAAATATACAAAGAAAATGATTAATTTTTAACCAGATATTTTATTCTCATAAGTGTTTGTACTTCTTTCTTTTGATGACGGCAATTAGCCATTTTTTAAGTAAAAACAGTGATACTTAGAATGATTGAATTAACTGAATGAACAGAACTTTGAATGAGTAAATTAAATTGACAATGCAAGTTAAATATTTTAATATATAAAAGGGGCAAGAAGGTGGAGAGCTCCATAGATGACATTTCTCTGGAGCTATAAAGTTTCCTATGCTCTAGGTCTCTTTTAAAATTAATGTTTTAAAAGTGTTTTAATATATCAAGATTAGCACTATATTAAATATTACAAAAAGTTTTAAAACTTTTAATAAGAAATTATTACTTTATAACTAATGGATCAACAAACCAGCCTCAACAGCAGTTAAAAATTTTTTAAAGCTTTTAGTAAGAAAATTGATTAGTAAGAAAACAATGAAAATAAATATTAACTAAAGTTTTTATTAGGATGGTTTAAACAAATTCCTTAGTGCTCTCAGTCGATGTAAAATATTTTTTAGAAAGCATAACTCAAAATCATTAAAAAAAATAAAATAAACTTGATTTAAATTATTAAAATTTTAAACTTATAAAGAACAGTTTTTGTAAAATATTAAAAAAAATCATTATGTTCAAAAATTTATGAAGTCAAATTAAATTGACTTTTTGCAGTGCAATCACATATCATTAAAAAATATATTTTGAGCTAGATAAAATATTTGCACCTAAGTAATAAACTTATAGAACGGGGGGTTAAGCTTAAAGTTTTAGAAAGTTTAAAGATAAAACTTTTTTAAAACGTACTTTTACAATATTTGCAGCAATAGTCTTTTTCAAAATCTCTTCTTCGTATACATTTGTTAATTGACAAAGTAAGTAAATACACATCTTCAATATATTTCGGTTAGTAAAACACAAATCCTGGTCTAATTCCTCATCTTCATCTTCCAGCAAGCTTTCGAGTGACTTAAACATCTTTTCAGCAACTGAAATTAATTCATTTCTACTTCAATTTAAAAACCAAGGAATTAAAGAACTTATTATTTAGCTATACATATTGTTTTCTACAACATATTTTTTTTAACTCCATGTTATTTAACAGTACAAAGTAAGGAGAGTAGTGTGAAGCTGGTAAATTTCGGTACAATTTTATTCTGGGATTCAATGCTTAAATGGGTTAAAAATAAAATTTATTGAGAAAAACATATATTTCTTTTTTATATGAGAATCTATTAGTTCTTGGTTGCATTTGAACATATATGTATAAAAATTTATTATTCGAGTAATAAAATATTATCATTAAACAAACCAAGGCTCGAAAAAACTCAGAAATTTTACCCGTCCCCGAGGACGGCTTGTCCAACAATGTACCCGTCCACCTTTGAAACTAACCCGTCGCTTCTAAATAAATAAAAATATAATTTTCTTTAATTTATTACAATTATTTATATAAATTGCACAATGAATTAGTAGTTACTAGGATTACAAATACTAGGAATACATTATACAGTAATAAAAGAAATACTAGGCTACTAATAGTAAAACCTAGTATTTCTATTATGAAATAATTTATTTCTTTGATGAAATAATTTAAATAACAAAAGTTAAGTTATCTGTCAATTGTCATGTCAATTTATGGTACTGCGTTTTTTTAAATGAATCAAATATGGCGTTTGCCAGTTCCACAATCAAGCCAATGATTTACAGAGGTTTCTGCACAGTAATCTGAAAGAGGTTTTTCATTTAGGTAGATGTTCATAAATAGGTTTAACGCTTCTTGTTTAAGACCAGTAAGTAATGTGTTTTTTTGTAAGTTCATTGCTGAAAAGCCCCTTTCAACCACTGCAAAACTCCCAGACAGAGAAAACATCAATTCTACCATGCGCAGTATGCTGCTGTATTTCGAGATTAGAGGGTCATTTTAGAAGTGAGGAGCGAGACTCTTGTAAGATAACAAGAATTGAAAATGTATCACGAACATTAAAGGGAAAATGGCCGTCCGTGCGGACGCAGGATTCGAGAAATTTGTTGTCTGCGGGAAATTTTTGACAGCCGAGGACGGGCGGTTTTTTGAGCCCTGAAACAAACTCAAACAACATATTGCATGCAAACTAACGTTATAAATTATATCTGACATAAAAAAAAAGAAAAGGAAACGAAACAAACAAAACAACACTAAATATCTTTGAGATCTTGGTACACATATTTATTTGAAAAATGTTAAATGTTGAGATGTAAAGTAAGTTGACAAATTTACATTGCACGAAAAATAATATCAGAGTTTCCTAGTTAATTAAAAAGAAAAACTAAAAACCTAGTTAATTATTCAACTCTTTTGCTCTCCTTATATTTTAACTATTAAATATCATAAAAAAAAATTTTCCCTCACTTATAAAGTCAAATTTGAGATTCATAATATTTCAGATGGATGACATAATTATTTGAGTAGAAACAATGCACATGTACTAAGAACATGTTCGGCTAAAAATGCAAAACAAAATTTGATGAGGAGTTTTTCAGTGTGCAAAAAGAAACGGAATAAACAAATTGGGTAAATGTTAAGTTGAGACTCATTCCCTCATTTAAATTTAGATAGTTAAATTATTTTCTAAAAATCTAGATGGTGATTTAATTTCTTATTATGCAATAGTTTAAGAATAAATATTTTTATTTCAATTTTATTTACGGACATGAACTTCAAGAGCAAATTTTCTCAATATCACAGAGTGAAAAAAATGACACTTTTCTGAGGTCTTAATGTTTTTAAAGACTACTAAAAAAATTTGTTTTACATAGTTATTTTTTAAAGCAGTTAAAGACTGACATATACTTAAGCAGGGTTCCCACTCAATTTCAATGAAAATCCAAACTATATTTTATCTATATCATGCAATTATTCATAAGACAACTTTGATTTCTTATTTGTAATGTCAAATATTAGATTTTGTGAACAAAGAAACATTGAATGAGGATAGAAGCATAAAAGTTTCACTAAAATGTGAAATTTTTACAACAAATAATTGTAATAGAAGTTAGAATTATTTAACTCTAATCTCAATAACTGATTACTGTTACTGACAATTCTGAAACTGGTTATTTTCCAGATTCAATGTAGAAATTTTCCAGTTTTTTAAATTTCAATTTTCCCTGTCTACTCCTTACTTTCAAGAGGCAAAAAAAAATTCCCTGACAATTCCAGGTTTTCCCTGTTCTCCCTGACCCGTGGGAGCAGTGTTAAATATATTCACTAAAATTATTATTTTAAACTTGCTATTAACTAAAATTATTCCTGCACCATTCCCTCACTTTAACAAAAACTTATAATGTTAGTCTTTTTTAAAAAAATATTAAGATGATTTTTACGTTCCTCTTGCTTAGTACTTTTCCCAATATCTAATTACAAAAAATTAGAAATTTCTGACAATTTTTTTTTAAATTCATGGGACACCTAGTCTTTACTGATTGAAAGAATAGTTTCAAATCTTGGCCTTCACCTACAGATGTGAACATATTTTCCACACAGTTTCATTTATTCCACTTTGGTTCTACTCCTTTCACTCTTATCTTCTATATCTCAGAAATTAGTAGATCATCCATCATCTACTTGTGCTAGGATTAGTTAAAACACAATAAGTGTCATTTGTCAGCTAAAAGTTGATGAAATTTAAAAAAAATAAATATTTGAATTTTGCACTTAAACTTGTTTTTCTTGCCTAAACTTGTTACTGTTTTTATTATTTTAAATGTTATTTTTCTTCAAATTTTTTTTTTTAAATTCAGGAGAGCATTTTTTCTTAATTTCATATGTGTTACTCTTTTTCATAGTTATAAAACATCGTTCATCAAAGTTTCTTAGCCGATCCAGAAAACCAGGAAAGTCAGACATCCAGGATAGTGATGGTCCTGAGCATCTCGGATAATTTGTCATCTACTGTATTATGATTTTTTACACATTGAAGTGTTTTCAGTGTCTACCTCCAAGTCATTGAAGTTGACATTGTCTGATCGTTATCATCTTTTACTACAAAGCTAACTATAAGAAATTATATTTTGACTTCTTGAAGAAAGCAAAATTTTTCCTTGAATCATCTTTTTATAATAATTTTAAAAAATTATTTATTTATGTTATTTAATTTTTTGTATAAAATATAACATATACATTTAATATTCTAGGTAAAAACTTCATAGATACCGCTTGTAATAAAATAAAAGATACAAAGCTAAACGTTTGGACAAAAGACAGGCTATATGGTGTCTCGCCTTTCTAACGAAAAATAACTAAAAATATTATCTTTTAAAAATACAAAAAACATACATCAGTTTTTAAAAAATATATATATTTTAACTTGATGAAAAAGACGTGATTGGGCACCAGGGATATATAGCCAAAGATTGCTTTGCATATATATTTATACAGTGGAATTGGGACTATTCAAACTATTACTCATTTGAATCAACAATGCAAAAATTAAGATTGCCAAAAATTTGGAGAAAAGTAAAAGTAATTAATGTTTCAGATATTTTTGTCTACATAATCACAGCTATCATTTCTACATAATCACCGTTTGTCTACATAGACACTGCTTTGTCATCTAATCGTGTTCTATTGTAATGCAGAAGATTTTTTTCTTCTTAAAATTACCAAAAGATGCACATATTTCAATATTGTTTCCAAGACTATATTGCTTTAAAGATGGAAATAAACTGTGTCATCTAATCCTTTTTCTAAGTTTAGGTACAGCACTACGCCTTTTCTCAATAAACAAATTAAAAAATTCTCAGGTGAGTCATAGAATAACATTTTATTGTGATTCATATTCATCATATCAATCTGACATTTCATCATATCAATAACATTTTAATGTGATTCATATCAATCTGACATTTGAATGTCATGTTCGACATTATACAGGGTAAGTTATCTTACAACTTAAACTATATCATGCTTTATGAGATTTTTTAATTACACACCTGAACAACTCAAGCGCTCAAGGATGCAAATTAATTTTGTCCTCATATCACATTTTCCAACGACTGTTTTTTTTGTTGTTGTTTTTGTAATTAATATTTTTGAATATTTTTATTAAGATGCCATTTATTTATAGTTCTTAATTCAGATAATCATGAATTTTGGATTTGCAAGGTTCTAAAATGTACATAAATATGCATGGTTTTTGATATGATTGTTAAAGATTTTCTTAAAAAAAATTTGGGGGTTAAAAAATGTTTTGTTTATGGCATACAATAAATATATACCACAAAAAAAAATACAATTAACTTTATTTTTCAAGATATAATTAAGTTCTGAGCTGCATTAACAACAGTTCTTCTTTAAATCATAATGCATACATAAATTAAACTCAGTGGCACAACATTTCATGAAGAACCAAAGGATACTGTGCCAATCACAGTTCTGACTTCAGGCTTAATATTATATTACTGAAAATTATATTACCAGGCTATTTATTATGTTACCGAAAAAACAATAATTTAATAAAAAAATATGATACTGAAACTTCAACAGAAACTCTTTCTTTGGTTAAGTTAGTTTACATTAAAAAGAAAAAAAATTAATAACATCTACACATTTAACATGCTCTCCAAAAATTGAGAAAATTAACACTGATTTTATTTTAATACAACAAATATGCCTTCAATATAAATATTTTTCAAAAAACATTGTGTTTGTTTACCTTGAGCAAGAACTCGAAAAGCAGTAAGCAATGTACTTTCATCAAAATCTTTAAACTGTCTGAAAAGATAAAATATCCATTAATGACTTCTTAATAAAGTCAAATGTCATAATCAATAAACAAATTAAATACTATGATTTTGAAAGGAAAGAGCATAAAGTCAAAATTGTTTATTATATTAGAAAATTTATACTTTAACTAAAATAAGATACATTAAGTTGTATTAAGAAAAAAATAATAAATAAGAAACTAGAAAAAAAAATTTTTTTTTCCTTCTAGTTTCTGACTTAAAATCTTTAAATTGACATAAATATTATTTTCCATTAATCTCTCTTTTTTTTTAGGAAGTATCAGATTTTACATAACCCAGCTATTGTTTTATATGTCTTTTTATAATTTGAATATGGTTTAAATAATTTTAAACAATAATATCATGTATCATTGTGCAAAATTAATTAATATAAGTTACAAGAATTTGCTACTAATAAAATTCATCTAATAAATAATAATGTGTAGGAAGGTTTTCAACACTGCTTGTCATTGCCTTAAAATGTCTCATTTGGCAAGGTAACGAATGACCATATTCGCCAAATTTTATACCTAAAAAAGGAATTTTTTCTTTCCTTTTTTGAAAGAAATTAGAAGAGATTGTTGATTTTCTTAAAAGAAATGATAAATGGCAACTGTATCAGTCGTATGCAACAGGGTGGACCCTGTTGCAGTTATGCACCATATATTTTGTAGACTGCGAGATAGGATTCAGTGTTATGAACTTAACAAAAACAAAATTTAGATACCGAAAGTATACAAAAAAGAAAAATAATATGTGTTTCCTGAACATTCCTGCTAGCGCATTATATAATGATAAGAAGGCATTTGATGTATGCATATTTAAGAGAAACAGATGAATACTAAAAAAATTAAATACTTTTAATGTTAATTATTATTTGTAATTAGCTATTTTTCAAAAAAAAAAAAACTTTTTTATTTATTGAACCTATCAATGTAACATTCTAAAAAGCAGAGATCACTTTAGTAGAACATTTGCGCTTTATAAAAATTGAATATCTTTTTCTTTCTTGACATTCTGAAATTTTTAAAGTTTAATTGATTTCAATAATTTGCATAGCTAGTAATTGTATATAGCTTAGTAAGAAAGGGGAGCAAAATTAGTTTGCTAACATTATTTTCATTTGGCTAATATTTTATTCGGAAGATCAGCCAAATCGCTAAGGTTTTTTAGAAGTCACTAACACTTTTGCAGTAAGAATTTTTTTCTTACATTTGAAGACATACGTATTTTATTATTCTTAAAAAAATGTATATTTTTTAAATGGTAAAGTATACAAGGCAATTACTGTATTGGATAACATTTATCCTTTCATTCAATATTGTTTAAAAATACATTTTTGTTACATGGTCGTATGTGGTGGACAAACCTCTCCCGCCTTACGGCATAGGTCCACTTTTCAATGTTTCTCTTTCCTTTTCTTTTTTTTAAGAAATTAATATTATAAAAAATTAACAACTGAGCATATTAAAAAAAAATATGAATGGGAGAGATTAAGCTATTTATATTATTGAAAAAAAATCAAATCATAGGGTTAATTTTTAAGTTAAATAAAAAGCTGACAAACTAAACCGATTCCCCCCATATTGGGGTGTCTTAAAATTATTAAGCTCTTTGGCTTTTTCTGAACTTCCAAATTTCCTGTAACACACAGCAAATAACCTCAGTCTTTCTCCCATTATTCAATTAGAAAGTAGGACAGTGCAGCTTTGACCACCACAGCCAAAATGCTTAAAGGATTAAAAAAAAATTGTAAAGTAAGATTAAACATTACATGAGTTATAATTTTAGTGTCTTCCTTTATAGTGTAGGTATACCTGATTACAATATTGACTAATAAGATTGAAAATAAACAGTTGAAGAGTAATAATGGAGCAAAGTAAACAGTTCAAGTGTATAATGGAGCAAAGTTAGCGAAGTTAATAAAGATGGTTACCTTATTAGATTACAGTACAAATCAAAGTGTTTAAAAATAAAGCCATCACTATCATCATACATGGAGCGTTTCAGTTCTAGGGTATAAAAAACATTCATAAAAAATAAAATGCAACTATAATAAAACTTACTATTAGTTGAAACAGAAAAAGTTTATGCACATTACATTTTTAATAGAAAGTCAAAGTAGCAAAGAAAAAAAATAATCATATCAATAAATGACAAACAAGATAAAATACTTTTTAAAAGAATTAAAGATACACATAGAATAAAGTATGCCTTTTTTTTAAATAAATAATTATTTATGTTTTAAAAAAGTTTTTAGATGAATAATAATTAAAAATTATTGTTAACTTTACACAGATGTGAAATAAAAAAGTGGAGAGGACAACAGCTTGGAAATTCAAATATTTCTTTAAAAAAAAAAGTTCCCCTCAAAAAATACACAAAGAGATGTGTTTTGAAGCAAGATAACATTTGAACTTGTGTATTTGTGAATTAATAGGACAAACAAAAACACACTCAGAAAGAGTTAAGGGACAAATTTATTTATTTACTCAATGAGTTATTAGTTATGAAACTCAATTGACAATGTTGCAAGCTTGCCGAAAGAGAAAACAGAATTTTGCAAGAAATTTTGAACAATTAGTAATAATACAAAAACACAATATATGTAGTATAAGAAACAGCACGGATATTGAAATAAAGGCATAAAAGTAAAAAGCTGGAGAAAAAAAAATCGACATTGATAACCATATTACATTTATTAACAATATCAACATTTTAATTCAAAAGAAAACAATTTTGGTTTAAAATATTTTTAATTTTTAAATAAATCTTGTTTAAGCTTTTTTGTTCACTGAATATTTAATTAGTAACATTTATTAATGTTTTAAAATAAAAAGATTTTAGAAAATTTATTGCAATTTCTGCTTTTTAGTATTCCTTTAAGCCATAGGTTATTACAGCATTTGAAATAATATTCAGAATTTAGAATCAGAGAATACAGTTTTTCATAAAATAATTAAGGAAAAAAGTAAAATGTTTCACAAACAACATGATGCAAATAACTTTTGAAAAATATATCAACCTGAGTAGTTTAGAGCTTTAAAAACTGAAAGAATTAAATTTTTTTTTTAAAATTCTAATAAAAAATCATAAAAATGTTAGTATTACAGTGGATTCTCGAAGGTTCAAATTTCCAATAAATCTGAGACAGTGAAAAAATCAGTCTTGCTCCCAAATAATGAGCAACTCACACACACACACAACATGTGGAACAATTACTTCAATTAAATGTTGAAAAAAGAAATTAACAGTTTAGCGATCACATCATAGATTAAGACAATTGTCCGCTGTTCAACCTGATAAAAAATTACATGCAATACAGTGGTTTTCTCTTTGCCTTACGTTGTCTGCAATGCCATACACAGAGCAACAGCCAAGGCAACTTCAGACAACATGCTACTTAACGGCAGTGTCTTTTAATAAAAAACATTAGACAATTATTTTAAAGCCCAATTAACCTGATGCAGTAGCATAATGAATAATGTAACTTGGTGTAACACAGTAAATGTATCCTGATCCTCTAATGTAAGTAATTTTTTTTTAAATATAATATAATTTTTAA
The DNA here is from genome assembly GCF_043381705.1 of Parasteatoda tepidariorum. Lineage (NCBI taxonomy): Eukaryota > Metazoa > Arthropoda > Arachnida > Araneae > Theridiidae > Parasteatoda > Parasteatoda tepidariorum. The sequence continues at coordinate 58,773,963 of NC_092213.1, forward strand.
TTAAATACTTAAATTCAATAATTCTTTGTTTCGATTTATTATTTATGTGTTTGATTTGTCGCATTTTATGTTTTTCGATGATATGAGTTTTCGAAATTTTGAGATATTCTCAGTCCTATCTATCTCGAATTAACAAGACTCTACTCAGGGGTCTGTCCAGGCCGAATTTACTACCCTTTAGCGCTACCTTCACAAATTTAACTTTAGGAAAAATGTTAGTTTCACAAATTCATGTTTAGGAAAAACAATAGTTTCACAAAAAACTTTTTCTTAAAATTTTATTTTTGTATCCCTTAAGAAACGATAAATCCATATTTTTGTGTTGATTTTTTAATTTTTCACAAATTATGTGTAAATTTTCACAAAATAGGTATCTCTCAGAAAAACCTAGACAGACCCCTGCTACTGCAATGAAAATTTATATAATTTCTTCTATTTTAAATGCAATGCAGTATTATTTTAATAAAAAAAATGAAAGAGTAGACAAATTAAAACTTAAAAAACATTTGTAAAACTTAAAAAATTTTTACAATATACTTTTTATTTAAATGGAGTGAATTAAAAAAAAACTTGGAATAAATGTCAGAAAATCTGCATTTTTTTTAACATAGCTGTTAATATACCTATGTCAACAAAGAATCATCCATTCGATTTAATATTTTGAATACATTAAAAAAAAATTCATACAATATGGTTTTGTAACTCAACTCATCCTCAGTTTTTGACAGTTTTAACAGTCATCGACTGCTTAACCAGTTTTTGAAGGCAAAAATCTAATCTCAAACAAAACGTTAAGACAAGATAGGAATAGTCAATAATTAAAAATTATAAAACTCCAAATATAATAATAAATAATTAAGAATAAAAACCTGGAAATAAAGAAAGAAATTTTAAGATATATACTAAATCAACATCCAACTTACGTAACACTTCCACTGTTATATATTGCTTAGAATACACTTCCTGAACCGAATACTGCCGGGAAGAATTCATAAAAAGATCATCGAGCCTAAATGGCACGACAAATTCTGATTCACACATACTGTTATCTGAAATAAAAGGTGTTTAAGTAAACATTACGAGCTTAAGCAGAAAATATTATATAATTTGAAACCATAATTGACCTGTTCTGGAAAAAGTATAGGTAAAAACTCCATCTATCCTCCCGTTAAAAAAGAAGAAATTTCAGTTTACATCAAACAAATGTGCTGGTTTTATATTTGTTGATCTTATTTGTTATTTAATGAAGTTACAAATTGGTTGAAAAAATATCTTTACATTTACCCTTTATGTTCAGTTAATCTATTTTTGAGGTAAACAATAATCTTTAGATAGTTCATACTTTATATTGTTTACCCCATTTCACAGTAAATATAAAGATTGGTATTTAAAGTACTTCACTTACTTTCAAAAAAATTATTGGAGACAGACAGATACTCTAACTAATATTACGGATTCTCTGTGATTTCGAATTTTTTCTTTTTTTCAGTGGAAGTGAAGTAATGCAAAAATTTTTTTTAAATAAACATATTTTTCTAAAAACATATTAGAACTTAAGCTTTCATCTGTATATTATATGTATCTGTTTAAATTACCTGTGTTTAGTGGTGGACAAGATTCTTTTAATTAAGTTATTTAAATTTAAAAACATCATCCAAGAGAGATTTTTTTCCCCGTAGCAATAGGTGTCTGGATAAAGGACTAAATGACCAAAAAAACGTAAAAAATTAGGATTATAGAAAAGACATGCTTTAGAATAAACATTTAAGGTGTTCATAATTGACTTAATGAATGGGCAGAACTACATTGCAAATAAATAGAAAGTAAAATTTGAACAAAATAAGATACCTTTAAATATTACTCGTTGCTTTAAATTTCAAACAAAAACAAATCTTCCGCCTTCAAGTTGCTGCCAAATTTTGAAATTAACGGACTTTTAAAAAAAAAGATTATTATTTTTGTATTAATTTCTTTTCTACTGACTGTGCTTATTTATGTACTTCCAGAAGCATTTTCTATCAATTCCCTCCCATAAACTATATTTTTATTTTTAATTGAATATTTTTCGATTCTGATTTGCTCTAGAAATAAGCCTCGTGCTAGTAGACGTATTCTTCAGAAGTTTCGATGAATATGATATTTTGTATCTATCATTTATCTCTTATATCGATAATGATTATTGACATTTTTCGCAGCGTCGTTTAGAGGCAAAGCGATATCATGATCAATGAAATGAATAAAGAATTTAAAACTTATTTATTTTTAACGCACTTAAATAACTAGCTAATGATTATCCATTAAAATTCGTATGAATCGTCAGAAATGTATGTTATCCTGTAATATTTGAGAAACACTTCATAAATTTCAGCCATATTTTACTTAAGACTTTTGGTTTCTGTTTAACTATTTTAATTTTTAACTCCGACAACATGATGTCATTAAATAATATACCTAATAATATATCCAATGTTGAGGAAACATCACCGGAAAAAACAGCCACCGCTCCTACTATTGAGCCCGAAACTCCTGTCAAAAAAGGTAATCCAGCTGTCAAATATCATATCGATCGATATCTCAGCAATAATTTTTATCTTTTTTTCTATTATATATAATAAATTTCTAGTAGTTTAAAATGTTATTGTGTAGTGATTAACTTTACATGTACTTTTTTTTATATAAAGTAATATATTTTATTGGAACTCGTAAGTAAAGTTATTTTGACATTATAAATAGTTCTTATTCTCCTTGGAAAAAAAAAAATAGCATTCGTTTTCACCTTATAAATTGTAGAATATATAAGAGTTATGATTTTTGATAGGTAAACATTACTCATAACTAGTGATTCCTTAACTTGTTGAAACTTTATAAGCATAAAACACTATTCTGTTACAGGTAGGGTGACCCGGGGTAGTTCACGATCACTCTGTTTCTGGGGTAAATAATGATCACCTAAGTTTTATTTAAAAAAAAAATTTTTTTTTAAATTTGAGACATGGACAAGAATGCTTGTACACTTTACTAAAATATAACTACATTTACTTAATAATAGCTTTTTGTTTTATCTAACAAAATAAGTATCTTTTAAACTGCTTTCTGTATTTTCAATTTCAAAGATGGGTTTCAAAATGTGCACATTTCTGCAAAGATCCCCCTCCTTCTCTTAATAATAAATATTTTGAGTTACTTTATATTTCTTTGATATAAAAATAGTGTAAGCTTTTGTTTAATTGTTTCACATCTACTGTAAACATTATAATTGATTATAGGAAACTATATCAAATGTTGCCCCCTACAGATGGGGTAATTATTGATCACTGGGGTAATTCCTGATCATTGTCATTTCTTCTTATAAATAGTATATAAAATAGCTAATAAATAGCTAATTGTCTTTTCTTAAATAACAGTTCATATTTATTAAGTGGAACAACTATAAAATATATTTTAACTGTCATCACAAAATTTGTTTTTAACTGTATACAAGACTGTATTCTGATTTGCACCATTTCTGGTTTGTCTTACCTTGCTTCTATCTTAATTTTATGTGTGTACATCGTTAGAATAATTTTTAAGTTTATAAATTAGCCTAGTATAAATATGGTGAGAAATTATAAGCCTAAAAAGGATACTAAGCTTCTAGAAAACAAAATTAGTGAATTTCTTTTAATGATTGAAAATGAAAATTTCAGTGTGAGAGCTGCTGCCAGAGCTGTTGACATACCTTACTTAACTTTACACTTTCCCTTAATGAAGTTAAAAAATCCAGCAAAAGTAACCCATGTGGGAACTCTCTTATATTTCAGAAGAACATGAGAATGAGTTGGCTGATTGCCTAAAATGTATGGCACGATGCAAAGATTTTTGAAAATTTAAAGTGTTAATCGTTCTTCTTGCTTTTAAATAAATCATTTTATTAGCTGCTTAAACATATCTTTTTGGTTTATTTGTTTGATCTTGATGTCTTATTTGTTAATTACCATTATATAATTATTTTTAAACAGCCCCTTTACAATAAAAACTGGTGATCAGTAATTACCCCAGAAGTGATCAGGAATTACCCCAGAAATGATCAAGACCAGGGGTAATTCCTGATCACTAAAAATTTAAAATCTTTTAAATTCTAATTAGATTTTCAAACAAAAGAAGGTGGCATAGGACTCATCTCATATAGCCTCAAACTTCCAGTAAATATTAAAATTCTATTTTGAATAGTTTTTTCACAAAATAGATGTTTGCATTTTTTGATCAGGAATTACCCCAGGTCACCCTAATACGGTTAATATTATATTGTGCTTTTACTGCAATAAAATTATATTCTTTATGGTTTGTATAGAAAAGATGTTTTAAAATTTTTCTATTTAGTATGTAAGTTATAGATAATAGCTGTTTTTATTCATTGAAAATTTAAAGCATATTATGTATTTGCGCCAACTGCAATCCCTAAGGTACCAAAAGGGATTTTAAGCTTAAATGAACTTGAACCAAAAAAGAAATTTAGGGTTGGTCCTTTAGGGTTGATTAGGTATGTCCTTCAACATGGCTCCCTTCTAATCTTTGAGCCACTGCCTGGAAATCAAGAAAACTTGATTTATTTGGCGTAAATGCAGATACAGAAATCTTGATATTTAATTGATATTGATTATGTGCCACTTGTCATCTCGTTTTTAAAAAATCATATTTAAACCAGAGATGAAAGACTTCCCCAAAAAAGCGGAAATCCACTTTTTTCTCCCAATTTTTAAAATTTCTGACCATGTTCCAAAAACTAAAATTTTTGGGGAGTCCAATTAGAGAACCCAAGCCTCCCGAACGATAGTCAAATTACCGCGACTTCCACTATAGACTGGAAAGGAGTCTAAGCATTTCGTTCCCGATCGCCGATAATTGATTTCTTTTGTTTGGCTGATTTTCGGAATTTCAAATATTAGGGACTGCACCGGAATCTGCTAAAATCGCAATTTTTAATCAGATGATTTTCGTATTTAACTGATTTAAAAGTTATGTGCTATGATTTAAAAGCCATACTAGCAATTCCTATTCACTCAATTTAAAATTCCAATAATGCGATTTGTATTTAAGCATTTTTAAAACCCAATATCGCGAATTCGTATTCATGCATTTTTAAATACAATATTGCTCTTCGTTATCACGCAGTTGTAGTATCAGATATTGTTCTTCTTGTTTGTACGCTATTTAAAAGTTACTCATTGCGATTCGTATTTACGTGATCTAAAAATTATGCATCACGATACTTAATTACGCGATGAAAAATTCAATGTCGCAATTAGTATTTTCGTCTTTTTAGAATCCAACAGTGCGATTCATATTCACATGATTTTAAAATCCGAAAATCGCAATTCATATTCATGCGGTTTTAAAAATTCAAAATCATGGTTCATATTCACGATATTTTAAAATCCGGCCGCACGATTCATATCTGCGCGATTTTAAAATCCAAAATCGCGATTCATATTCACATGATTTTATAGTCCAATATCGTAATTCATATTCACGCGATTTTGAAATCCAAAATCGTGATTCATATTCACGTGATTTTAAAATGCAATATCGTGATTCATATTCACGCGATTTTAAAATCCAATATCGCAATTCTTGAAAGAAGTAGAAGTAAGTTTTCTCTTGATTTAGTTACTGTAAAGAAGTGGTATATTTTTCATTAGCAAGTAATTTAATAGTCATGCCTTCCTATAATTGCTTAATTTTTTTTTAATATAGGAGTGGTCACAATTTTAAAATTATATTTAAGAAAAAATTTAAGCTAACTGTCTAAATGCTTCTGCCACTTTAAATATAAAATAAAAATCTCCCAGCATAGTTAAAAGTTGCTTTTGTAAATCTCAGTATCATATAGAGCTGTCCTCCCCCCCTCTCCTCTCAGTGGCCTGCATTGTAAAAGTTCTGCTTTTTTTATTTTTCACCACTTTCATGCCTGATTTAAACTCATCCAATCATCTTTAATTTCATTTCTGAAATGTCCATTACTTAAAAGGAAATTTCTCTTGAAGATTATCCATTTTCGCTAAGTAAGATTTCTAAATAAAGTAAACTAATGCTTCCCTTAATTCCAAAGTTTCGAAAATCTTTAAGCAAAATTTTCAATAAATGTCTAAGTAATAAGATATATTTGAAGATCATTAAGAGATGCGCCAGTTTTGTATTCTAAAGATCTTATGATCTCAAATAATCGATTTACTGGTTTCTCTTTTTTTTTAGCAATTACTTTGTGATATTTTTATACAGAGCTGTAAAGTCGTAATATATATATATATGTATATATATGAAATCACACTGTTAAATTGGGCCTATAAGTTGTGGAAATTCTTGTTATTTTTCTGTGACAATTTTTTGTTACATTGAAAAGTGTAACAAATATGTGAAGAATTTGTCCACAAATGTTGTTACACTTGATTTCATGAAATCATTCAACTACTACATCTCTATTTAAATTCTATTTCCTATAACGAGGAATTAGCAAGTATTTGGAGCACATTCGCATACAAAGTTCACAATTTTAGTTAAAACAGAAAGAGCATGCTGAAATGACTTCACACCAGCTTTTGCACTCAGTACTCATGCTCAAATTTTAAAGACTGTTGGTGTTGGAAATATTTTTAAAAATGGTTTTAGTAAAAGTATGTGAATAAAATAATTCAATTTGTATTTGCTCTGTGTGTCGTCTAGTGTCTCATTTTTCAAAGGTGCACCATATTTTGTCGATTCACAGTGAGTTATTTGATAAAAATTACAAAATAAGAATAATTTCCGAAGTTCTTGTTTTGGTAGATGATCTGTGAAAAATTCAAAGCATTTAAATTTAAGTGTAATATAATTGTAATGTAATCCTTAAATATTTTTCATATACTACTTCTATGAATTTTATACTTATCTAATGATCTGTTAACTTTAATACGGATTTATAAGTTTGAAATTGATATCTTTTTTTAAAAAAACAATAGAACAATATAAGCGGGGTTCCACTGGGTTTTTGAAATGACACAATAAAAACCTGTTGAAAAGAATCATAAACTGTTGCAATCGGATAAAGTGGTTGAAAACCTGAGATGGGTCATGACAGCTTGATTGTAGAATGTTTAGCTCACACTTGTGAGATCATAAGCTGAAATCCAGTCAGCTAAAATAGTGTATTAAATAGTGACTGGGGCACGTTAAATATGTTGGGGTCACAAAATTTTCCAAGTTCCTTGTGAAAAATTAATACCTCTGGTGGTACTAAATCAGTGATTGATTGTTCTCTGGTTAATATCAAAAATTACGATCTGTAGATGAATGAATGGGTCCTCCCTCTAAAACGGGAGTGTGGCAAAAATCGTATTCTTGGTCATAGATGGTGGTACCATTAAAAAAAAAATGTGCCCCCACTATCTTAAATTTGCTTGGTTTCTCAAAGGAGGCTTGCTAGTCTTCGCAAGCGACATAAGAAAACATTACTTTTTTAAACATGTATATTACTTTCATTATACTATATTATTACAATATACAGTACAGAACCCGTTATCCGGAAATCAGAAAACCGGAAAACCAAAAAACCGGAACGAAATTCGATAAAATTTCCCCCCATTTAAAAAAAAAAAATTTTTTTTTCCCTCATGAGATTTTAGGATTTTTCTTTTTTTTTTTGAAAGATGTTCACCTTACTATCGTTTTGGAAATAATCATTAGTGTATTACTTCATCGTTTTTTCTTCTTTTTAAGATTATTTCCAAATTTTTTTTTAGTTGGGTTTAACAATAAAAAAACGTCTTTTTGTAGCGATTCCGAAAACCGGAAAAATCAGTTATCCGGAATACCGATGGTCCCGATCGTTCCGGATAATCGGTTCCCTACTGTACTACATATATATATATATATATGCAAAATATATTCTAATCATGAATATTGTGTATAAAAAATAGTGAAAATTATTCAAAATTTTAACTGCTTTTTCAAAACACGTGGTACTATTTTTATTTATCATTATTATTTGATATATTATCACTAGCCAGATTATATTTCAGATAATAAGTATGCGGAATCGTGGCGACATTGTTGCAGAGAGTTAGGGTTCTTGCAGAAAACCTCTCCTTTGGGAAGTAAATAATTTTGGTTTTCTTTTCTGCAGAAATTTTCAAAATTTTTTTTTCTCCAAAATTATGTTTAGAAGATTCTTTACTTGCACATCAGTAGGGAAAGTAATGGTTCTGACTTTCCTATTCTCATTTGACAATAATGAAAATTAAAGAATAATGAAGTAAAAAGTACTATTGATTTTCATTTCTGTAGAAAAGTTCGTAAATTTTTTTTTGTGATAATTTTAATATTATTATGCACAATTAAAATTATAGTTTACGCATTTGAGTCTATTTTAATGCTACCAACTTGCGCCGATTCCATCGTGAATATACATGGTGTTTTGATCATTTTTCGGCAATTGTCGCAAGTTTTTACTTGGTTTTTTGAAATTTCGATGTCTTTCATTGCTTAATTATAATTGATATTCTCACGACTTTTAAAAAAATACCAGTGTTATGAAATGTGAAGTTTGATCCTGGATTCACAAAGTCACTCTTAGACGAGCTTGGTTTGCGCTGATATCCTTGCAGTGTTTTAGTCGATCTTCAAACAGTTATTACTAAGAATTTTCACATTTTTGTTTTTAAAAAATCCCACTGTTTCTTTATACAATTTTATCCCACATGAAAATCAAATCACTTATTTGATTATTTATTTTTAATAGGACGATTCTATATTTTTTATCACTTGTGCTACCAAATTTCAGTGCAATTTTAAAATTCTGGTTATTTCTCAGTTGATCGTATTTCTATGTATTACGCATTTTTGTAATCACTTTTTGACATGCTCCATCCATCTGATAAAATCTTGCAAGTATTTTGATTGTATTTTCCACAGTTATTGATATTGCATCTCAAAGACCAGGATGCTCTTGCATTAGATAAACTTATGATACTCAAAATTTGCCACAATAAAGTGATTTTCTGTGGGAGATTTCATTTTTGAAGGGTTGTGAAAATCTCTGTACAGTATTTTTTATAAAACTATGCAGCATTGAAACAGTTTTAATACATATCAAATATGATAATATGGGTATTTTTCTATCTATGTTAATATATTGCTATCTACTAAAACTGCACCAATACTAGTAGTGCCAATCACCAAAATTATTTATCATTGGCATCAGTAATAGTATGGTGGATTTTTGCATGTCTCCTAAACAAACTACTATTTCTTCACTTAAATTTTCAGTACGAGGCGCATCCAGAAAGTAAGTTTCCCTAGTTATTTTAAAAAAAGAACTCATACTTTCAGGACTATATTTATTGGCAACAGGTACAGCAATGTTTCAGCTATTTTTCAACACAGCCTCCACCAGAATTGAGACACTTGTCGTATCGTGGGATCAACTTTTGTATCCCTCTGTCGTAGAACTCTGCCGTCTGTGAATGGAACCAGTGTGTGACAGATGTCTACCGTTACTGTGAAACACTTCGGAAATTGGGACGTACCATTTAAAACAATAGTCGTAGAATGCTTACTGCAGGTGTTGCGCTCCTCCATGACAATGTTTGTCCACATACAGCACGGCCCACAGCAGCTGTTTTGACGGAATTCGGCTGGGAGTTGTTTGATCATCCACCCTACAGCCCTGATATTGCTCCCAGCAATTTTCACGCTTCCTTGCGCTTCAAAAAATTCCTTTTCTCCGGTGAGCGTTTTGGCAACGACGAATAGCTGAAGATGTCTGTCACATGCTGGTTCAATTCACAGGTGGCAGAGGGATACAAAAGTTGATACCACGATACGACAAGTGTCTCAATTCTGGTGGTGGCTGTGTTGAAAAATACCTTAAACATTGCTGTACTTGTTGCCAATAAATATAGTCCTGAAAGTATGAGTTCTCTTTTTTTTATAAATTAGTGAAACTTTCTGGATACACTTCGTACATCGATAATTTAAAAAAAAAATTATTTAGTACAAATGACTACAATTAATTTAGCGTCTTTCGCATTAATTATACTATGGCAATTTTTTTTTCATTCTCTACTCTTGAACAAATTTATTTTTTCTCAATTTTCTATTTCTCCATTTATTTTTGTTTTCATTATATAACTTTTTTTATTTTGAATATTGTTGATTTAAATGCACAGATATTTTTTAGAGACATAGTTTAAAAGCATAACTATACACAAAACAAACATGTGGTTTCAAATAACTTTAGAAATATGCATTGGGGGTTATTCACTCATGCTACCACAGATCCATTGATCATTTAGTTTAACTGGCATAACGGCTAATAATTAATTATTAAAGAATGTGCAATAAACTTCCTTTTTAAATAATGAGAGCTATAGGCTATAAAATATGAATTAAGTTATCTTTAAAATATTTGAAAAAAGAATAGGACCATCTATAATTTAATCTAAAACAATGGCTTTATTTTTGAAGTGAAAATATTATAATGATAATTTTTTTAGTGTAACAAAATTATTTGTTGTTGCATGAATTATATTTGTTTTTAAATTAATTTTATGCATTTATCTATTTGACAGATGAAGTAGTAATTTTTATAAAATGTCTGAATGTATGACCAAAGTTTGTATCAAATGAATAATTTGTTTATTTCCTTTTTATTTGTCATTAGTTTATTTATTTATTTGCAAATGATGATCAAGGAGAGAAGAACAGTTTATGTCCATAAAAGCCGATTCTGAAAGGGGGGGGGAAATAGATGAATTTAAAGTGTTGAGATTTCTCTGAATCTAACATAGGATTGAAATAAAATAAAAACAAAAATATCACAAATGTCACGAGCATTATTATCCTATTTTGTCCCTAAAAATTTCAAAACAAAGTTTACAATCTTTGATGTTGAAGGAAGTAGTTTGAAATTCTGTTCGGACAAGAACCGTTTTTCCCTCCTATTTTCTCCCCAATCAATATTTCCTCGCTAGTAATCCTATCGTTTACTTCGCTAAATTCTTCTTTGTTCTTCCTCCTGGTCTTTTTTTCTGAGGTACATTCAAAATACAGAGATTTTATATAATTCTCCTGAATCAGATTCTCCAAAAAACATAATCTGAAACTGTAAATCTTGTTATTTAGCAGCCTTTATAGGGAATTACTATCTATTATTACTGTCAGAAAATTTTCAAATGAGACTGATTTCCCTCTCTTATCTATGCTGATGGCTTATTAATATTGTTTTCACTGGTTTGTGCCATGTGAAAGCTTAACTAAAAGTTCTTTTTTTTATTTTTTAAAGTTTTGGTAGATTAGAAACTTATCTTCCCCAGACATTTGGACAAGAACAGTTTTTCCCCTTCACTGTGTAATAACTCTCGGAAATAGCTGATTTTTCAAGTTTTTGATTTGTTAAAACTTAGAAATCCTCAAAATGCTACAGATCGTTATTTTTAAGAAAACTGGATGTAAACCATTCTTCCCCCTTGATTTTCAAATAATTAACAAACATTTTTGCATGTGATTTTGTTTTGTTGTGTTTTCTTATGCTTTACTAATTTGGTAGGATTTCAATAACACCAACAAATTAACAAAATCTATTTCAACCATTTACTCCAAAAATACTTAACACTCAGGCTTTTTCTTGCAGGTATTAAAAGAGGCTCCTTAAAATCAAGTGGTAAAAAACAGAAATCAAATGAAAATGATATAATGTCAAAATCAAAACTGAGAAAATTTCTTAGAAACACTGGACAAGAGTATGTTACAAAAAAAGGAAAGGTTGTTAAAGCAAAAATATATGATGATAAAGATTGTGGGTGCTCAAGAAGGTGTAAAACAAAGATCACAGCTGTAGAAAGACAAAAATGTTTTGATAAATTTTGGAAAATGGGTGATTTTGGTAAACAAAATGCTTATCTCAGTGGCTTAGTGACACGAGAGGCTGTGAAACAACATCGTCCGAGATTGAATTGCACAAATAGGGGACCAAAAGGTGTGACCTACCAGTATCGAGTTAATGTCGGGCGAGTTAGCAAACAAGTGTGCAAAAAGTATTTTTTACAAACTTATTTAGTTTCAGATGGCAGATTGTCCAGGGCTCTTAGAAAAGAAGAAAATGAAAAGGAACCTGGTGAAGATCTGCGTGGTAAAAAGCCACCTGCTAATAAAACGAGTGAGGAACAATTGAACAGAGTTCGGGATCATATAAATAAGTTTCCTCGCTACGACAGTCACTATGCATTGAATCCCAAAGGAAAATATTTAAAGTCAGATTTGAATGTTAAAAAGATGTATAATATGTATGTTGAACAATGTACTTTTAATAATACACCTTACGTGAAAGAAAATATATACAGAAGTGTTTTTAAAGAAGAGTATTCCTTAACATTCCTGTCTCCAAGAAGAGATCCTTGCAGTCATGTTCGTTCTGAAGGAAGTCGTTCGCAGAACAATTCTCCTCGAAAAAAAGTTTGCAAGTCTCATAACAACAATAATATGGTACCTGAAGGAGGGGTGCGTCCACTCTCTCCTCCCCAACCTCCTCATGCAAAGTTTCCTGCTGGTCACCAATCTTTTTGTCCTACTGATATTGTCAAATGCACATATAATGACATGACTGCACTACCACAAAATATGCCTCAAGATAAAAGCTGTCACATGCAGTGCTATAATCCTTGTCCTGATTCACTGCACTGTCCTGTGTTGCCACATAATTATTTTACAACCCATGAACAAAGTGTCCATCATAGTTATCCTCCTGCTCAGACTCCTAATTTCTTTAATTTATAATCAATATTCAGTGTATGTGTTCAATTGAAGGTTTTGCTATAGTCTTTTTTCATGAGCTGCAGCAGCTCAACTTAGAGGCAAAAAGGGGCCTGAAACCTTTTATTTGAAGTAAAATATTTTACCCAGTGATTCTGCTTACACACTATAATGCATCAAATACATCAAAAATTAAAAAAAGGGATGCAAGAAATAAACTAGGATGATGTATCTCATGGGATGCATAGGTCTACTGTGTGGGAAATAAATAGTGTGCTAGCAAAATTATAACCAAACTCTTATGCATATTTATATACATTTAAAATTTTTCCTCTTCATTAACAACTGAAATTAGAATTTTTCTGAGACTGAAATTACATCAATTTTTTTGTATAATGCAAGTGTTTCATCCGTTCCAATTGAATTGTCAAATATAACTCTACTAGTTTTGAATTTCTTGGTTTTGTCTATTAATTGATTGGATAATCATGTTTTGAATTTTAATAGGTGTCTAAAGAAATAGAGAATTAATTTTTAATAGTAATCTGCTTAAGTAAAGATGAACTCTGAATTGTGGAAATCCTGGGTCTCATAAAGACCCATAGTTTCTAAAGTCTAGCGGAATCAATGTTTATCTTTAATGCTTCATTGAAACATTAAATTTTCCATTTGACTGCATTGAAATAGTATTTTACTAACATAAACATTAAAAGTCTTTGCAAACATTGAAATTTATTTGGCAGTGCACTTCCTCACTCATTTAGGTCTTGTACTGCAGCTGTCATAAAATGAAGTAACTTTATTAAACATGTTCTAAGCAGTTGTATATTTTGTTATCTGCTGGGTAACAATTTACTATGTACTCTTATGCAAATAATCTTTTGCAATTCTTCTACTGACAGTTCTATAGTTTGCACTTATAATTTAAATTCTGAAAAAATGTTTTCAAAGTTTTATAGCTTAATATTTGGATTAGGTTTATTTCTATATACAGTAAAAAGTTGTAACATCAATTTCCTTATCTTTTTAAACTTTTGCTGCTTCTCTATGTATTCCAGAATAATTTATGTGTCAAAAAATGGTAAATGGCTAAACCTAAACAAAAGTCTATTTGTTATAATTTAAAATGTTTTATGCATTTTGTTATCAGTTAGTCAAAAAATTTATTGACAATTTTAAAAAATGACATATTTTACTTATAATATACTTCTGGATGAAGTAATGAGTTCATTTTGGCTTTCTTAATTTTTAGCAATTGACTTCGTATTTTGTGAATAGATTCTTTAGAAATAAAGTGTAATTTTTTTCTTACAGAAATTTTGCTTTTGCTCAGAATTAGGAATTAGATCATGAAATCTACTGTTTTGTATTGTTATTTTATTTTTGATTTGCATTGGTTATTTTTTATTTTTCCCTTTAATTTAGGTTATCCCTTTCCCCTGTTTATTGCATTATATATCAGCTTTTCATAACTATTGTTAAGTGTCCTATTTTGTCCAAATTTATAAAAGCTAAGCTTAACCCATTTGAAAAAAAAAAACTTTTAACATTTCATTACTTTTACGCCCTTTTATTTTTACAGGTAAAAAAGAGAAAACATCCGGTAAAAAACGTGTGAGAAATGAAATGAACCACAAAACTAAACTGAGAAAACTTTTGAGAAACACAGGTCAAGAATATATTACTAAAAAAGGTAAAGTTGTGAAGGCTAAAGTTTTTGAAAATAAAGATTGTGGCTGCTCAAAAAGATGTTCATCGAAAATAACCCCAGAACAAAGAGAAAAATGTTTTGACAAATTTTGGAAAATGGGGGACTTTTCAAAACAAAATGCTTATCTTAGTGGTTTAGTCACACGTGAAGCAGTTAAGCAGCATCGTCCTCGACATAATTGCAAAAACAGAGGGCCTAAAGGAGTGACATATCAGTACAGAATCAATGTCGGGCGAATAAGTCGCCAGGTTTGTAAAGTTTATTTTTTAGATACTTTTGTGGTTTCTAATGGGAGATTAGCTCGAGCCCTGCGTAAAGAAGAAAATGAAAGGGAACCTGGTGAAGATTTACGGGGTAAAAAAACACCTGCTAATAAAACAAGTGAAGAGAATTTGAATCGGGTTAAAAATCACATCAATAGGTTTCCTCGCTTTGATATTCACTATAACGAAAATAGCAAAGGGAAATATCTTAGTTCAGATTTGAATGTTAAAAAGATGTATGGAATGTATCTTCAAGAGTGCCATTTTGAAAATCAACCTTTTGTGAAAGAAAATATTTATCGTACGGTTTTTAAAGAACATTTTAATCTTACTTTCCTCACACCAAGGAAGGATACATGTCCCCTTGTACGTGCGGAAGGTAATAAAAGCATTAATAGAGTTCCTCGTAAAAAAAATCCTCTTAAACCACCTATGCACATGGAAACTGAAAATGGGATGCCAATGAGACCACCTCAAAGATGTAATCTGCCACAACAAATATTTTGTTCTTCTGATACTGCAAAATGCTCATATAATAACACAATTTCTACATCTGGTCTTCATCAAGAAAAAGATACTATTTACAACACTGGTTGCCATCAAGCACTACTTGGAGGACCAACTTCTTTTTATCACCAAGAGCAACCACCTCCTCATTTCCACAATCAAACTCCTAGCTTTTTTAATCTCTAATTGGCAATGATTTTTTAAACACAATTTTTAGCTAAGTGTGCTGAAGTACCTCTGAACTAGGCTTCCTCTAATTGAGGTGATTTTCTATACTAGATAGCATTTTGCTTCCTCTAAGCACAGATAAAATTAATGTTAGCCATTGGGGGGAAATTACCATTTTGGATCATTGATTCATAATTTTCAGTGCAATGGTTCCTGTTATTTCAAAATTACATGAACCTTTTCATTTAAATAAAAAATGAACATGGAACCAAAATTTCTTCTAAAAACATTAAATGACCCATATTTTTATTTTTAAAGGAAGTAGCAACTAGTGTGGAACAAAAGTCTAGAGGAAAATTTTCCAAATTAATTTTTTTTAAAGGAATTTTTCCTTTTTTGTTTAACTATCAGTCTCTATCTCTTTTATCTTCGAATTAACTTTTTCCTATACCAAAAGCAGATAAGATTTAGTGGATGAGTCAGGATTGTTTTTTTTTTTTTCCCCATAATTCCTGCTAAAATGTAGCAAATAATCAAAATTAACTTTAAATTTCTTTCAAGGGGTTTCTTGGGGAGGATTTTCCAAGCATCAGAATTTTTATGACATGTTTAAAAGCCAAAATTTTTCAGTTATTTTACTGGTGAATAGGAAGAAATATGCATAGAAT
The DNA here is from genome assembly GCF_043381705.1 of Parasteatoda tepidariorum. NCBI lineage: Eukaryota > Metazoa > Arthropoda > Arachnida > Araneae > Theridiidae > Parasteatoda > Parasteatoda tepidariorum. The sequence continues at coordinate 58,790,042 of NC_092213.1, forward strand.
TATACCAACTGTTTTCCATTACATCTATTTTTAAGAATAAGCAAAAAATAATTGAAGCTTTGTGACTTGGCATTAGACTTTCCTAATTCAGTGGCACTTCAGTAATCACTGATGAAATGTTAAGTGAAATAGTTAATTGAATCACATTGAAATGAAAAAAAATATATAATTAAAATTGAAAAAAATATATAATTAAATTTCTACATTTAAAGTTTTATAATTTTCTTTTTAAAAATTGAAAAGCTGATTATTTTGATAGTTCCTTTTTACGATTAGATGTAGCATTGTTAATTTAGCTATATTTGCATATTTTTTTATAATTTATTTTGAGTCTGTGATTTTAGGTGCAAATATTTATTTTTAGTATGTTTTTATTAAATTTCTGGTTACGATTTCTAAATAAACTCTTATTAGCTTACTAAATTATTTATATAATTGTCAAAAATTCTGCATGACAGTTTTTTACATTCAATTATTTATTAATATTTAAGGAGTAAAAAAAGTAAATAATAATAAATAAAAATATTAACTTAACACCTTAAAGTTATAATTAAGCAAATTCTGTTTTGAGTAGTTGTAAACTGTTCTTAATATTTATGATTTATTATTGCTTTAATATTTAGTATATTATAAATGTTATTATTCTTATTATTGTTTTATCTATGTATTCCCATATACTCAATCTCTTATATAGAGCCAAAATTTTTATTTCTAAAATGCATGACCTTATTATAATTATTCTGTAATTTACAAAATTTATTTACAGTTTGTTTATTAATTTACAAAATTTAATGGACGTTTATTAAGCATTGACTTTTTTTACTTAATAATTGGTTGTGACTACTTAACAGTTTTTATGTTGTGGATGTTATGAGAAATGATTTATAGGATAAAATCCTAGTATATGTTAAATGTCTGGCACAATTTTGAAAAACGTTACCAACGTCGTAATGGCATTTGTCGCCAAACTGTTGATATTCTGGGCAAATGTGTACTGTGGAGTGGCACTAAAAGAGCAAAACTAAAACTCGACTATTAAAGAAAATCAATGTCTTACCAAATCTACAACTACAGATGGTAAATTTTATCTCCTTATATAACATTGTCTATGCTGCTAAATCCACCGTGTAACGTATACTAGGATTAAGCCAATTTATAGACATTTCCTCTCATGAAATTTTGGTATTGTTTTTAATGTTATAATATTTATTATATTTTATAGAATTGTTATTAGCTTTTATTCACAAATTAATTAAATATTCATTAATAATTGTTTGGTTTTGCATATATACAAGTATAATATACAAGTTTTTAATGGATAGAAACTCCAAATTAATTTAAATCAAATTTGAAAATTAAACAAAAAAATTTTGAGCTAAAATTAATATATTATTTATTATTTTAGTATATCATTCATGAGAGTTATAACAAAATCTGTTTTTTTCTTTCTTTCTAAGAATTTGTTTTTGCTTCCGGTGTCGTTATTGTTCTGAAATGAATTAAGTGTTCCATCTATAGAAGCCTTTTATTTAAGATATTTTATGTATTGGATTTTTTTTTACTAGTAGCCATATTTTATTTTATATATATTTCAAAGTTTAATGTTGTTTTATTATTGTTGTTTTTTTGTTGTTGCTTATTGAATCTTAATTTTGATTTTTACCATCATCTGAAGCTGATTTCTATTTTTTGCTTTAAATGGTAATTATCTAATTAAGTCAAGAAAATATCTTATGTAAAAAATAGGTTTACTGCAATATATACATATATGTTTATTGCAATATAGTTGATATGATGAGCTTTGTTTGAAGTCATAGTGATTTAAACCCTAGTAGGGAATTAAATATTTATGTAAACTACAACTACCAATTTTAAAAAGCTGATAAAAACTATTTTTAATTGGATAATCAATGATCGTTTCAGATACTTTAATTTTTTTCTACCTAAAATCTTAGTTGATACTTTTACGTCGGTTTAATTAAATTCGCTATCAGATTTATCTTATCTTACACCGCAAGAGAGTGTTCTTTTAATGTTTACTCAGCTGGTCATTATTTCTCCGCTGTAAAATATATGGTAAAAATTGTTTCTTTTGATGTTTCATTAGTTCATTAAATAAATATATTTTTTTTTCTATATCATCAGGTTTAATCACAAACCTTAATACCAAACTTTGAAAAGAAATATTAAAAAGGACATATTGTATATTGCATGAAACATATACAACCAAAATTTTAAGGTTGTAATTGTAAAGCCATCTGAGTAAATTTACGTTAAAGTTTCCACTGTTTACATACTTTTGTTAACAGTGGAAACAGTTTGTTTTGTTTCCACTGTTTTGTTGTGCCAATAAATTAATCCTGAATTCAGTCATGCTCTTCTCTTGATTAACAGTTAAACATTTACAGTTAAAAAGTTTTTTTAAAATTAAAACAAAGATAATTATTTCTTTGATTAATGAATTAAATCACTAAACTGTAATTTAATTTTAGCTTTAAAAGCTGCATTATTAAAAGAAATAAGTTTAATTTAATAATATAAGTTAAATGTGATGTATAGGCTAGTATTTAAAATAATAAGACCCAAATATTTTCTGATTCTCTATTTTGAGAAGAATATATTGCCAAAGCATGAAGAGAGAAATTTTCATTTGCTGTTTTATGTTCCTATACTTTCTTTTTTTTTCTTTAGAATAGTTCAAAAGTAATGCATTCATCAAATTGTATACAGTCTTTTACCAATTATATTCCAAAATCTTTTTGGTAAATTATATTAAGAAGAAATTGTTACTAAACAATCCCATTTTATTTGGTTTTCTTATATATTTTTTGTTATTTATCATTAAAGAACAAGCTCTCTGAATAAATTTACATCAATATTATATCATCAGTTCACTTCTTTATAAACATGCAAAGACAATTTTTCATTGTTTTAAAGGTGACCGATTAGAAAGCATACTCATATATGAACTACATGTAATTTTAATATAATAGAATTGTTATAACTTAGCAGCTTTGTATAATGCCATAAAATTCATCTGTGCTGTGTCTGCATCATACCATAAGTCATCTTCCGTTCATAAGTTTTTCATAAATGTGATTATTGTTAAGCATTTTAAATCTACCTCTTTTGAAAAAATGTAAACTTTTACAATCTTCATAAATGTTTATGTTACTTTTGTTTTAAACAATCAACTATTTGTTTCACTTTTGAAATGACATAAGTGTTCTTGTAAAAGTAGGAAATAAATATCAACCCATTTTTAGAAATATATATATGCTGCAGAATGAAAAACAAAAAGTTGCAGCATGTGTAGCAATAATCTTAGATTTTGTTTTGATCTCTGAATTAAATGTATTAATTTCATCTTGTGTATAATATAGGACTTCATATTAGAATAATGAAATATAATTTTTAGTGGCAATATTGGTAAAATATGGACATAAAATTTATCTGTTTAGTAATTTGTGATTTTATTGTAGTGCAATTAAAGTTTCATTGAACTGTTCATGTATGTTTTACTTTTATGTAAATATTTGTAAGTTATGGCTTGAACCCATTACTGTCATCTTGAATACCGAATATTTAAAGACATTTTGAAAATTATAAAAATATATATATAAAAGAAAAATAAAGTTATTGTGTCTGATTTTATTAACCCTGGATCTTAATTTATTATTTTATATTAAACAATATCGACTCTCTTGTCTTGTAATACAGTAAAACCTCGCTACAACAATATTTTTAGGACCAAATAAATATATCGTTGTAGTGGGATATATTGTTATATCGTGGGCCTATATATTTAGGAGACATAATAAGTTTTTTTTTAATGTTATGTATGTATTAACTATACATGTATTTATATATTATGCACAAAAATTTATTTGCAGAGTGTTAATTATGGTTAAATATTAAAAACAATTTAAATAAATTCTGAAAATAAGATCGTAAACACCTGAAAACCACTTTTATTGAAAATAATGATATTTTTGTTTATTTATTCATTTTTTTTACTCTCAAGTCAACTAACAAAGTATGCATTGAGTTTAAAACACGAAAATGATTTTCGTTTGTGAATGGTGCTCCACTCATCCTCTACAGAAAAAATTCTCTTTCAGATCTTAATGTGATGCTTGTTATTTGTGTCTCATGATAACAACATGAAGGCACAACATAAATTTCAACATGAAGGAAATGAAATCAGACATCAATGTTATGTCTGTGACTTCTTAGGAGATAAGGGGGGCAATTCTAATAATGGAAGCTCTTGGGGTGGTCAACGGTGAGTCTTCTTTTGTCTGAAAAGATGGAAAAAATGGCAATAGATGATAAAATAAGATTTTTTTACATTATTTGTTAACCAATAATAAATGGAGAAAATGAGGTTGAAATTTGGAAGAAAAAAAATCGTTTTACAAGGGTTTATTGCTTTAGAGAATATCGTAATATTGAGAGGAGCATGACATTAATTCCTGTGCAAGTTCGTCGGGGCCACGAAGCATTATCGTAATAAAGAGAGTTATTGTATTGAATATCGTAGTGAGAGTTTACTGTGTATTTCTTGTATTTTTTTCTTTTGTACTTAGAAAAAAGAAGAATTATCTTTTTTTGAACCCCATTCGCTATTGTGTGTCTGGTGAGTTGGATTATTTTTTGCCTGGCAGAAATAAATAGAGTATCAGTTAAATTGACTTGAATAAGATTGTCTTGAGACAATTAACCTGAACTAATAATCAATAAATAATCCAGTGCTTTTGAGTTGTTAAATTGAAAGGAAAAGCTATCAAAGCATTTTTTAAAATTATTGTTCTCTTAGTTTATTATTAATACTAATTGCCATAGTTGATTATAGACCATATTTAATAGCTTATTATTGCATATCTAACTGAAAGTTTCCATGCTTGTTACTGTTTGCATTAAAATCAAGATGGTGTGATAATTAAATGTGAAACTTCTACTGAACATTTAAAATTTCTTAAATTGCATTGATCTAAGCTTATTTAAACATCAAAAAATGTGGGACATTTAATTAATTACTTTTTAAGTATCTATTTTACATGTTAAGAACAGGACTTCGATATTTTTTTTTAAACATTTCAATTAATTAAATTACTAAATGAACTTATTATTATAATTAATATTTAAATGTTGTAAAAAAAGATAATTCAAATAATGCTAAAAGAATGAAATATGGCAATCGCAACACTCGAATACGCCATCTGGGGAGAGACCGGTTTCATGCCTTTAGCCCTTCCCTCTCCAACTCTTTTCAGTTGTATAGGAATGTACTACGATATTTTCCCCTTTCTTAATATTTTTCGTATTTATTTAATAAAAATATTTTTTAAAATTTCCATGATACTTTTCTTTAGAACTATGTTTAATGTAGTTTTCAGTTCCATATAGTTTTTCAAGTTAAAAGATTTTAATCTATATGAAAATCAAGAGAGAAACTAACGTACTTCCTTCCTCTATGACTTTCCACACGCTAATGGGGAAAGCATGTGAAGTGTTGCCATAGGAAAAGAGTTCTGCTCTACGCCACCTGCAGCCCATTNCTTTTTTTTAAAAAAAAGCTAAACCATATTTTATTTGGTAATTTTGACTTTCATTTAAGGTTAACTTTTTATTTCTGTAATAGGGGCCGTTCAAAAAGTACGTACACAAAAATGGAGAAATTTTAAACCCCTCCCCCCCCTTCGTACATTACCGTACATAAGGTCTTACTCCCCCCCTTAGAGTACGTACATTTTATTAGTCTACTCCCCTTTTTCATAAAATTAAAATAATTCTGTTTTAAATAAAATTAAATATTTATTTAAGGAGTGTGTAGGAAAAAGTAAAATTTAAATTTGGTGTATGCTTAAGTGTACGTACTTTGTATAATACCACCCCCCCTCCCCATCGTACAAAACCGTACAAAATAGCGAATCCCCTCCCCCCCCTTCGGGATGTACGTACTTTTTGAACGGCCCCTCACCCACCAGCACACTGACCTTAGCCAGTGATGCTTGACTTCGGTGATCTGCTGGGAACCGTGTCTTAATGATCAGTCCACTGTGGGACAATAATAGGAGTACTTCATTTATGTAAAACTAGAAATCCACCAACCATAAGGCAGTCATTGAAGAGATAAAAATGGACGATCGAATTTTCAGTTTTTTCCAAGCATTTTAGTTAGCGTTTTCATTTTTTTTTTTTAGATTGCATTAGAATAATTCATTTAAAAAAAATTTACTCTTGCTTCAATTATTTCTGTTCAAATATCACCTCTTTTTCAAAAAACGAAATTAAAAAGAAAAGCTTTTTGTTTTTTTTAAAAAAAGAAAGAAAAAAAAAACTTAAATGGCTGGATGCAATTGCTTCATTATTTACATTTTAACTGAAATTAAAATCGGGTATAATTTGGCAAATATTCTCATTCATTGATTCTCACTTTCAGCAATGTAGGGTTTTTTTCAATCAAAAAGACGAAAAAAAAGTAGTGATAACTTCTAGAGGGGGACGGTGGGCTAGAGCTTCACAATGACGACTGTCTGGCAAACATCTTTGAGGATGATCTGATGACATACCATTTCTGCAGAAGAGATGGTTCAAAAATGAAAGGTCATAAAAAATTGCTATATTATGAGGGATGAAGCGCTGTTTAATACTTTATTGTTGAAAGTTAGTTGAAAACAAACAACGAGAAAACGAATATTTAACTTTAAATTCCAGAAAGCTTGGGAAAGATTCCCTTTTGCAGTAGTATATGTATAAAACACTAGATGTCGCTGTTAAGTTCAAGGGAAGAGATCTTCAATCTAAGTTATAAGCTCCTTTAATGAACGAGTTTTCATGAACTCATTTTCTGATGCTTGGCCACCAAGATGATGTCATGCTTCTGATTTTTAAAAATTAGAAATATTACAGATAGTGGTGTTGTTAATTATTCTTACAAGTTGAATAACGTAAATGTCTTAGTCATCTCCCCTAAGTGAGTGCTACATTACAAATATTTGAATCTAATACAAATAAATATCTGATAGCAGATTACGAATTTTTTGATGATCTTACGTGTTATATCCAAACGTGTCACACATTGGTTGTGTTGTGATGTTAAATTGATTTAAATACACTTATTTTAAATCTTTCCAAATTAGATGGCCTTGTAGAACTTCGACGAAGGTTGATACCGAAACAGAAATCATCCTGTGGTATTAGATACTCTTATTCTTTTATGTTAATCTATGAATGAACATGTCAAACATATCTCCTGAGGTATTTGCTCCAGAAGTTATATTACAAGTAATTGAATCGAATGATTCTAATGAAAAACCTTTAGATAACATTGAAGATAATTCTGTGGGTCACAACTCAAATAATTTCGTTTCTAATGAAAGTGGCAGTAATGCTGCCAGTACTTCAAAATCTGAAATAAAATCTTTTGTTTGTGACATTTGCAATCGCACACTTTCTTGTAGAAGGACACTTGTTAGGCACAAAAAAATACATTCAGAAGAAAGACCTTTTACATGTGAAATATGTAGTAAAAATTTCCGTGTTCAAAGAAATCTTAAAAGTCATGTACAGACAGTTCATCTTAAAGAGAAGAAACATCAATGTGACATTTGTGGAAAGAGCTTTGGATTTAATAAGACTTTGAGAGATCATCTTATGACGCATACAAATTTAAAACCCTATTCCTGTACAATTTGTACCAAAAGCTTCAAGCAAATTGGCCATTTGAAAAGTCATTATAATACACACAGAATATTCAAGTGTGAACTTTGTGAGGCTACTTTTAACACTAAACGGCATCTGGAATGTCATGTTTTAGTGCACACAAAGAATTCTTACATGTGTGAATTATGTAAAAAAGGTTTTAAATATTTGGATGGTTTAAAAAGGCACAGCAGCACACACGAGTTGTAATCTGTGATATTTATTATCATGCGATTTTGTACGTGCAGATGTTGTAATAATATATGATTAATTTTTAAATGTGAAGTTTGCGTGAACTCTTTCAGCTTGAACTTTTGGAATGCCATATTTTAGTGCATACAATGAATTTCTCGCACATGCAAAATATGTAAAAGAAACTTTAAAATATGCATCTATTTTCAAAAACTATTGTATATTACCTAAGTGTTATATCTTTATCTCTATCTATATCTTTAGTATATGATTGTGAATTATAATTTCTACTATTAATTTAGAATCTATAGCTAGAGGTGCACAACTTGCATCACATGGTGAAGTAAATAGTCTCCCGGTCACTAAACAATATTGAAGGAAAAAAAAAATAATGAGTGAAATGCTATAAACAAAAAAAAGAAAAATAATAAGCGGCATGCTATAAGCTTAAAATGAAGAAAAAATATATTGAGCAAAATTATATACATAAATTGTAGAAAAAACAAATAAAAATCTGTGCAGCTTTGTTGTTGGTAATATCTACGGATTTCCACACTGTTTTTTAGAAACCCAGTATTTTCATTGCAACATTATTACGATTTGTAATTTTTAAAATGCAATGATTCGCTGTATTAATGCAGAGTTCATTGTTTAAGTGTTTTTTTTTATCATTGCACTTTCGTCAGCTATTAATGGATTTTTCCGGTGCTTTGAAAAATCTTTATAATTTTAAATATGTTATTATGATTTGCTGTTTTCGAATCACAAATTTTAACAATCGCTTTTTGATATAATGTTTTGTTTGCTGATTTCATCGTCAATCTTAATTATTTTTCAAGTGCTTTTTTGGCAGCTATTTTTACACATTTTTTAAAAATTCCTTGTATTTGTAATATGATATATTTATGACTCTCAAGCTTGAAAATGAACAGTTAATAATCACTTTTTTAGTTTTTTTTTTCCCTCTGCAATCAAGGTTATTTTTCTAACTTTTTATTGGCAAGTATTGCTACTCATTTCCATAAGGTTAAAATCCAAATATTTTCAACTCCATGTTATTATAACACACAAATCGTGTATTTAAATGTGTGGTTTATTTATGCCAATTTCATTTTAAATCTGTAGATATTGCTTTGTTTTTAAAATCTTGATGTTTTTTGTGCATAATTAGGGTTCATGCCAATATGGCGACAATTGTTGCCAAATGTTTTACAAATATCGCTAAACTCTTAAATATGAGTGAGGAATTTGTGGTGTTGAAGTATCTTTGAAATTTATAAAAAAGTAATAAGAAACTTTTTTTACATTGAATTTCGTGCATTTAGAAAATTTTTTGTATTAATATTATTGTTTTACGTGTGGTAAGCAATTCAAATTGAATAAGAGAAAGTGTAGCATAGATTATAATTTATGCTTGATTTAAGGAAAATAGTAAAATTAACCCTTTAATTTATAATATCAGCTTCAGCCCCGGAAAAAACAGAAATTGAGGTGAAACTAAATCAGTTTCTGAGATTCTAATTTTTTTCTGAATTGTTTGTATTGTTACTAATATAAACAGCAAATTTGTATTATCGCTAATAAATTACTTATTTTTGCTATGCTGTTGTTCTTTAACGAAATATACATTCAAATTTGTGTTGTCTGCAATTGCCCGTTAACCAAAGATGTACATGTCTAATGAATTTGTAACCAATCAGTGTAAGATAAGTGTTTTGTTTTTTAATGTCACAAGTTTATGGCTAAGCACAAAGCAATGACTATTGATGTTTGGTGCTCTCCTCTCATAAACCTCTCTCCCCCCAAAAGAGAAAAATGTACAAGGATTACCATAATACGAGTTTATTTTAAATAAGTGACACAGGGTTTGTGATTTTTTTTTATTTAAATCAGATTTTTTTGATTTTTATTCAATTACACTGTAAGAATTTTGGTTTATAATTAAAAATACTTTATAAATGTTTATTCAAAATTAAATTAATATTAAAACAATATTTTAGAAGATCTAACTACCTAAAACAGTTTTTCATTATAATACATAGCTTTAAATGCTTAGTAACCATTTTGAAATAAATGCATGATTGAAATTTAAAGACTAGATGAAATAGAGAATTTAATGAATGCTTTAACTATTAAAACAAAGTTTCATTCAAACCATTATTTTATTTTAAAATTGTGATTTCTTTTTTTTTTCTCTTGATTTTTAAAAAGACAAAATAAATGTAACAGATTGTGTTTATAAATGTAGTCATTCATCAAAAAATAAATAAATATTCAATCTAAAAAATTTTTTAAAAAATCTATGTACCTATTGGAATTTTTTTCACAAAATTTCTTTATAAAAAATCTGTAATGAAATAGAAAGTCTGACAAAGATACTGCAAACATGCACCCTGTTACCAGTTAATATCCCTACTGCTTTAAATAGACTTAGAAAGAATTTGAAGAAGAATGACACTTTATCAGGAAAAAAATATCTGAATTTATCAGCTTTTTTCTTTCTTCTATTTTTGGCATATTAGGGTAATTTCTTTTTAATATAACCTCAAGCTTTAGAAATATACATTTTCCACCAATAAAATATAATGTAGAAAAAATTCATGTTTATTAATTACTTTCTGCAGCTATGCAAGTCTATATTAAGATAGCATTGAATGTTTACTTTATTCTTTTTTTTCAATTTCAAGTATCAGAAGATTTTTAAAAATGTAATTTCAATTGTGCTGGAATTTATCACACATCAAGAAAGAAAGTAATTTTGTTAACTAAAATTAATTAATGCAGCACTTCATTTAAAACTAAGAAAATAAAATAAAAGTATCAATAATTTAAAATTCTGTTTTTTTAATTTTTCAAATCAATACCATAAAAAAATCAGTTGACTTAAATCAATGATTTTTTTAAAAAAATCATTTGATTTAAATCAACAAACCCTGAAGTGACATCTAGTGAACTACTAAATTTGATTTAGGTGTATGCATAAATTAAAAAAATAAAAGTTGAGAATTGTTATCAAAGAAACATATTTTTTTATTGTTGAACTAGCTGAATACCCATTCTCTATACGGAATGAAAAAAAAGTCGATCAATAAATCAGTATTGATCAACACTACATAATCATGCCCAAAACTGTAAAACATATAACGACCTAAATTAAAACAATTCCATTTTTTTATTATTTGTTGCCCTTCCAGGTGGATTTATGTTATCATATTAAGCAAAGCAGGTTTTTCTGAAGTACATTTTTTCACAATAAAACATTTCTTTCAGTATCATTATTGTTGAATGCAGCTCATATAGCATGCCTATTTCCACGTTAGTGTACCAAAGTTGTATTTATATCAGCTATGGTTCATACTTAGTCCAACAAAGTTTTAAATCACACTTAATAATCTCTTTATAGAAAAACTACTAATAATCAATTCAAGTTGAGAAAAATATTTTAAGTAACTTTTCAGTGACACATCTTTCTAAAATAAAAATTACAGCAGCAATGATACAAAATGCGCCGGCCAGGTGGCCGAGCGGTTAGCGTGCCTGAATGCGAAGCCAATGGCTGCAGGTTCGAATCCCGCTCTGGGCATGGATGTTTCTCTCTGTGTTGTGTGTGAATGTGGCCTGCCCTATGAACGGGTTTGTGGCGTGGGTAATGTTGCTCGCCTCCGTGACTTAGGTTCACAGGTGCCCTCTGGGTAACGCTAAATGAGCAACACTTCCGGCATCTTCCGAGGTGAAGAACGAAAGTTCAAATGCCTGCCGTTAAAAAAAAAATGATACAAAATGCTCTCTAATATGAAGAATTTTTTTAAATTCATTTTTCCTTTAAAAAATTTTTTTAAACAAACATAAACAAAATGATTAACTTTTTCCATTTAATTATCATTTTTGCAAAATATGTACCAATATTTCGATTAACGGATTATAAATTTTTAAAAGAAGGAAAACAAAAAGGGCTTTAAATAATGAACTTCTTTTATAATTTTAGAGTAATTTTTACAGCATATTGCTAAGTTTACATTTAATACAAAAGTATAAGAAATGTTTTGCAGTTGTCCCTGAATTGAAAACAATCTCATTTAAGTTATTTAAAAACAATCTTAAATTAAAATGTTAATGATAAATTAATATTAAATTTAATGTTACATCTAAGTGGAGTGAGTTTTGACAGAGTTACGTTGACAACTGTTTTACAACTTTTTAAATTCAATGGGCAATATAATATATTTGTGAGAGCTTAATGCAAACTTGGAGTTTTACAGTTTTTTAAAAATAAAATATTTATGATTAAAAAAATGTTTTCAACCCTAAGTACCATCAGAAACAATAATTTTCTACTTATACAGGTTTTTCCGTAATCACAGCCCGTAACTAGTAATAAAATCAATCAAGTGTCAAAAATGAGGTAAAAAAGTCAACATATAAACTGTTGAAAATTAACATGCATGTGTTTATAAAACAAAAATATTAAAATTTGATGTATCCCTAGTGAGAAAGAATTGAAAATATCAAAACCAATTTGATTGCCAGATGAAATGTTTCTTGATACATCTTTTATAACAGGCAATGATTTTGTAGTTTTTAATCTTTCTTTCCTCATGATAAAATTCCTCAAGGTTTTGATAACAGCTTAAAATTTACAATTCCAACAATCGAACCTCTCTAACTAGAACCTCGATTTCACGAATTTTTCGATATCTCGAAGAAAAAAAAATTCCCTTCAAATTTCCTATACACTCAATTTTAAAGAAAACTTGATTTCACGAATTTTTTTTTCTAATCCCTCGATAACTTGAATTTTTTTTTTCTCCATAAATAGTGTAGATTTTTCTTCTGAAAATAAAAAACTATTCCAAAAAAAAAAAAAAAAATTATTTAAGAATAGAAAACCAATTCTCATAATGATAAACTTTTCTTAAAAAATGGACACAAAGACGTCAGTGGCATGGAATGATGTGTCTTTCTCTACGATAATGAACGGCTTCAAGAAGGCTGGATTCATTAAAGATCACGAAAGTAGTCAAACAATCAATATCGTTAATTCTGCTGAAAACTACACCGAAAATGATTGGGACAGATTGACCGGACTCATGAAACTTGATGACATGGAATTTCATACTTTGTAAACGTAGATGATGCAGTAACAGTGTGTGGTCAGTAGGATGACAATGATATCATCGCTCAAACGAAAGCTTGTGAACTATCAAAGATTTACCACCCAATGTTACTAACAAACAAGCACTTTCTGCAGTGGACACTGTAAGGAGATTTATTGAGAGGCAGCCAAATATGTGAGAGGAAACATTTAAAGCTATAGTCCAATTAGAAAGTGTTACAAACTTCCTTACACATCTCTAAGGCAAACAGCAATTGAATCTTTTTTTAAATGAAAGTGTAAAAAGTGTTTTTAGAATAAATATGGAATAGTAAATAAGGTATGTAAAGAGCATTTTTCTTTATTCTACCATCGATAACATGCGATTTTCGATAGTTCGAATTTTCGGAATCTCGAATTTTTTCTCCTCTCCCTTCAAGTTCAAATATCGCGGTTTGACTGTAGTAGTTTTTTTTCCTTCACATTTGACATGGATTTTTTAAATGCATATTAAGGTTTAATTTTACAGAACACTGTATTAATATCAATTTTTTGGAACTAGACAAATATTTTCATTCACAATTTGCTTTAACCCTTAAATGCATAAGTTTTTGTTTTAAATTTAAAAAAATATATTTTTTTTATAGGAATATAGTTATAGGTTACGTAAAAATAAAAAACCCAGGTAATAATGAGTATTTTGAAATTAGTTGTATGTAGACTTTCGATGTGTTTATTACTAAAATTACTATAGGCATAAACAAATGGTCATGTATTTAGATTAGTTATTAGTAAGGCCCGGATTTTGATGACATTTGCATTTTTGGACATTTCTTGTCCTTTAGAGCATTTTTTGAGATTTATAGGGCATTTTCTTTAAATTTTGGGGCGTATTTTGCATTTTAAAGCATTTTTTGTTAATTTTTATTATTTTTTATAATTACACTGGCTTCCAAACAATAAAGAAAATCTCTAGGATATTAAAAGATGAAGCAACATCTTTTCAAATTGAAGAAGAATTGTCAGTAAGTGTGACCGTCCTTTTCAAGTACGCACCAATAACATCAGTAGACGTTGAAAGAAGCTTTTCCTGGTATTAAAATTTGCTTTCAGACAAGAGACGCTCGTTTACATTTCAAAATATTAAAAAAAAAATTAACAATCCACTGTAATTCTGATATTTAGTAATATTATGAGATGGAAGTTGCTATATTCCTAACGAAAAGGGGCCTCTAACCCNATTCTATTCTATTTTATTCTGTTCTATTTTATTCTATTTATTTTACTATATATTTTTATTTATTTCTATTTTATTCTATTTATTATTACATTTTATTTATTATTCTATTTTATTTAAAGAGTAAAACATTGTTTTAGTTCAATATTTTTACTTCTATTTAAGTCATGTCTTAAAGCATTTTTAGCGCAATTTTCGCATTTTAAGGGCATTTTTTGCACTTTTTAAGGGCATTAATTGAGATTTTTTAGGTCATCAAAATCCGGGCTCTACTTATTAGTATAGGAAATTTTCTATTATTTATGAGTGAAATACAGCAAAGCAATTGTGATATTTGTTACATTCAATCCATGAAAATCCTTCGCAACCTGAAATACTTGCAAAATATTACTTGCCAGCTAAAAGTTATGTCACGTCTTTTGTTTCATACATGACTTTTTTTTGTCTATCATTATAAACATGTGCACAGAAGTGTATATACTCAGGTTTTTGAAAAAAATACCTGGAATGTAGGCAATTGGCAACAATATACATTCAAGGGTTAAATGATTTATTCATGTATGTGAAATTTGTAATGCTAAAATTAAAACTTAACAATCATTCAGCAGTCACCAACGCAGCAAAGCAGTTACTGAAGAATGACAGTGAAAGCTTAGCAAGTTTAGTCGAAATGTAAAGTAAAGTAATAAGTATATTCAAAATTTTCAGTTATTCTTTTTTTACTATGTAAGCCTGTTTTAGAAAGAAATAGGATATTTTTTAATTAATTATATTAATTAATAGTTAAAAAAGTGTTCACAATCATACTTTATAATCAGCTTAATTATCTTTAATTTAACATAGTCTTAATAAATAAAACCAATCTCAGTTTAAACTTAAAAACTGGGTTTTTCAGGATGTTTATGAAAAAGTTTTTTTGCAACCCTTACTATAAGTGACATTTAGTGTATATAACCAATTGTATACTACTAGTAACATAACCAGTATAAGAGCACCTAATATTAAAATTATCATTGAGATGTTATATAATTTAAAATCTAGAAAACTACAAAAATGTTAGTACATAAATAAAATTTTAATAAAGATAAGCAGCTTAAAACAGCACAAAATGGAAATAAAATTCTTTTCATTGGGGAAGTTTTTGAATTTTTACTAAACAGTTCTTAGGGCTGGTGTTGGTTGGATTCTAAATCAATTTTTAAATGTGAAAAGAATGAAAAAAAAAAAAAATACAGACATAATGAAGGTTAAAACAGGAATGAGAATTATTCAAGACAAATAATTTTATTTAAAAATTTACAGACTAAATTGAAATCTATAAAAGATAATAGATTTGATATTTTATAAAAAATAACAAAAAGTTTACAGACATAAGACGCCACTCCAAAACCATAATTACAATTTTTGCACTGTGTTTACAATTTTTGTTCCAGCGTGTCGAGGTAGGTAGCTGCCACACCTTGCTAGAATCTGTTAAATAGATTACTTAACTGGACAGTTCACCAGACATATTAAATAAAATTTAGGAGTGACTTGTATCTACAAATTCTTCATCCCCATAAAAGAGGGAGAAGTTAAGTACATTATAATACAGAAGTTAAACATATTTTGACAAAACAAATCTTAACGGAAATGTAAATACATAATTTTTTTTTTCAAATGTGGAAATCTTCCACCAAATCAAAATTCCTACGTCAGAAAGAATTTTGTATGGCACACAATAACCAATCTGGACCGATAACTGCTGTGATATCCTGTCGCTTTCTCCATCGGTGGTCCCAAATAAACAAAGTTAATGCTAAAGTTGAAAATCAATCTTGATACAAGAGATAACTTTTCAATGCTTTAGGTAAACTAAGTTCATTCACTCGTCCAAGTTCAAGGCGTTTTTTGTTAATTTGTTGCCTTATAACTCTTCTACATATGTCTTTTAAAGGCAAAGGTCCAGCTAAAATAAAGAAGAAACATTATAATGTTGAAGTGATTGAATAAATGAAGAAAAAATTACTTAAAAAAATCACAGTAGAATTCAAATGAATTTTTCGATTTTTACAACAGGCTCTATTAAATAAAAATTAGATGAATAAAATAATTACTAAAATTTACAGACAGCAGTGAGTATTATTTAGCTATAAACAGTCTAATGATCTTAGGAAAATCACTAGTAAGTGAATTCAGTTGCAATTTTTCCGGACTTTCAGGAAGAATTCATTTTAATATTTAATGTGATGGCAAAATTTCTTTTTTTCTTCATAATTTTTAGATTTATAAAATAAATTTAAAATGATTTTAACCACATCTGCATTTAATGAATGTATGGTATTTTTTTAATGGTGTGTTACAAGTTCTGACGAAATATAAAAATAATTCTGGCAATAAACATAATTTGGTTATCACTTCACTATCACTTGGAAAAATTAAAAGCTGGCAGGTATGTATGTTACTGTTATCAAATTTCTAAGAATGGAATAAAAAAATTTTTTGAGCAGAAGGGTAGCAAATGTCAGTTTGTAAAATTACTGTTCAGTGGAATCTTTACATTAAAATTTGCTGAAATGAAAAACGATACAATGCATTGGCACCTTGATGGTTAAAATAAGTCTTTTCAGACTTAATTTTCTTCTTGAACAAATTATAATTTCTCAAACAAATCAAAGAGAAATAAATATTTAAATTGTAGCATAACAATTATGAAACAGTTACATTCTACACTCTGAATACTTTATTTTAAAGAATTCCAAGTCCTGAAGCAATCTGGAATGTATGTTCTCAATACGAAAAGAAGGTGCATTTTGAATTAATAGTTATTTTTTGAAGAGTTTTATTATAAACCTTAATTTAATCAATAATTGAAAAATTTAAATTTATAAAGACACCGAAAGTTTTATACAACTTTTGTAATTATTTTTCTTTGAACAAATTCTTATTTTTTGAGAAATGCAAAACAGTATTATCCCAGTGTAAAAGTTCACTCCTTATTTTTGATTATGAGATAGTGAATCTTTGTTATGTCAGGAGAAAGCAGAAAAAATCAAACGAGGAAACTTCTAATATTAAAAAACACAAAAATTAAGTCTACAAAACCTTCGAAAGTTAAACTTTTTTTTTTTTTTACATTATTCGCTTTGGATACGATACATTTCTTTCCAAACAGAGATGCATTAACAAATGCAGTGGGGTGACCAATTAAATGTTACCCGATACACTAAAATGTGGATTTTTGGATAGAGGTAAGGATAATATTTTGAAGGTCTCTACAGATGATGATGTAGATTCCATTTCAGAGAGAGATTTATATGACAACACTGCTAACATTATTAAATCCAACAGAGATGTTTCTGGAATATTAAATTAGTAGCTTTGTCGCCTTCTCTACGGACGTAACATTTGGAGAAATCAAAAGCGTATAACTTAATTAAAAATCATCAAATATTTGTAATATTTTTTGAAGGAATAACTCTTGGGGTCCTTGGCACTTATTCTAAAATTTACTTTATCAATATACATACTATATTATATAATCTGGAATATTATCAATATACATATAAAATTGAATTTTGGGATAATTAAAGAGATAAAAAGTTTAAAAATATAATCTTTTGGTCTCTCCTAATATATTTATATTTAACAAGCGTCATTTACAATATTTATTCATTTATTTAAAATCAAGTTCTATATTTGTTACAGATGGAACAATGTAGATATTGTTACATCTGTAATACAAACCTATTAGTTCACTTATTATTATTATTTTTTTAATTGTAAAAAAAAATTGATCAAGGCATTTAACTTGTTACTAATAATAACCAAAAGATCAGTAAATATTAAAAAAAAAAAAAAATACTGCTTAATTTTGACATAAAATTAATTTTTGCTTAATTTTTGTATAGGCATAACAAACAAATTGCCAATTAAAATTCTAAAATTATCAAATCTATTTTCTTCACATTTTTTTTGGAGCAATTATGGTATAATGTTACCAAAAATAATCAAAATAGGTTAAATAGTGAAAATATTTCAGAAAGTATAAGCTTTAAAATGATAGAAACTATGTTGCTTAAGTTTAAAATTTTGACATTTTGGTTTACTTTTCGAGCAATCGCCCTTTGGTATGTTTAAAAGTTTTCATTGTGTTATATTTTTTTAAAAATTACTTTTAAACAAAATATCTTATTTTTTTTATAATTTTTTTCTGGAAGTTAATTAAAATATCATTGCTAAAACAAATTTCCTTTACGTGTAAAGAAAAAAAATTTGAAATATTGCCAAATATACTAAATATGGTTTTTGAAAGGGATTAAATGATAGTTATCCTCATCTAATTGTTTATATTACATCAATCTTTCATTATCACTGGTTTACAAGTCTACCCCCTGCTTTCATAAAATTTTGGGGGTTT
Source organism: Parasteatoda tepidariorum (assembly GCF_043381705.1). Taxonomy (NCBI): domain Eukaryota; kingdom Metazoa; phylum Arthropoda; class Arachnida; order Araneae; family Theridiidae; genus Parasteatoda; species Parasteatoda tepidariorum. Next base: position 58,808,669 of record NC_092213.1, read on the forward strand.
CGAAAACCTACTTACAAACTTCACAGTACTTTGAGGTGTAGATGGTAAAAAATTCTCCAGACAGAAAATGGCTGTTTTCCCCCCTCTTTTCCTTTTATTTCCAGATAATTTTAACTTTCAATAATTTATAAATTCGGTTGAAAGAGAAAATATTTCTCTATCATTAAACATGGTCAGATAATTTAATTAGATTGCGATTGAATGTACAAATAATCTAAAATATTTTCGTGATTGTGGGAATTAAATAGAATATGATCAAAATTGTCCATACCTATAAAAAAAAATTTTTTTTTTTTTTTAATTCCTTTATTTTGATACTTTTTGTAAAAAAGTAAGATTATGTTTACTGTAAATATTCCAAACTAAGCAAATATATTTCAAGCCTTTTATGCAAAGAAAAAAAAAAGTTGACAGCAAACCAACCAATAGAATTAATTCAATCAACAGCAGGGGCTAATCAACTAAATCTAATTGTTTTACTTGCTTCAGGTGCTAGATTCACAAAATGCAACTGTCTGTGGAAAACTTTTGAACCCTTAGTATGATTTATTTTTTTACTTTAACTGTTAATCATTTGTTTTTCAGTGTCAAAGGCATCATACCATATTTATATAGTATTTAAAAATAAGATTGGTGATAAGGGTGTGCAAAAATAAAATTAAATTATAAATATTTTTCCAGAACAGCTGGTATACAAAAAATACAATTTAAAATTTAGAAAAATAATTCTTTTCAATAAGTTGAACCAGTTTACTTAATTGTACAATTTCTAAATGTATTCTGAAAAAGAGTAAAAAATCCAATATAAATCACATTTTAAATAACAAAATTGTTTACAGAAAGTGCCAAACCTAATAAAAATGTCAGCGTAGGCTAAAGGTTATATATCAAAGTTTATGTGGTAAAATTTTATTTTATACAATATTTATAAAAAAGGGGGACAAATATATTTACCATGAAAGCTTTTAACCATAGGGGAGAGGGAGGCACCTTTCAACAGTTTTTGCTTAAGAATTATTTTCGAAGTTTTATTGCTTTCAAAATCTAAGTTCTAATTTTTATTTACTAATTTGATATTTGAGGTAACCTCTCAATTTTTTCCAAAGGTCTAAACCAAAGACAAAATACCTAATTTTACATATTTAGTGAACCATGTATTTTGTTGAAATCTACCCCTCCTGGGGGGCAGTTTTCAACGGGTGGTGGGGCACATTTCAACAACTGAAGAGAACGTAACAAAATCATACATTTTGGAAAATTAACTTTACTCATAAAATAATAATAATGAATGAACATATTGGATTGATTTAGATTTTTTCTACATTATTTGGTCTTTAATAAAATCAAAGTTTACGGAGAATGTCATGAAAAATACAGCTCGAGCTGTTACGTAGCTTAAACTTGGTTGAGGCAGTTTCATTTTAATGTCATTTCTTTCTATACTACTAATGTCCTCTATACTACTAATTCTGGAAAATAAAACATTGATTATCATGCTTCCTCGCTCTCCAGAAACTACCTGCCTCACCAGACCAGCTCCTAGCTTGGCAACAACATTCGGAGCTGGAACAAATGTTAAAACTCCAGTTTTATCCAAGTTATATATTTGATCCACTGTAAAATGACCAGAATTAAGAGCTCTCTCATAATTGTTGAAAGATTCTTGAACATTTTCTTTATTTAAAGCTATAGCTCTTGCAAAGCTGGTGTTTTCCAGTTTTCTTAAAGTAAGCTGTGGGTGACACTTCATAAAACCTTTAACCCAGTCAATTCCAGACGTTTCATTTTTGTCCCAGCTACTAGGAATTTTGGAGTTGAAACACTTTGCGTTATCATAGGAAAGTTTTCGAACTTGTCTGTAAGTTAGACTATAATTGAGAATTGAACATGTAATTATGTATTCACAAAGCAGGGTTTCTTGCTGGACATCAAAAACTTGTTGGCTTGTGTATTTAGAACTGTAGCATTTTGTGTGTTAGTAGTTGTACATTGTTTGGTTTCACCAACCAAACAATTATTTGACTTTCTTTTTTTTTAATTAATAAAATAAAGCTGAAAAGTCTATTCCAAATAAGTCTGCTGCTGCTGTTAAACATGCACCATTTCTGACTGCTTACATTGTTTTTTCAACGTTTTCTTCACTAACTTCTGGTTTAGAGAGTTTTTTTTTTTTATATATGTTCGCAACATTTTTATAAATTGTAAGAAGGTAAAATATCAGAATTGAGAATTTTATTAAATATAATGTTACACCCTAAACTTTTCAATTTTCTTAAAATTAAATTATTTTCATTCCAAATTAAATTTTCTTGAATATTTTTACAAAATTTTAAAATAATTATTTTATTGATGCTTTTAATGAATTCTTTGTAAATAAATTCTATTTTCAACAACAATGCAACAAACTGAATCTTGATTTTAAGCTTTTAAAAAAATTTCATTTCATTTAATTGAAATTTTTTTTACAAACATGCTTCCTTGAACACATTCACATGTTTTTCAAAATATTTAGAATAATGCCTTACAGAAAAAGTTGAGTATTTAAAATATAACAACCGCAATTAATGGGCTTTTTGCTGACTAATGACTTCTGCAAGATTACTTAACAAAAAAATAATAAGCCTGGGACACCTTTTAACACTGTTGAAATGTGCCCCCTAAGCTCTGTTGAAATCTGCCCCTGGTACAGACATTTTGGTTAAAGTATTATCAACCACTTTAGAAAAAGACTTTTTACTAATAAATGATACAGTTAGAAGCAGAATTAAATAAGCTAGCAGATGAATAAATATCACTTACTTTATTAAAAGATTACTGGTCGATAAACAGTTTTAAAATCAAAATTGTCTTTTTACTTTTGGAATGTTAAAACATGTTCCACAGAGTAACACAACAGTGGTAAAAAGAAAGTGCTTAAAACTAAATGTCAACAGTTATGCATAGTTAAAGCTTATTGTCTGGCATATTGGTGAATCATTAAGCAATATTAGAAGGCAGAAATTCTAGTTGTTGAAAGGTGCCCCATGTTGAAATGTGCCCCCCTCTCCCTTACAACTCGAATTTTTAGAAATTAAAAATCTAGTAAAAGCTTGAGTAACAACACTGAAAATATAAACGTACTTAATACAACTCACTCAAGTAACTGTAAGTAATAAGAAAATTCAGTACTTGAAAATGAAAACTACAAATAATAAGACAATTGAGTACTTCCTCAACAGCACCCTAAGATGTTTCAGAATCAGAGGAAATTTAAAAAAAAAATAATTCAGAAATGATAAGGCGGAATAAGATTGGAAGAGTAAAACAGCTATTATAGAAAGAAAAATGGGCAAATATGTACTTCAGAAATGCAAACAGTAAATGAAATGAATATGTCATCAAATATGTAAGGTATATATGCGGGAAAAAATTGCAAATAAATATAAGTCAAAAATTTACAGGGTGAAGACAGAAGCATTCTTAATGATATACGTATGCAAACTATAATAGCAAAGTAAGGGGGCCGGGATAGCCTGGTCGGTAGGGCGCTGGGCCCATATCCAAGAGGTCGTGGGTTCGATCCTCGCCGGCCGAAGACTCCCCGTGTAGTAAATGGTGACTGATGCACGTTAAATCTGTCGAGTCTCAAAGTCCTCCATGTTCCCACAACAAATCAATACCTCTGGGGGTACTGATCCAGGAGTTTCCTTGTCTTCTGGAATGGTTCAAAATTACAAGGCTACGGAGTTGAACGTAAGTAGTCGTAAACCCATGAAATTGGGTCGGCTGTTCAACGACGGTTATAAAATAAAATAAAATAGCAAAGTAAGAAAGTTTTTACATAATAATAATAATAAAAAACGTCACTAGCTATTAAGGAAATATTTTTAAAGAGGTTTTAAATTCTAATTCGCTAAAAACGTATAAATGTTTAGGCTGATCAAATATTTTTTTTTTATAAAATAGCTGAGGTCAAAATTACACAAAAATAAACTAATTGAGCAGCATTTATAAAACAGAAAAGGTTAAATAAGCTTCTTTCTTTTCTTTTCTTTTTTAAAGCAAAAAATCTTAGATGTTTTATAGCATAATAGAATGGAATTCTAGTACACACAGTAAAAAAAAAAAAAAAAAAAAAAAAAAAATTTTTTTTTTGAAGTATAGAATGGACAGTTGTAAACTATGAAAGCATGGAGCCTAAAACCAATGGAAAGTTTCAGGACTCTAGCATTCCCAATATGCAATACTATAGAATTTTTTTTAAATTTTTTTTTTATTAAAATTAGTATTATAAATATGTTTTTAACTAAAACTATGATCCCCTCACCTTAATAAAACTTAAAAAGCTGATCAAATCTGGTAATGAGCTAAGTCTGAGAGAAAAGAAACTGCAAAAGGAAAAGATGAAACTCCCTATTATCATTGTATTGGCATGAGACTCCCTATTATCATTCCTATCATCAGCTGAATTTAATAAAATTGAGTCGATAAACTATATTGGTTATAAAGAAATCTTGTATTGATCCCGAAGAACTATTAAAATAAGACCTATGCTATTTTCAGTTTCTGTTTTTACAAGTCACATTTTTTTAAAAATAGAGTTAAATTAATAGTTACATTATAGCATTCCCAAAAATACTTTACAGGAGTGTACATTTGTTATTTTGTTACTATCTATATCTCATACTATCTATGTTATGTAATAATAATCACTTAATTTTCTGATATCACACGCTTTAATCTGCCTAGATAGCAGCCGAACACCAAGGCTGAATAACTAATATTTACAAACAATTCACATCTTCTAGGCAGTTCATCAGCAAGTTATTATATTATATCGGCTAAAATAAAAAGTTCAAGATGTTTTTCGGCTCTGATCATTATATCCTAATCGATGATTAATTGCACTATTTATTGTATAAACCGTTATCCCAGCAAACCCAAAAATTATTATCTGAAAATGAGGTAACATTTTTTTTTCATTACAATTCATTTATAAGAACAAAAATCATCCCTATTTGGTACAGTACAGGAAGAGAAAAAAAAAGTACAATAATAAGAACTCACTCATATGCAAATCTGTATTAATAAGCATGAACACAGTTTGTGTATAATTTTTTTACTTTTACGAAAAAAGAAAAAAATATGACCTTTTAAAAAGTCTACCTTTTTGGAATTTAAGAAAGAAAGTGTGCATTTTTACACATTTTCCTACTAACGCAAATGCCATTTATTATTTCATTAACATGACTTAAAATCACATGTCGTGAATCCTGTTAAAGCAATTTAAGATCGGGTTTCATGCAATTTAAAAGCCATGATTATTAACCATGTTCAAGTGACTTAAAATTTTACTTTGAAATTCGTACTCACATGACTTTAAATCAAACATCCATATTCGTATTTACACGATTTTTAAATCAAATGTCAAGATTCATGTTCTTGTGTTTTAAAAAAATCACATATTGAGATTTATATTCATTCACACAATTTTAATAAATAAATAAAATCTTGCAACAATATTTTTATTAAATTGTTGATAACATTCTGGGGATAAATGCTTCTTACATTCACTTTTTTCTTCATAGGTATTTTTTAAATTATTAACTTGTTTTTGCATGTAATATTTTCGGATTTCTATTTTTAGCTTTTTATGTCTTCATAATACTCAGCCCTGTGGTATATAGAGTTCTATAAAAATTACATATTGTTTAAAAAATCTGATTTTTAAAAATTTTTTGCCAAAATGAGGTAATGACAAAAGGTTTTAACTACTTTTAAGAATTAAGCAACATGTGCAGAAAGTTATTCATTTTATCTGAATCTGATCATATGTTTAGTCTTTGTTGCAATTGACAAACCAGTTTGTCAAACTCTATGTCAAAATAACTTTAAAGATTTAGCTAATTTGGTATCCTAAAGCTCCATTTAACTAAAATATATATATTTTTTTAATAAATATCCATTGAATAAAAAGGTTGGAACATTAAGAAATAAAATTTTCTGGACATTTCACTATTAAATTTCGAGATACTCACAGAAAAATACGAAAGAATAAACAGACATATTGTAATAAAAACAAAATGATAATATTCATAAAATACAAAAAAACACTTACGATCTAATCCTCCGTAATACTTAATTGTGATTTCACAATGTCCCCAAACTGCACTAACAACTGGATATAGTTTCTTGCCTTTGAGTCCACGGAATGCCACACCTAAATATTGCCCATCTGTCATAAATGACAAGGTACCTTCATCCATGTCCAGTATCACTAACAGTTTATCAGGAACCATAAATGGCTCATCAGAATTTAGATGTGCAGGATACGTTACACCTGGATTATTTTTCACATCATGATATAGTTTGTTACGTCCTAAGTCCCATCCCCAAGATTCTGCATTACTACCAACAAGAGACTGGTAGCCAACAGTATGCAAGGGAGCTTCGCGCGTGGCAACACCCACCACTGCATGAGTACCCCTTTGTCTCACACTCCAATGTATCTCCCACACATGAAGTCCACGAGTATATCCGACCTTTCCTCGAATGCAATCCGTGCTTTGAGCAACAGGATGCCGATGAAACGTCAATTTATCGTCTTCCATCACAAATATATTCAAGGAACGGTCATCAGGATTCCAGGCATGTTTTAGTTGCTGCTCACGACTAGCAGAAGGCATATCTAACAGCACGTCTAGGCGACCTGGTCTCTGTAAGTCCGGATTACTGGCTAAATCTTTAGCCATTGGTCGGTGAATCGTTGCTGATGATACCCTTGCTATTGAAACAGTCTTTATACCACCTGAAGCTTTCTGCCCCATGTTCATTGGCCAGTGAGGAGGGAAAACCACTTGTGGATAATTTGCGTAGAAGGAATGAATGGCAGATCCAAGCTGAGGAGTCAGCACGGAAACTGGCAGGGGTCTGTAAATCCAGAATCTTTGTTTTGGTTTTGATGCTGAGGCTTTTATAGGTCGGCCCAACACTTGGTGCCTTCTGTTCAGCCTCAGGAGCCAGTCTTCATGAATAAAAAGTCCATATCCAGAGTAATTTGGTAAAGGTAAATTAAGAGGAGCCGTGCTTGAATTTCTGTGCACGTCCCACGGAGGCTGTTTATACCTAAATGAAAAAGTGAAATTTTAATTGAACTAGAAATGAGATAGTTTAAATGCAAAATCAGTAATAAGTTTATCCAAATTCATTTTATTTGACAAATGAGAAAAAAAAGCACTACTTAAACTGCATTAAAAATAAACATAGAAAAATACAATTTTATTTATTCTGAAATATTTTATTGGTTATGAAGCAAGCACTTGAAACTTAGGGTAAGAATACATAGGTAATGAAAAACAATTCACTATAAAAATTCATAAAGAAAGGGTAAAAGTATGTGGCTGATAGAGTAAACTCTGAATTTATTCTCTAATGTCACTAATAGGAGGAAAAAAACAATGCTGAAATTAAAAAATTATTAGGAAGTTATTGATAATGAAAACTATTCATACACCTTTACTTAGTAAATTTTTTCGAAACTCTCGGACTAATTTGAATACATTTAAGAAAATTTAAAAAAATAAGGGACATTTTTTAATTTTTTCTACACCAAATTTTAATAATAAACACTTTGGTTATTTGGAAATATTAGGGAAACCATTATTAGTTCGATTAACCTAATATTTTTAATTAGACATAGTATAACAAGTTCTTGAAATAAAGAATTTACCAAATATATATTTATAAAATAAATAGATGTGTGGTGTGTGCACAATAAACATACTTTTATTCAATGTAGGACTGAAATTTATCCAAAATTCTTTTAATAGTCAGCATTTATGTTTCAATATGCATGGTTCATTGATAAGCCATCATTTTCTTCTTCCATTTAGAATTTATTAATTATGAAGTTGAATTCCATGCCAACTGATACCAGTATTGAATTTTATCATAAGTAGAGAGCATTCATGATTTTGACTTATTTTCAAAAAAAAAAAAAATGTCTATTTTAAAGAATAAGTTATTAAAAATATTACGATTTTACATATTGCTTGATTTATATTGTAAAATAAATTGTTCTTTAGTCTAATTATGCAGATTTCTACCAAAATTTTTTTTTTTCTTCTTATTTTTTAAGTCAAAAATTATCTTAAATATATATTTGTCCCCTCTGTTACAATTATTCTTTTAAGTTTATATTATTCATGACACTAAAAATCTTTTAACTTAATAACTGGTTTTCACAATAAAGTCTATTAGTACAATCATGTTGCGTTATATTTTGGAAATAAAAAAAAATAAACATTTTAAAGTTTCTCATATAACGAAGGGGTAAAACTATATGTCCCCTCAGTTACATAAAAAGTAAACAAGTGCTAATGCATCCTGATTTAACTAATTTAAACCATTTCCTAAACTATTAGAGAACGTTTTTTATACAAAGCTGTGCCATTTTTATTTGATAGTGTGTTTAGTTTATAGTTAAGTTTTTCGAGTGAGTAGTCAGTATGGGGAAAACAGCAGCAAAAAAAAANAAAAAAAAAAAAAAAAAAAAAAAAAAAAAAAAAAAAAAAAAAAAAAAAAAAAAATGAGAGAATATGGAACTAGAATGTCCCAAGATAAAAAGATATTTGTAAGAAGATAAAATGAAATAAAAATTTATAATAACAGAAATATTAAAAAAAAAAAAAATTAACAGCGAAATGGATAAATTGAAAATAAAAGACAAAGGAAAAAAAAAAGAGGCACTTATACAAGAAATAGAAATTCAGGAAGGATATTCTCTTTATAATACTCCTTTCATACTGGGGAAAGCAATTAAAAAAGCCAAACGTGCATTACCAGGGGTCTGTCCAGGCCGAATTTACTACCGTTTAGCGGGACCTTCACAAATTCAACCTTAGGAAAAACGGTGGTTTCACAAATTCAACTTTAGAAAAAACTGTAGTTTCACAAAATACTTTTTCTTAAAATTTTATTTTTGTAACCCTTAAGAAATGATAAATCCATATTTTTGTGTTGATTTTTAAATATAATATTTAATTTTTCACAAATTATGTTTGATTTTTCACAAAATAGGTACCTCTCAGAAAAACCTAGACAGACCCGATTACCCGAATTTCCAAGAAATTGTTGTACTGTTACACGCATACTCTGTAACCTTACTACCAAAACAAAAGAAACAACCTGACGAAACAAAAAACTTGCAATAAATTTCTACTCATCTGCTAGTTTCTTACCAGACTTCTGGTAGAGCTGAGTGCATGATTTTCAGAGAAAATGGACAGAAAGTCACAAAGCAAAAAAAAAGTATTTGCTGTGTACCTTGATGGATTTATCTTATAACGTCGTTGAACAGTCGACCCAAATTTGAGTTTACAGCTACCAATGTTCGACTCCGTAGCCTTGTAATTTTGAACCCAATCCAGAAGACAAGGGAACTCCTGGATCAGCACTTCCCAGAGATGTAATTTGTAATGAGAACTTGGAGGTCTTTGTGACCCGACGGATTTAAAGTGCACCAGCCACCATTTAAAACACAGGGATTATTTTGATGTTGCAATATATAGTTTCAAAAGTGAAAAAAGTTCAAGGAAATAAAAGGGTAGTTAATTTTGTTGCCCAAATAACTGAAATTGAAAAAGAAACAAGAAATGTGTGTGTGTTTTTTTAACACAGTCTGGTAAAACAAAAACTTTCATTTATAATTACAAAGATGTAGCATAGATTCATATGTCAGATATTATAGTAGCCAACTATAACATTACCAACTTTAAAAAACCAGAGAGTTCCTTTTGACAATATTTCCCTTTTATTTGTCAAATTTGTAAGTTGTTCCCCCTGTTACATTTCATGTCCTCTCTTTAACGACACATTATTTGGACTTAATAAAGATGTGTTTGCAATTTTAAAAGTCTTATAATAATTTATTTTACCTTGAAAAGAGACAATTAAAAAAAAAAAAAATTCAGATAATGTTACAGATAATGTTTACAATGGAAGAATCACAGAATTAAGCATAAATAACAGAGCATGTCAAAAATGTGGTATTTTATTTGTCCCCTCTGTTTCAAGTACTTCTAATTAACTAGCAATTTAATTATGAGGCTCTTATTATTTAATGCCAATTAATTAAACATTGCACCCTAAAGTTATTCTTGTAGAATTTTTTGTTTTCAGAAATATTTAATATATTTTCAGTATAAAATATGTACTTGAGTGATTTCCCCTCTGTTACGCTTGGAATTTGACAGAAGCAAAAATGTAACAAATCATGCAGTGTAAAAGAATTTTTTCCTTTTCTTCATTTTATATTTCTTCTGGGTCCTCAAAATTTCACCAAAAACATTAAATAATGTATAATAAATGAGTTTTTTAATCTTCAAGGTATGAAATTTTTTACTTTTATCATTCTAGGAGCCTTTTAAATTGATTTTAATTTTCATGAATGTTGAATAACTTACAAGTATGCAGAACATTGTTAAAACTATGCTAACTCTAAAATGAACAAAAACATTAATGTTTTATTAATATATTAAATAAAAAATATTAATGTAAGACAAAAAATTTAAAAACCTTGATTTTTTAAAAAAAAACCCAGTTTATTTATGTATTATTTATTTGAAAGTAGTAAAGATTCATAAAACGATCAATAGCTGAAATCCGTTGAAGTATTTTTAGAATTTTTATTAACATTTAAAATAATAGCATTTTAAAAATAAAACCAATTTGTAAAAGAAAAAAGCTTTAGAGATTTATTCATAAATAATTGAATATCTTCCATACCTATGATCCATTGTTTCAATATAATTCCGAATATTCTATAACTTTTTACCCAAAGCAATTTCAACGGAACTCTAAACAAAGTACATTCACAACGCTACAGGAATATGGGGAAAGCCTAGCAACACTCCCGTAAGTTGTTTAGTTGATAAAGAGGCCCATATGAAAGAACAGCTGCCAGAGGAAAACCATCTGGCGACCCCACGTACGGCAAATAAAAGCGGAAAAAAAATTGATGGGGAATGAAACTGGAAGGGGGCGAAAATTCGACTACGAAAAGCTAGGAACATACGTGTGCATGCAGGAAACCTACACCCCTCCCTTTTATATTTTCGGCTTGTGTACGATATTGCACAGTTAAAAGGTGTCTTCCGGACTATGCACGCCTGAGGTCAAAGGATATAGAGCAATTTGCAGTAAAAATACAGACGACAATAAAAACTACAGATTCGAAAATTTCTATCAAACGATATTTAGTTCAACAGAGTCAATTTTTACAGCACATTAGAATTTATCTTAACGGTTTTATCATAAAATGATAAATTGTTCTAAAGGTTCTGAAGCTTTTACCAGAAAATTTAAATGGATTCAATAAAAAGAAAAGCTAAACGAAATTGCGGATTTTCGCGGCATTTAGTGTAGTATGAAAATGACTTATTACACGTAAAACGTTTAATTGAATATAAGATTAAATAAATATCCTCACCGCAAAAATTATCAGTAGAAGTGGCATATCGCAGTTTTTACCGGTTTCTACGCATTTATTGCTTTTATGATTTTTTCCCTCCATTGATTTAAACAAAATAGATGAAAGACATCTTATGACCTCAAAACGCCAAGTGAAATAAAATCCTGTCATCCTTGAGTACGACAAAGCCGGAAAGAATAGAACAAAAATGCAGCGATCGATAGATAGACACATCCAGCTTAATTCCTTATTATCACGCTGCTTCAATATAAACCATTAGATATTATATTAACTTGGGGAAAAATTACTGACGGGTAATTGAACTATTCACAAAAGTCATATTTGCAGACTTACAGTATAAATATTGATTGCTTACGTGAATTCCAGTTTTTTTTTAAAAAAAATTTATTTCTAAAAGTTACTGAAAATTGGATTAGCTGTAAATGCCACTAAGAGATATTTTTTAAAAAAATATTAGAACTGCATATTTTAACTGAGTTATAAGGATTTAAAGCCTACAAATATTACATTCGTAAATAATTGAATTACGTTGAAAAAAAAAATTATTAAAACGATTTTTTGTTTTCATCAACCAAGACAAGAGTTATTTTCCAATGAATGTTCTTATTTAAAAAAAAGTCGAAAAAAAAAAGATTCGTTGTAATTTTTAGTTTTAAACAATTTTTCATTAAAAAAAAAAAAAAAACTACTATAAAATAAATTAGTCTTCAATCAACAACAACATGCTTTAAAAGTAAACAAAAACGGCAATCCAGTTTAAGTTTTTTTTTTTTTTTTTTAAAAAGAAGCTGAAGTTAGCTTACTTTTGCTTAGATGTTTTTCTACAGAGCAATGATAGGATATTTACTCAGAATTCTTCACCATGAAAGTATCCCACCTCAATCAATTTGAAAATAAATTTTAACTATAATTTTAAAAAAATTTACTCAAATGCATTGTTGTTGTTGCAACTAAATTATGCAATTTATGATAATAAGGCAGTCTGCACTTTCACGTGTTTCGAAGATTTTAAATCGGATTAATAATTTTGTACTTTGAAAGAACGGGAGGAAAGATGTTAATCTTATTGCCAAATCTTTAAGATTAACACAATTTAATTAGATAATCCAAATCAGAAATAAATTTTGACGTAGAGTATTTCTTCTTTTCTTCTTCTCGATTAATGATGCGTTTCTTGATCACAGCCATAGAACAAAGCAGTTGCTAATTTTTATAAAACCTTTTCACAAACAAGAAACTTCTATTTAAAAGACTGTTTTAAATTATGAAAGAAAAGTAGATTGTAAATACTTCCCCCCCCCCGTTTTGTATTTTTGAAAATTGAAAATACGCATAGACAACTGACAACAGGAAGCGCTTAAAAAATATTAAAAAATGTGCCTAGAGCGACACAACCAAACGAAATCAAACAAATTTGAGAGATTTCATCATCTCTCCTAGCCCTAGCAACAATTTTACTTCAGTCCCAGTTGGGTTCTATAAGAATATGCCCGGAGATGTGCTGATTTTTAAATATTGGTCCTAGAATGGCCTATATAGGCTGAATAATAAATATAAAATATCGAGTGAATCTGATAATTCTAATTAAAACCGATAATGGTTGTAAAGTGATTGTAAAATAATGGGCGAATAGGACAATTCTATATAGGGCCAATATCGCGAAAATAACGGAAATAAATAAATAATAATAAAATAATATAATGAGATTAAAAACCAGAACGGCTTAGTATTTGCTACATAAATTTGATTCTATTTAACTGATTTGGCTAAGAATACGAGTATGCCAGTTATTTACTATACATAATTTCTTAAAATATCAGTACAGATAAGCTTATTAAGTCAGAATTCTTAACATTATACTCATTGAAACATTCCAAGATTTATTTTATTACATTTACAAACCTATTTGCTACAAAAATATGGCTATTAAATAAACGTGTTTCATTCAAATAAGATATTTTATTTTAAAATCTAGCTCACATCATACTAATTATGAAGCGGCATGCTTAAATGTAACTTCACTACTTGGTAGCATAACTCTTATTCAGTACCCAGTTCCTTGTAAGTAAAAATAGTGATTCCTGTTATGAAGGTTTTCTTCCTTTCACATTCAGAAAATATTGCATTAGTGAGTAGAGTGCAACACTTATGACAACATTAGTACAGTGCCGTAGCGAGCTTAACTCGCGCCCGGGGCACAATACCTTTTTAGCGCCCCCCCTCACTCGAAAACCATCTAATATTATAAGTAAAATATACTCGCCAAAGTAATAAATAAATTAAGTAAAATAAATAAAGTCATAGGCTCAAGCTGGGCATTAAATTTGAGACAAAAAATGTAGTTGAGAAAACAAGACTAGATTTTGAAATGTATATGATCATCTAGAATTAGTTCAAAAGATACCCATCATTTATTTTACATATTTATAAAGAAATATTTTAAAAACACGCAGTTTTAAAACAATAAAAAAGTAAATATTTATTATCTCTAAGGAGATACATATATTTAAT
>NC_092213.1:58823483-58840836 GCF_043381705.1 Parasteatoda tepidariorum
AATTAAATATTATGAATAATATTTATGAATTAACATTTATTATATTACACTGGCACTAATTTAAAATATATTTTCCAGAAATCAATTATAATAAAAAAAAATTATCCAGCAATTTTTTGTTTTGCGGACCATTTGGCGCCCCTTTGTGAGTAGCGCCCGGGGCATGATGCCCCCCCCCTCGCTACGCCACTGCATTAGTAGCAGCATACAGAGTTTTGGATGTACATTACTATTAAAGTAGAACACCTCAAAAATCATTTAATGAACATGATAAAAAAATTAAAGCCTCATACTAATGAATTACAACACAGTACATTATTGCAAAAGCAGAAGAAAAAATATTAATTGCATAACAGAGCAAAGGAAGCCTACATGAAGGTATCAAAAGTGGGGGGTAAACGCAGGGAGCATGAGTTCAAAAAGTAGTAATTTGTAGCTCAAATGATGAAAAGGTAAATTTAATATTTAGTAAATGACCAAAATGCAGATTTTTATAAATTTAGTTTTTATTGGAAAAAAAAAATTCTTTTGTTTTTCATGAAAAAACTGCCATATGAAAGTAGAAACTTGCATGAAAACTCATCTATGTCTTCAAATATGATCACTATGTTGCACATTATACCATATTAGTAGTTTTTTTAATTCTTTACTATGTCTGTTTTATTGATGCTTCCTACTATCATTCTTCACTTTAAAAAATAAAATTTAGAAGAAATATTTTCAGTGTTAAAATTATTATTTAGGGATACAATCAAACAAGTAAATTATTTTAATATAAAATGTAGAGCATTAGATACTTTTTAAAGTTAACACAATAAAAAAAATATCCTTATCATACAATACTTAGTTAATCCTAACCATATATCTACCTTAGAAAATAATTCAAAGTAAATTGAATTTTAAAATTTATTCTTAAATTTATAGGCAGATCAACTCTTTAGATGTCACTCTGACAGGTTGAATTAACATTAATAGATTTTGTCAGTTTCAATGACTTTCGAAGATAGTTTATTAACACCTTAAATTAATATACAGTAAAAGTTGGTCATGCACAGATAGTAGTAAACATTAAATTTGTTATTAGTTTTTAAAACTAAAATAAAAACGCTTGATGCAATCCCTGTAAATTTCTTTAAAAATATTGAAACAAATTATCTCAATTTAAAAGGAATAAATAATTCCTTTTTAAAAACTTATAGCAATTTCATCCCACCTGACCATACAAATTTTAAATGTCAAATTTTGATTAAAAAAAAGTGGATGTGGGCCATGATCGACATATTTCTTGCAGCTCCATATTATGCTGTGTAAGTTGTAAAAAAATAACAAATTATACTATTTCATGTTCAAGATCATATCAGAGAGAATGAAAAAGTTTGGTGAGATTAAAACAAAATGGGTAAAAGTCCTGGCTGTATAATTTACAACGAAAAAGTTACTTCACAAGTAAGCAATGTATAAAGACTTTAAAAAAAAAATGCTATTAATTTTCTTTTCTAAGAAAAGAGAGAATATTTTTTACTAAAACAAAAACAAAATTCTCAAGTCAGCAATCTAAAAAAGATTCATGATTCTAAAAAACAACATTGTTGCTTCGAGTTTAAAGAAGCTTATTGCAGTAATCGCAACGAGCAACCTTTTTCAGTAGAAGAGTTCCTGAAACAAGTTTCTATAATGTAGTACTAACTTTATTTATAGTTAAAAAGAGTTAATTAAGAAATCTATAAATGAGTTGTCATTAATTATAATTTTAATACAATGATCAAAGAATGAGGTACAGAATAAGAAATGCTTTTTTTTTTTTTTTTTTTTGTAATTGCAAAACGATTTGATTCAGATAATGATTTATCAGTAAACATATGACCAATTGCTTTAGACGAAAATAAAGATGTAAGCGTAACGCACACGCAGCAGAGTTTGCTTGATATAAATCAGGTAATATATCAAAAGAAGAGCTTGACGTATTCAAAATAATAATGTTAACATAATTGTTATTAGAGTTACGTAATCGAACTAATAATTTTTAAAGGGTACAGGTGAAGTTATTTTTATAAATTTTGATAAGACGCTCAAAAAATTCAATATTAATCCAAAAAAAAAAAAAAAACGTGAACAGTAGATAATTGATAAAACTACGCACCAAATACAGTGTGAACAACATTGGCTTTATTCAGCAGCTTAAAGAAAATATTCTAAGTAATATTAAAGGAATATAAAGAAGAGATTTTCTGCTTGAATTACATTGCATAATACACTTGACGTGAAAACATAATTAAAAATATTTAATTATTGTACAGGAAATAAAGCTATGTTTTCAAAAGAGATTTAATTCATTTAAATGTTTAAATTTTTTTTTTTTTAGTAAATTTGAGAACAATTTCTGAAGTTGAAGGAAAATTTTTTAAATGCATCTAGGACAGATTGATCCTGAACATTGTAATACTATATGCTAAAGGCATAAATTTTTTCTCATAGGAAGAGAATAAAAGAATAACACAAATTGCCAACACACTCTGTTTACAATAATTAAAAATTGTGATGTAATTCAAGAAGAACTAAGTGCTCTAATTAAAGACATTTTTGTGAATTCCAAAATTTTGAAAAAGTGCTGAATGACTGACTAAAGGTTATGCACAATATTAAATAATACTTTTACTCCATTAACATATAAAAAATGCATATTAGGGCAATTCCATGGTGTCAGGCATAAAAAATTAGCATTAATTTCTATTAAAAATTATTTTATAAAATATAAGTTTAAAATCATCAAACTTTTATATAAATATTAAGTACATCATAACTTATCGAAAACCAATTAGTTTTTATTAAGATTGATAAAAAGTTCATATTAAGTGGATTAAACTGATTATTGTTGACGCAAATTGCACCAAAGAAAAAAATTATTACTCATTTACTAATTGCATTAACTCTGAGAAATTGTAATTTAAAGGTAAACTTGACTGAAATTTAAATCTGACATTTGTATAAAGAATTGTATGCAGTTTTTAACTTGTAAAATATGATGTATAATTACATTAAAATTCTTTACTTTGGTGCCAGACGTAAATTCTTCAAGTAAAATTAATATTAACAATTTTAAATACTGAAACGTACCACAAAAAGAGTTTTCAATGCCAGACCAGTTGACACATGAAAAAGAGGAAGGCTGAATTGAGATGGATAGATGGCCTAGAGCAGTGTTTCCCAAACTTTTGACTTTTGTGTACCCCTTCTAAATTTTTCGTAACGCTGTGTATCACTAATAAAAAAATTAATGTATTTTTTACTATAAAAAAATTACACTAAAGTTAAAAATCACAACTGGCTGTTGAAACAACTAATTATTAACTGTTAATTCTGCAAAAACTAGCCAATTGAAAAATACGTAATCGTAGATTTTCATTTCTAGCTTTGTTTTTTTTTAAAAAATTGAAATTTTCGTCTGTAGCAAGATAATTTGCACAAGAACGCGTACCCCCGCTAAACTGTTCCCGTACCCCTGGGGGTACGCGTACCACACTTTGGGAAACACTGGCCTAGAGCAAGACCTTTTGGTCTTAAAAACTAAAAATTGGAAAACAATAGCCAAAAAAAAGTTAGCCTGAAAATAACTTTTTAAGAAGGCCAAGGCTGTCGAGGCATTGGTGACGATGATACTGAAAATTACTCTAATTTTTTATCTTAATGTTATAAACATTATTTTTTCCATTATTATTTAATGTTATAACCATTAGTTTCTTAAAATATAAATTGTCTTCTATTTCCTATTAACATATATAAGTGGCAATGTGTTTTATAAGATATTCCATCTCATAAAAGTTAGTTGAAAAATCACTAAATTGCGCACAATATATTAACAACAGTGTAAATACAACTCACATTTAAGCAATAATACCTAAAATCGAATCATTTAAAAAATTCTCGAATAAAAAAAATAAAAAAAAAATAGAAAGAAATGCAAAAGAGTTAAAATTTTTAAATGCAATTGAAAAAAAAAAAAATCTGCTGAAAAATATGTTACTGTAAGGAGAATTTCTTTTCGTTTTAAATCGGTCTATAAAAAAAAATTTTCGGCAAAAAAAAAAAAAAAAACAAGGAGCTTTTTTTGTACACGTGAAGTAATATTTTTGAAGTCAAATTAATCAGCCGCAATCGAATAAAAAAAATTAAAAAAAATAGAAAGAAATGCAAAAGAGTTAAAATTTTTAAATGCAATTAAAAAAAAAAAATCTGCTGAAAAATATGTTACTGTAAGGAGAATTTCTTTTCGTTTTAAATCGGTCTATAAAAAAAACTTTCGGCAAAAAAAAANAAAAAAAAAAAAAAAACAAGGAGCTTTTTTTGTACACGTGAAGTAATATTTTTGAAGTCAAATTAATCAGCCGCATGAAATTAAATTATTGTTTCATACAGTTTTTACAATAATTGTATTTGATACATCAAAGCAGACGATATTAATCAATATACCGGTTACTTGTATTTAGTGACGTAGCTAGTGGGGGTAAAGAAAGAGCATACGCCACCGGTTTTTGCCTTGAAGAATATGCCAAATTTATGAAAAATAATTAAAAATTAATTCCATAATAGTTTTTTTAAACCTCTCTTCCTCAACACAGTTTCATTTTCCAATTACAGGTTCGATAACTACTTCAAATTCTCATCCCATTTACCAAATAATTGAATAGGATGTACATTATTCTAGTCTGCTTTGCATTTGGTTTATTATTTTTTACAAATTGACAAGATAATAAGAAACAATAAACATTTATCCTTCAATGAAAAACAAACACCAAGTAAAATTAATAAAAACTACATATACATTAGTAACTTACACTGTTCAAATTTAAGCCAAATCTAATTAATGTTTTTATACTGTCATGCTACATTGAATTAAAGTTGTGAAATCTTATTCAATGTAAAATTTAAATAATGAATTTCATTTTATAGAATCTAAACTTAAAATAGTTCCAAAAAGTACCCTTAAGTCTAAGTCAGACATATTTATACATTTTTACATATATGTCAGGTGTCAAAATCCAAAATAGACTAAAATGATACTTAGAATCTTGCTTTAAACAGAAAAAAATAATTTTATTTTGTTAAATCTTAATGGCACAGTACATTTAATGATGTATTTTGGTGTCAGCTGTAAAATATCAAGTGAAGTGCATCTTGCGATTTTTATAAATCAAAATGGGAAATATTTCGACACATTTATGCAACATAACCTGTTTTGATAGTTTACCTTAATTATTATTTATAAAAATTTTTATCATTAGTATGAATTTTTCAAAAAAAAAAAAAAAAACTGTACTTATTAAAAATTCATTTACCATGGTTAAAAATTTCAAGTAATATAGCCCATTATTTAGGAGCCTATAGCATATTAAAAATTTAGTTTAATAAGTTAAAAATTATTATTTCTAAAATTTCAATTTTTATTTTAAAAATGATACCATGTGACAAACTTAAAAATAATAAGTTTGAAATGTTAGTAATCTGGTTGACTTCAAAATCATCAGTGGTCAAATTCATAAATAGTCAACTTCATAATTCTAATTTAAGTATATAGCATGTTTTTTGCCAAAATAGGGACAGTTTTCATGAAATATTAGTAAATATTTGCACTTATTTTTATGTGATTACGATATAGAAACCTCATCTTATAACGATTGTTTTAGTAAAGACCATAGGGGTCGTTATATTGAACGTCTCCTGCATAAAGCAATATATATACATAACAATGAAATATAAAGTATAAGTGCATTTCTTTATTTCTTCTTCATTCAAATATTCAGTGCAGAGGCACCACTGGATATGTTATACTCAGGGTTGGGTTTTTGCCGTCAAAAACTGGTTTTTGACATGACAGTGGTAAAAACTGTCAAAAACCTACTGTTTTCTTTAATTTATGGCATATAGCGGACAATATATTATTTTCACATAATTGCCTTTATAAATGAATGTAGTAAATGATTGCTATTGATTTTGCAACTATATACATGTATTCTTATAGAAGGATATACATTCATGCAGAAATATTGTAACATACTTATTGAAAATAGTGATACTTGCTTTTATCATTATAACTTGATTTGCAAGGGATTCAAAATTTTGCACTTCTTAATTGTTAGAAATAAACAAACAAACAAAAAAGCTTGGAACTATTAATAAATTCAAGAACTAAAAAGAAGAATTTAAAATTTGGCATTTCTTAAATATTAGAAATAAGCTAAACAAAACTTTCAAAACTTGTAACTACTAACAAACTCTAAGTCAAGAATGACTTGAAATTTTTCAGTAATGTAATATGACAAACAAAATGATGCTTGGAAATGTTGAAAATTTTGTTAAGTATCCTAATATTTTACTTCAAATCTGTTTTGATATAATCATGTTGGGAAAATGCAAGAATCTGTTCTTAAATATCTTTTAACAACTTTTTTACTAATTTTATTGCCCAAAAATGAAGTTTTACCAAAACTATGGGTTTTTGACATGACGGTAAAAACCATGGTATAAACCGTCATGTGTCAAAAACTTGCCAAACCTGGTTATACTCTGGTGAAGAAGTGCTGGGCAACACATCTACATTTGCATTGACATTTTATTTTTTGTACTTTCCTTCGAGAAAGAAAAGTTGTAGAAACAAAAAGAATAATAATCCTCTATAGGGTATTTTTTTTTATTCTTTTCTTCTAAGTGACAGAATTCACTTATAAACTAAGATGCCACAGCTGCAATAGACTTTTATTCTTAAAATATTCTACTACAAGCATTAACAGAAATATATCCGAACAATTTTTGTATAAAATAAAAATAAAAATCTGGTTTTCAAACATGCAAGTAAAACAAAAATATAAATAAGGGCAAAATATTTTTCCAAAAATATGTTTATACATTATGCTAACACTTACATTTCTAAGGAGAAAAAAAAAGTCAAATTAACCAGATAATTAAAATATAACAATTATTTAATTATCAGTTTGTAGCATTAATGAACAAGAAACTGAGTTGGCAAAATATGGTATGTCATGTTAATTACTGCATGTGAATAAAGCAATATTTGCAGATAGTAAAATCAGTATTTAAGTTTACACCAGTACTAAATATTGCCGCTTGTTCCAAAAAATTAAATAAACAATAGGAATTTATCATTTATGCATGAAAGTGAGAAAGGATATTCTTATTTTTTTTTACATGTACTTAATATTCATGTACCTAAGTACTGAATCTATACAACTATTAGTTTTACTAAAACTAAAATGAATTTTCACCAAAGGCAAAATATAATTTATTTTGTAACAATATATGTTCAAACAGTAAAAATATAATCATCAAGTGAAAGGTAATTGAAAGATTAATGCACTTATTAAGCATAACCTAAAGGGGAAAAAACTGTTTACCATAATGCTTTTATAAAATAATTTCCAGCCCCAAATGTTATTACATATGGCAGATGATTGAATTTGCATGCAAAAATGATATCTATTTAATTTTTGAGAGATAAATATGTTTGCTTGTTCAACCATATCCACTTCCGCTCGTAGATCACTGAATTTTTATTTCCGCATTATCGTCATTACGATATATTTTATTAATAAGCAGACACAAGTTCTTTTTAATTAACATTATCTAAAAAGAAAACATAGATAACCAAGAGTTGTAGCTGTCAGAGTATAATTAAATGTCAGGGGTCCCATTGTGTTTACTTCACAAAGCTGTTTTTATATTCATACATAAATATCACTTGCAAATCTGCATTAGATTAAGATGAACATTTAATACATGCTGATTAAAAATTGTTAATGAGTCAGTCATTTTTAAGATCTTTTTCTATCATTAAACACAAATAAAGTTAAAAAAAATCAATTGAAAATTTCCCTGCAGACAGCTCGTCCACTAAAGTGATTATCTTACCTTTAAATTTAAATGACATATTTTTGGAGCCACATTTTTCATTCTTTTTAACTTAATAGATGCGAAATCGGATGTTGATTGACCCCTTAAACACATTGAGCAATTGGGTGTCATTAATTTGATTTTCGAAATACAAACAAAATCTTATTTTATGACATGCAGGAAAACATACACACACAAGATGGCGTCCAGTTCACACACATGATCTTCCATTCGTCTGCCACTAATTTATTAAATAAAATTATCAGTGCGTTAAAAAACAATATATTCGTTAATATAAATTCATTAAAAGTATTGATAGAAAATAATAAATCACCCAAAGTTATAAAATCTCATAAAGAAATAAGGAAACTATGATACTATTCGACTAACAATTTATTTCATAAATAGAACTATTTTCTATTTCAAATATGGCAACAGGCAATTTGACAGCGGGGCTGATTCTTTGATGGATGACCGCATGATTTGAATGATAATTAGTTTCTGTTTTGTTATCATTGTTGTCTTTTTATTTTACTTTCATTTTCTTCTTTTTTTTCGGAAAGAAGAATGTTGTGAATCTCTTTGTTTTGGTTATCAAAGGAAAATATTTTTAAACAGTCTCGCTTTTTTTTGTGCAGATAAATTATCACTAAAAGTATTTTTAAACATACATAATTTTTCTTTCTTTGTTATAACAGTGAGATTCACAGGACATTTCTCATAAGAGATTTAAACTGTGAAACCAGATTATTCAATTTATTGTAAAAGCATGTTGCATATAAAAATTTGCTTCTATTGTTTTTTTTTATTTATTTTATTTTATTTAATTTATTTATTTATTTATTTTTTTACGGAAAATATAAAATATTTTCATTGTTAATACAGTGCATTGTTAAAATTTGGTAATTTTCTTATTTATCAATTTAAGATTTCCCCTTTGTTTAATAATTTAAAATTTTATCTTTTATCAGAAATTTTTGAAACTTGAAGAAATGAGTACGAAGATAGTTAACTAATTGGACTGCTGAATAAGAGAATTTATAGAAACGTGCACTTAAATAAACTACACTGTCTTATTTATAAAATGTTTCCCAGGTTCGCTTTTAAACACGTAGGCAGACTTTTTTTTCAAGGAAGGTTCAAATTTATATCTAGTAAAAACATTAGAGGTTTGACACTCTTTCTATAAAAAATTGTTTTTGATTTTATTTTTATACAATGAATTTTCCAAGTTGATATTATTTGATGACTTATAAGAAAGGACAAAATTAAAGGCCGCTACCGGCCACTGGGCAACTAAATATGATAAATAGTGATTAAAAAATTATTTGCGTATCACCCTTTGATCGCTAATTTTTTTGTTGAAAATACACCCCATCTTCATTTTTTTTATTATTATTGTTATTTTCAATAAATATAGAATTATTATGAATCGAAATATTTTAAAAGATTCTCAAAATTACTTTATTTCACACTTTTTTTACTAAAATTATTTCTACATTTACGAAAGGAACTGTGTAACGCTTTTCATATTTTGGGAAATGCTTTAAAAGAAAGGCCAGAGATTAATCATAAAAACAATTTATTTCATTGTTTAAAGCTTTTAATTTTTGAAAAGTGGCCACATATTCTAAGAAGTTGCCACTATTGAAAATGCTGCAACAGGCAAATCTGTTATACAATTTCTTCTTCATTACAATTTCTTCTATTACTCATAATTCTTTATTACTCAATTATTCATAATTCTATGCTACTCAATTATTTATTACTCATGTATTTGTTCCATTGCCTTCTTGATATTTTCAGGAGTTTTCCTTATTTTTATTATGTTGTGCCATTTCTCAAAAGTCTTTATTTTGTATGGTGGTTGAATTTTTCTATATAGGCATTCCGTAAAAAAAATAAAAAAAATAAATGAAAATAAATAAATAAAATAAAATAAATAAATAAATGAATGAAAAAAAAACTGATTAATATCGAAAGTAAAGGAAAAATATTTTCAAAATAAAAAATGTCAGGCGTAATTTTTCGCTGATTTTGGTTGAAAATGTCTGATATAGAGAAACAAATATATGATTACCTGCCCTGTGCTCATGAGATATATAAGTGTTTAAATATGAAAAATATGAGATTTGCGAACCTTCCATGTTTAGTTAAACATAGCATCTCACGGGTCACTGGTTTCCATAGCTAAACTTCTCATAGGTTGTTAACATCCTCATTTATGGGTTTCTAAGATGAAAGATAAGTAAAGCACTCTTGCAGCAGCTGCTTTGATAGCAAGTGGGTCATGGAGAACAAGGTGGTGGTTAAGTCATGGTGGCTCAGGGGATAGTGCGTTTATTTCTTATGAGGTGATCTAGGTTTGAATCCCAGCAGTGCTCCCGTCTCTCAAAGACTGCAGTGCTGACGTAAAATATCCTCAGTGGGGACGGATCATGGGTAAGAATTTTCTTACCGTTGGGCTAAGAGTGAGAGGTTTTCGTGATTTTTTTCTCCGTGTAACGCAAATACGAATTAGTTTCATCAAAAAGCCCTCCACGAAGACTGGTCCAGGAGTTCCCTTGTTTTCTTTGTTGAGTTCAAAATTACTCAGAATCGTAAACTCAGAATCGATTCAGCTGTTCAACGTCGGTTATAAAATAAAATAAAATAAAATAAAACAAAATAAAGTATAAAAATAAATATTAAAGAAAATTAAAAAAATCAAAAAATTTTTAAAAAATTTTAAAAATTCAAAAAATGAAAAAAAAATTTAAAATTTAAAAATTTGAAAATAAAAATAAAAAATAAAAATAATAAACATTAAAAATTAAAAATTAAAAATTAAAAATTAAAAATTAAAACTAAAATAAAATAAAATAACATAAAATAAAATAAAATAAAACTTCTGAACTAACAGTCTGATAGTGGCAGTAAGGTCCGTATTGTTCATCGGCCGCCTTTACTTTCCAGACAGAAAGCATTTATCCATCGGTCTGAAGCTGGGTGAACTTCAAGCTGCCACCGGATACAGAACTTAGGTCTTCACTAGAAGTAGTGTTGAAATAGACAGTTATATATACATATAGCTCTTAATATTGTTTAAACATAGTTTTTAATTATTTCGAAAAGTATAAAATGCAAACTTCTTTTTTTTTAAATTAATTTGTATTTTGTGCTCAACTTTTTTTTTACTATTTATTAAAGTTTGAATTGAATATTTTATGCCTGAAATATTTTCTTACTTTAACTTATTCTGTCTAATTTTTTTAAAACTTTTTTAATTATTTACTATTTTTTTAAAAATTTAATACTTGAATGTGTTTGTAATTCCACTAGAATTTATTAGTAATTTTTTCTTTTCCCCCTTGTTTTTATTCCTTCATATATCTTTAGATCATTCATGGTTTTTATCAGAAATAATTTTGTTCTTTTGTGTTAAAATTTTTTAAGATGTTGAACATTAGTTTTGTGTAGTATAGCCGCATACAACACTCTTGCCATTTAACTCTAGGTTCAATCTAATTCAAAAATCTTCAAAGTTGTTTAATAATAAAATACATAAATTTTAACTTGTGTTTAATTTCTGGTTTAAAAAAGCAACGCTTTAAAATATGTTTCATTCAAATATAATGTTTAAAAAAAATTAAAAACTGTTTTGTAGTAGGTATTCTTCTTTATTGGAGAAAAACTTATGAGTATCATTTTGCCATCGAGGAATATTCGAACTACCATAATTATTCCTTGGTTACGTCCATAGGAGGAGAATTTAATACGAAATTAGGGCTTTAACCGTGCAAGTAATCTGTGCTAATTCAAAATTAAATATTTCGTTTAAATTGCTTATATTTATAAAATAATATATATTAAATAGGGATTAAATAAATTTTTTATTAAAAAGCTTTTTCTCTCTTTTTGAGCATTGTTTGATTTACAATACTTTCAAACTTTTGGAACAGAGATCCACATCAATATATTTGGAAAATTCCATGGGTTAAACGCATCCAAGATGAAAAGGGCAACGAAATTCATTAGCAGATGGAAGATAACAGTTAATTTTTGCGTAGATTACCGGCTATCAAATTATATATGTTACGGACAATGTAATTATTTAGGTCAGTATTCATAATGCTTAGTTATTATGAATAATGACCATTAAAATTGGGCAATTTGATAAATTTGAATTACTTTACGATAATTTCTCACATTGCCCGGTCATTATAAATACCGCTATTATTTCTTTGGGCACTTTGATTAATTGACAACAATGGGACAACCACGTGCGTGTGGTGTGATTCTGGCTGGCCAATGTTCACCGGAGAATGTTGACAATCAAATTAGTCGCTTTGGTGAATGTTCGAAATATTTATTACATCCAATTTGATACTAATTTATTCGTGGATATAATTACATTTATTCGATATTTTAATACTTACTGACGATAGATTAGAACAAACATCAGTGTTTGGAGTATCGGGCAAATATATACCGGGCAATGGCACTTGACTTCAAAGAAATATCAATGTAGGGTATACCGGGCAAATGTATATCGGGCAGTGGCACTTGACCTTAAAAAACATCAGTGTAGGATATACCGGGCAAATGTAAACCGGGCAGTGGCACTTGACCTTAAGAATACATCAGTGTAGGGTATATCGGGCAAATGTATACCGGGCAGTGGCACTTGACCTTAAAAAACACCAGTGTAGGGTATACCGGGCAAATGTATACCGGGCAGTAGTACTGAACCTTAAAAAACATCAGTGTAGGGTATACCGGGGAAATGTATACCGGGCAGTGGCACTGGACCTTAAAAAAACATCAATGTAATGGCACTTAATGGTCTGGCAATGGCACTTAACCAGACCTAGTATGACTAGACCTTTGGTAAATGTCCGAAATATATACTAGGTCTAGTGCCACTTTTGCTATAGCTTAAATATTTAAAAAAAATTAAACAAAGCGTTTGAATCAATTTTAAACTGATACCGAGATTATTGCTTTAAAATTAAAAAAAATAAATAATAAAAACTGCGCCAGATAAGAGTAATTGAAGTAGTTGCTTTATACAGCGCATGTGCGGGAAAAAATTAAAACAAAAATTATCGAGGTGCATCTAAAAGTTGATGAATATCCCAAGACACCCTGTGGCTGTGTGTGACACAAATTGCCCACTTGACTTTTAGCATTATACATAATGACCGGGCAATGTAATAATTGCAACATAATTTATCATTTTGTCATATCCTTTTGGGCACTTTTTAAATTGCCCGGGCATTATAAACAATACCCAATTATTTACATTGCCCGTGACGTATATATTCTGAACTCCTGCTATTTTGGCAAAAATCGAAATAAACTTAGAGATTTGATATCATACATTTTTGTTATTGGGTCAAATTGACAAAATATGATAATGCTGATATACTGGACAACTATAAATTGGGAAGAGTATTGTATCTTTTGACACCTAGTAGTCAGATTTAAAAAAAAACTTGCTTGAAGTCCTAGCTAGTGGTCACTACCTTTCTTGGTCATGCGGACTACCGATTTTGGAAGAAAAAAAAAATAAAAAAAAGAATGATATCTAAAATAACAAAAATTTTTAAATTCAGCAAAGTTTTAAAAAGAAAAAAAAAGAAGAAAAAAAACTTGAAATACTTGGGTTTCAAAAAAGTAGACATGAGCAAGTAAAATGCAATTTTTTAATTTTTTAGTTTGCATTCGGCATATGTAATATTTTAAAGAGGTAACATTTATTTTCTTTTGCCAGAAGTTAATACTGATGTTAAGAATTCAAGAAATGTTAACGTTTCCTTTCCCTTTCGTCTATATACATAAAATAATATTGTTCGCTTTAATAGAAAAGATTAAGTTTAGCCTATTATTAAAATGGAAAAAAAAAAAAATTCGTTTCGCGATTACATATTGTTCTATTGGTATCAAAAAACAATTATAACCAAAAACATTTTTTTTTAATAATTTTAGGTTAGTTTTTGTTTTATTTATTAATTTTTTTAAACTTTATGTCAGTTTTTTTTTTCTATTCATGCGACTGAGGGACAACTATGATTCCATTTTTTGGGAACCTGATGACAACACTAGTATTATTTTTATCTATAACTCTCCTGAGTCAACTACACGTCGAAAACTATTTTGGTAAAATTAATGTACTGAGTGGTAATGTCATTTCAAGGAAGAAAAACCATAGTTCTGGTTAATAAAAACAAAGTTTACTATATTTAAATAATTCGTTTGGTAACTTTTTTCGTTCATATGGTAACGGTTTATCAGAAATTCTGGTTTTTAAAATTATAGTTCTTATCACATTAAGTAAAAAAATACAAAACTGAAAAGTAAATTTAATAGAATAAATGGTTTTAATGACTTTTTCTACGGTTTCATGATAAAATTTCCAAATTTTATCACATGTTATAAAACTACAATTAACAAAATTATTATTAAGGCGTTTCGGTAAAATTTGCCGAGCTTTTCGGTGATTCACGGTAAATTTTACCATATTTTGGTAGTTTTGACCATATTTTTTCTCTTAGAACGCCTTAGAAATAATTTAACACTCTTCCGAATGAAGTATTTTGAATTAACAGTAAAAATAATCATAAACAACAAAAAACAAAGCAAAAAATTCCTTTTAACGCAATTAATAATCTTTACCATATCAATATTTTCCCGCAAATTCCTCTCTACAAAAGTGCAATTTTTAAAAATTAATATAATTGAAAAATTAAGAATTTTTTAGTAGAATAAGTTTTAAGACAGTGCATGCAATTTTAGTGATTCTTAACACACTATTAGTATATTTTTAGAAATGTATCTCAATGATCAGATTACTTCAGTTTTATATTTTGTAAAATAAATAGAATAAAATAATTTGGAGAATATTATCGGCAAATCAGATAAGTTGAAGGTCAGGAGATAATAAAATCTTATCACAGTACAGTAAAGACCTCTGGTCAGCAAATTCAAGGTTATTGAACTAATGTGCATATATCTGTCAACTTTCCAGTACCAAACATTTTCTGGCTTTGAAAAGATTTGGGTTACTACTCGCTTTAATAAATTGAGAGTTTAAAATACAGTTTAGGAGAATGAATTCGTCAAAGAAAGATGAAAACTCTGGGGGAAATTGCGTTTTTCTTGAAGGTTAGTTAAACTTTTGATTTGTATTATCAATACTATCGTTCGAAAAAAATGCCTTTAACTAGAAAATATAGAAAGTATTATTTGTTTTATCACGCTGTATTCTCTGTAATTTGTTTTTGGATACCGATTTTTAATGTGATATTTCTTTTATCACATTAATCATATAATACCATATTTAAGTGAATAAAAGTATACCTCGTGAATTAATGTGCTGATTAATATACATATACATTTTTGATCTGTACTTTATTTTAACAGATCATAAACTTTACTTTAATCAATTGATCAAATTTATATTAAATTTGTTAGATTAAATGACTTCTTTTTAAAATGTACCGAAAATATCAATTGTTCCCCGAATACCAGAAAATTTTAAGTGGTTTTGCAACGATAAGGCTTGCTAGTTTTATTCATACAATTATTAGGAAAGTTAAAGTGGAAACATGCAAGATTTAAACTGCTTATTGCAAAAATATTTTTTAAATATTAACGTAATAAAATATCTATATTAATATTAATTGATAGCTTATGATGTTAGCCATTTGTTTCTATTATTACTTATTTAAAAAACAAACTACACTCTTTATTCATACTTCTTTTAAGAGTGTAAAAATAGTGTGAAGTTTAACTATGAAGGAGGTTTAACTAACTTCTTAATTAAATTAAAAGAGTTATCAAAGCCTATTCATCAATAATTAAATGCTTAAGGAAAAGTTTTGTCTCAAGAAATAGGAAATATTTATTTATGGATAAAAAGTTACAAATGTGGACTGTTAAATAATGACTGACTGAAATCTCTAAGAAAAAAATTCTACTACTGATGTTTTTGTTTGTTTCTCGGTCTCATTATTATGTGAAATTTTTAATTTTTTTCTTATTGAGCCGCATTTTGTTTTTCTTTTATGACAAAGGTAACTGTCAAAATTTTTGATTTGGTACAAATGATCTAACTTTTCTTAATAGCCATTTTGACAAAAAAATTTAAAAATAGCATAAATATATAAAGTAAAAACAATCAACACGTATAAAGACTTTCAGTATATTAACACAAAGAAGTAGTTTAATATATTAACACGGACTCAAAGAATCAAACTTTTTATTTAATATAAGTAAATTGCAGATGAGACAGAAGAGGAAAACTTTAAAAAAAAACTTACTTTTGGATGGAAATGGTATCGCATATTGATACTAGTAGCATTTGGCATCCAGCTTGATGGTCAACTTTCAAAATTTTCTTGCACAACATATAAACTTTAATGGTGACCAAGCGGATTGTACAGCACAACTAATTATTTAAATATTATTATAAAACTAATTATTTAAATATTACAAATTATTTAAATATTACTACAACTGATTATTTAAATAATTTTAATAGAATTATTGAAATTATTTAAATACTCTAATTCTTCAACCCCTCTTCAAATTCTATTAGTTCAATTAGTTTTAAACAATATATTAACCAAATTTTTTCAACGTCTAATTGTTGCCGCGGCGGAAGTACTTTGATTGTAATTTTTGCTTTTTTCAAGAGATGTCCGCGAAATTCTCAAAGTTCTTTATGTAATGGATTTTATTAATATTTAAAATCTGTGCGGCAGCTATTAAATCACACAAATCACCGTAAGTATGAATTTGGGGCATTTTAGCAAAGTAAGCAACAGAAATAAAAAAATTATTTCCGTCTCTGTTGTAAGATAAGATAGAAAACTCATCCTAACATTAGGGGGACCGGAAAGTAATGTTGTTTCGGTGCATTTGATATTTTTCATCAAGATCTTATTTTTAATCAATAATGTATTGACCTTCGTTAGCAACAACCTTTCAATGCCAGAACGAAAATAAATAGAAATGGATTGAAAAAAAATGAATTGGTTTTTAAGATCAACGAATATTTAATGGGTCGAAGCAATATTACTATCTGATCCCCCTAATACTTCGTACTTAAGCATCTCTCAAGCCATAACTTGAGTATCGTTTTATATATACATGCATGCTATTGCTCAAAAAAGGCAAGTTCCGCCACCAAGAATTCGTATGACAGTATGTGGTACCATAGAACCGTTTATGTTAAAAATTTCTACACCGCTTTGTGAAAGGTTAAAAAATAAATCTAAATAACTACTTTGCAACTAAGTTTTTGCCTCTATAAAAATACAAAATTATTAAATGAATACTTCAAGTATAGCTAACTATTCAACACAACTTAAATTATTACTTAAGATACCCTAACAAAATCAGTATAATAATTATGTTGCTATCCGATAGAGTTTATGGTGCCACATAAGATATATATATATATATA
>NC_092213.1:58840845-58852078 GCF_043381705.1 Parasteatoda tepidariorum
AAAGAATGTTTGTATATATATATATATGCTTTCAAAGGCTAGATAATTTAAATAGGCATCTTATTAATTTATATTAAGTTTATTTAACAGCTTTCGTTGGATTTTTGCATGGATTACAAGGATGGCGTTTCCATGAGTTGTTATCTTTTAATAAGATTAAATAGTTTCAATAATCATTTGATCGAAAGTTGATAATGGTTTTCATAAAAATTTTTTTTTCTCATTTTAAATTCAGAATTTCTAGCGTTTCGTGTTACTTAAATTTTTGTTGCAAAATTATGTAAATAACTATTTACACTAGAATTAATAATAATTTTTTATAAAAGTTTTACTCTTAATTTCATTAATTTGTGTTTAAATAGCATTGAAATTTAAAAATTATAGCAATGTGTATTTATGTTTGAAGAACTTTTATTTTTTTTATTTTTGTAAAATTTGTAAAATAATATTTCATTTGTAATCAAGGTTAGTAAAAATCACGATTAAAAAAAATAAGGAAAGAAAAAATCGGACTTATTTTATTTAAACTGGATTTTTTTGAAAATTTAAATCAGATTTTTCCTTGTTTTGCATACACCAATCAAATCTTTTGATAAAAAACATTAAAAATAATTAATCTAATTATTTTAGAAAGACTAATAACCAAATTAGTTAATATCTTTACAAAAAAAAGTTTATACTTATTTAGTTACTACAAACTAATCACTAAGGACAAAAAATTATAGTTACTTTCATTCAAGCTCAACATTCTAGTAAATTTTAAAGACAGAAGACGTTTTGTTCATAATATAATTAGAGAATAAATTGATTTAGATCAAAAAACATTACTGAAAAGAACATTTATCCCCTATTTTTAATTACGCTGGACAGAAAAAGTCTTTCTCCATTATTGATATACACTAACTATATGTTTAATAAGTATTCATATATACTCGTATTTTAATTAGAATAAAACTAAGAGGTATCATTGTAATATATTCATTACTAGAAAGTTATTTTGTATAAAACTAATGGAAAATTTTAATTTAAAAGTTTCATGACACTCTTATCCACTTTTTGCCTCTTTTTTTATTTCTTTTATTTTATTTTGAAATATAATCATTTGCATACATTACCTTCTTATTATTTTTCTTGTATAAACTCTACATTATCAATGAAAACAGATTTTTTTAAAAATTAAATATTCAGATCCTGAAGAATAAATTTATCAATTTCATTGCAGAAAATACTTTAAACTAAAATTAATCCTTTTTAAAAAAATCACTTGGTTTAAATCCATGATTTTTTTATTAAAAAATTCAAAGCTGACTTAAATCATAATTGTTTTTTTTTTTTTTTTTTTTTTTTTTTTTTTTTTTTTTTTTTTTTTTTTTTTTTTTNTTTTTTTTTTTTTTTTTTTTTTTTGAATCAAGTGATCTTTATTTTTTTTTATTTTTTTTTTATCTTGATTTAATTTATACCGTTCCTAGTTATATAGATAATAATTTTATTATTTTTTTATTTTTATTTTTAGAATTGGTGTCTGCACTTTAACTAAAGAAACTTCTCTGACTATTTGCGCGATTCCTTATGTTTTAGGCGAATGACATAGATAAATATAAAGAATGTTTAAACTTTAAAATCAAGAAATTGGATTTATGGAAAAGTGTCATTATCAAAAGAATTCGTCAGTTTTCTTAATTTTAACAAAAAAAGAAAAAAAAAACTTCAAACGAAATAAAATACTTCAAAATATAAAATACTTTAAATTGAAATTAAATTGAATTTTTAAAAAATTGATTGGTTTAAATCAATGATTTTTTATTAAAAAAAATTGAAGTTGATTTACAACATTATTGTTTTCCTTTTTAAAAAGATCAAGTGATCATGTTTTTTTTAATTAAATTTTTTTTTATCTTGATTTAATTCATACCAATCCCAGTTATGCAGATTTTTTTTTTTTTTTTGAATTGGTATGTGCATTTTTGCTGAAGAAACTTCTCGGACAAATTGCACGAATCCTTCTTTTTCAGACGAATAATGTATATGTAAAAAGAATGTTTAAACTTTAAAATCAAAAAATTGGATTTATGAAAAAGTGTCATTATCAAAAGAATTCGTCAGTTTTCTTACTTACTTTAAACAAAAGAAAAACTTTAAACTAAATAAAATACTTTAAACTATAAAATACTTCGAATTGAAATTAACTCTTTTTAAAAAATCGCTTGGTTTAAATCAATGATCTTTTATTAAAAAAAGCTGATTTACAACATTATTGTTTTTCTTTTTAAAAAGATCAAGTGATCATGTTCTTTTTTAT
Source organism: Parasteatoda tepidariorum (assembly GCF_043381705.1). Lineage (NCBI taxonomy): Eukaryota > Metazoa > Arthropoda > Arachnida > Araneae > Theridiidae > Parasteatoda > Parasteatoda tepidariorum. The sequence continues at coordinate 58,843,145 of NC_092213.1, forward strand.
TTATTTATTATTTTTTTAATCTTGATTTAATTCATACCAATCCTAGTTATGTAGATTTTTTTTATGAATTGGTATGTGCATTTTAACTGAAGAAACTTCTCAGACCAATTGCGCGAATCCTTATTTTTTAGAAGAATAATGTGTATATAAAAAGAATGTTTGAACTTTAACATCAAGAAATTGGATTTAGGCCAAAGTGTCATTATCGAAAGAATTCGTCGGTTTTTTCTTAAAAATCAATCACCATTGATTGATTTTTCTATAAATATATCTGATCTGTCCCAGTAACATTTTCTCAGCAAAAGATTTGTGAAGAGTTATGATCTTTGAAGTATTTATGAGTTGATAATATTCGTTGTTATGTAATGATGTAATTATAATGTAATATTTCGACTAGTATATAGTATATAGTGCAAAGTTATAATTTTTTTTGTTGCTAGTTGTAGATTTCATTTTAAGTGTATATAAGAGATCGTTTTTTTTTTTCTTTCGGATATAGCAAAATCATAAATAAATCGAAATCATAAATAAATCAAATAAACGCATCTAATATTTTGATTAGCTTCTAATTTTTACAAAGTCGAGCAAATTTTTATAGACTTTCTAAAAATTTAAGAATATTTTACATGCCTCTAAATTAGGTCAGCATTTGTTTTTGTAGATTATGTGTCAGGCGTGACTAAAGAAGTTTAAATCTTAATTTTGTTTGAATTATATTTTCTGCAATACCGAAAGAAAATCTAAAAAGAATAGAATTAAAAAAAATTAAAACTTTTAAGAACGACGGTAGAAGAAAGTGCGAAAAAAATTATTCAGACTTGTAAATAAAATGAACAATGCAAAATTTTCTCCTCTCAATGTTTTAATGAAAGTATTGACTCTACTGACCGCAAACTACATTACACTCAATTTTCAACTGTTTTCAATTTACTGTTTAATCTTGGGTACTCTATGAAGTGTTAGGACGTAATTTGAAGTTGTTTATTTGTTGTAGAGTTATAAGATGTTAAATAAAAGAATGCAAACAAAAGATCATTTATTTGCACTTTTTTTCGACATTTTTTAGATTTAAAATGGCATAACTTTCATACAAAGAAGTAAACTATAATTGCTAATGAGAGAAAGTCGACAATATTTTCAAACTTTTTTTTAATAAATAATAGATTTTATGGAATTATTTTCTAATTTTGGAATTCAAATTTGTAACAAATAAAATTGGTTATATCAAAAACTTTTAGGGTAACAAATGATATTTAAATAAAAATTTACAGCAGTACTTAATAAGTTGTGCAAAATTTGAAAGTTAATCTTAATATAGCCCATGTAGTAAATACAAATACCATGTGTCTGCCTAAATGAAGTTTTTCTCATATTTTGGTGGAATTAACAAAGAACTAGAATATGAAATAGATAAGAATGCTTTTAAAAACTTTGCCTGATTTGTTTTGAATATATCATTATTTTTTTGCTTATAATTTATTTTTAGTGAAGACTACGAAGGATAGTTCGTCCCATGGGCATACTCATGAGCACGGACATACTCACGAACACATGACAACTCCTGGTGCATATTCTTCACGTGATCTGCCTTTATCAAGAAAGGACTTCGACAAAGTAATTACTATCCATGGCATTTTTGATAAATATCTATGATATTTTTTAACAACTAGAAGGCTCCGCTGATAAACCCCCGTGGTTGCCTCGCACATTTAATCGTTTTTCCTCCCCTAAAAATAGATTTTTTTTTTTTTAAATTTCACTACAAATTTAAGATTCATATTTCACAACATACAAGCTCTCTCCCTTTTTTACTACTTCTGATTGACCATCTAAGCGTGAACTTATAAAATAAAGAAATTAAGATATCGTGTGGGAAAAACATGCTTTCAACAATTAGGGATAAATAGAAAATAGTTAAAGGAAAAAAAACCGGAAAAAATCACGAAAAAGCACTTAAATTAAGAATAATTTTCAAAAAAATTGGAATTTCGAAAGAAAATTTGCGTTAAGTTCATAATATTTTGAGAGTATCGAATCTTACTTCCGTTGTTGTATTTCAGCGGGCTATAGATCTACGAAACGGGTTATTTTTTTCATACAAGTTGTGCAGATAATAATTCGTGAACTGATTGTCACGAATGAAGACTACGATTAATTTTTTTTCCGTCTTACTCCCTGTACATTTTTCTACAAATCTTTGAAATTTCAAGTTTCTATTAGTCTTATAGATTTTGTGTGGCAAGGTGAAATATAAGATCAACTCTAATAGCAGTTTTTGCAGCAAGTTTAACATATGATAATTCTCGAATTAATAATCGAGTCTGAATTTTTTTTTATTCTATGTAATCCTTATGCATTTCTCTGCACTTCTCCCTCCGCAATTTCAATTTTATAAGTCTATTAAATTGTGAGCTGTAAGGCAAAAAAAAAAAATTGCATTTTTTAAAAAGAATAATAATTGGTGACGGTCCACAATTTTAAAACATATGGCTTAAAAGTTCCCATCAGGTGTTGTTGACTATCTCAAAAAAGTAAAAAGTGGCAATTAAGACAGTCTTCTACACAAAGTCTGATTCTAAAGTGATTTTCTTCTAAGTCATTAAACTCTTCTAAATTATTTAAAAGAATAGATACTTTTCTTAAAAAAAAATGCATATCGGAAATAAAATAATGCTTGTCGAAAATATTTTATACTATTGCGTGTGTTTTGTATCAGAAATGGTTTTATCAACAAAAAAAAAAAAAAAAAAAAAAAAAAAAGGTGGGGAGGGACTCAAAAATTTAGAAATTTCAACCTCTCCTCTAGAATAAGAAACATAAGTCTGAGTCCTAGTAATTGCCTTACAACAGAAGTCAAAAAATAATTTCGAAATTTCCAAACCATTATAAATTATAATAACAAAATAATTTTTACTAAAACATAAAAATAAAAACATAAATGGAAAAAAAATCACACCCATACAAAACTTTTCACTTTTTTGTCAAAATCTCACAAAATCTTTGTCTTGATTTTTTGCGACTTTTCTATTGCCTCTTTTTTTCTTTCTTAAATTTTATGTAACTGAGATTTCTAACCAATAATTTATTGCTTAAGTTATACATGCTATGTTTTCATCAAAAATGTGTTGTTCTTCATTAAAAATAATATTAATGGAAATTTTTAATTACCAATATTGTCATGTCAGTAATTGTCAGTATTAATATAGATCTAAAAATAGAATTTTAAACACAGTAAAAATAATCTGAAAATTATGTATTTTTTGTCGAATTTCAGATGTTTCTTGGTGATTTTTAGCAAAACAACTAAAATATTTCTAGTGAATAAAACACTTCCAACATTCTTCTGGAATCTTCTAAAAATATAAAAATTTTGTCAAATTATTTATTACCAAGGTTGTTGAGTAGAATCTCATTCTTTAAATGTCATTTACATTTGATTTGGTAACAGAATTTTATTTTTTGTTCTTTTTGCAGAGATCATTCACAGTCGGCATTGGAGGTCCTGTTGGCTCAGGCAAAACAGCTTTAGTGTTAGCCTTATGTAAATACTTGAGAGAAAAACACAATCTATGCATTGTAACAAATGATATTTTTACAAGGTAAACGTAAACTTTTTTTTGTATTGATTGTGTTTTTAGTATTTTTGTCTTTTTAGTTTCACTTCTTACTTCCTCCCAGTGATGGGCATCATTCACGAAAATTTCATTCATGACTAAATTTATTCAGAATAAATTTATTCTGAATGATTATTCATATGAAAATTTAGTCATTATTCATCATTCATTATGCAAATGTATAAAAATTTTTGAATAATGATTGATGAATAAACTCATTAGTCATGACTAATTTTTCTGAATAAAATTTGAATAACCAGCAAAAAATGCAATCGATATGTCTTTGTCTATAACGAGATGCAAAACATCGTTTGCTCTTAAACGTCTTATTTTAGGAATTAAACTATAAAACTAAGACAAGTATGACTATTTATTTTTATGTTATTTTAACTTACTCCAGCGTAACATACTTAGTTGTGCTAAAAAGTAGGTTTATAACAGTTTAGTTACTTAAGTTCATTTTGAAATTTTGTTCTAAAATCTATAAAACGCAATTTTTTATAGTTTTTGAAAGCAAACGATAATATTATTTTAAATTTTTAAATAAAATTTTAACTTAAAAAATTAAACGCTTTTTTGCCATGTAACCATTTCTCAAAAGTATGCATTATGTTAGACAAAAGTAAATTTTCTCAAACATTATATAAATATACTTGAAAAGGATTAACGTTTTATTTGTAGTTGTCATAATCGTAGTCAATTAGAGTATTCCGTGCCCATTTTTGTTGACCAGTGAAATTATTCAGTTATTCTTGACTAATGAATAAAGGATACTGAATAACGAATAATGAATGATTTATTCTTTATTCAAAATATTTCTGACTAATGAATAAATCTTTATTCATCATTCATTATTCAGATTTTGAATAATTATTCATCATTCTTTATTCATTATTCTGAATGACAAATGCCCATCTCTGCTTCCTCCCTTTTATACACACTTATTGTATCCACCCAGCAAATAATTACTTCACGCTCAGCAGTGGTGATCTAAATAAGAATGCAGAGGATAAAATAGTGATAGATGTAAAATATGCATGTACTTTATACGTTACACGTATTTAATATACAACTTCTTTAAAATTTGATTTCTCAGGAACTATTCGATCGATTTCGTTCAGATTTTGTATTTTGCTATTTAAATTTACGCATTTTAAAATAATGTAAAAAATTATATTCCTTACAATTTAATTTTTTCGACTATTATAAATAAAATAATAAATCATTACTGAAATTTATTTTTCGCATGGAATGATCTTTGGATACACGAATTTTATAACTGTGCAAAAAAGTTTCAATTTTCTTAAAAAACTCTTGATTTTGGATTGCTCTTCTGACCAAACTATGGGGACCATATTTCCCATATTGCAGCCACCCCTAATACTTTGAGAGTCAGAAATCCAAAACAGGGGGAAAAAAGGAATTTTTATTCAGAGAAAGTATGTTTTTGTGTTTGATTTTTCAGAATCCATCAATTTTTGATGGAACGATTCATGTGAAAGAAGAATTCTTTAACAATTCGCATATTTCGCAAAGTTGAAATTATTTTGCCTCCTCCAATATTTTTAAACACAGTTCTTTAAAGTCAGTATGTTTAAATAAATTTTGTCAGATATTTATATTATTTTTATTGTTGAATTAACTTTTTATTAGCTATAGATTATTTTTAATATGAATTTTTTTGATTAAATTAAATTTAATTAAAAAAAATAAGGCAACAAAATTGCAGAAAAAATGGCTGTTAAATGAAAAGGACATATCAATATTGATCACCGACTCATTTGCTTGGAGAAAAAAGTGGCTACAAGGTTATAAGACTCTACCAGCCATGAGCTAATAGCTGAAAATTTAAATTTGTAGATCCATCGTTCTAAAACATTAAAAGTTTTAACTTGAAATCACTTTCTTTTTTTTAGAACTTTAAATAAGAACTAGTACTCTCTCTTGTTTAAAAGTGCAGTCAAGATTAGCTTATAAATTGTAAGGATATTATATCTTGGTACTTTACCTTTTTCCTCCGGTCTTCTACATCTTTGTTTAATACACGTTGTTCACCTAGCACCTTTCCGTAAAACTTTATCAATGCATCTTAAAGACAGATAACTTTTTAACATTCTAAAATATCGACAAGATATTTTCATTGTTCGTTTATGAACAAGATTCAATTATTTCATCTTTAGAGAGCACTTTAGTACTTGTCATATTACAGCAAATTCTAAAATTATTATTGAGAGTAGTTTAATTGAGAAATTTTTTTTTTAGTAAATACTTAATTGCTTTGATTACATGCTTAGTTTATTTCTCAGATAAATTTTTAATCATTATCTTTATTATTTTAGGGAAGATTGGGAATTTTTAGTTAAAAATAAAGCTTTACCAGAGGACCGAATAAAAGCGGTAGAAACGGGTGGTTGTCCTCATGCAGCTATTCGTGAGGTAAGTAAACAAATTCTAAAAATTAAATTAATTTAATTTTCAGAATTTATATAAATTGTTTTTTTTTCATAAATTCAAACGTTCTTTTGTTAGTTGATGAAAATTAAACTTATTTTCAATCAAAGGATATCGGATATTGTTGGGTATCAAATAAATTGGAGATTTCTATTCTGAGACTTATGCAAGGAAATAAGAAAATTTTCTCAAAGTGCTAAATAAAGTGGTTATTTCCATCTTGTATTAATATCAATTATAATCAATTATAATTTATCATCTTGTATTAATATTTTGTATTAATATCAATTATAATTAAATTAGCAATAGTTTAATTTATTTCTATTTGTTGGATTTTTTTATGATATGTCCTCATGAAGTGAATAAGTGAATAGAATTTAAAAATAAAAAATATTTAATTAATATGATTCGTCCTCTTCATAAATTCAAGCCTTCCTTTATTAGTTGACATAAGCTAAACGTATTTTCCAATCAAAAGGTTATCTAATATTGTTTTGGATATCAAATGCATTGGAGACTTCTATTCTGAAACTAATGCAAAGAAATACGAAAATTTGCAAAAAGTACTTGTATTAATATTGTTGCCATTCCGTTGGTTAATTTACGTTATGAATTATTTTTCAGGATTATTCCTTAAATTTGGAAGTTGTAAAAGATTTAACAAGAGCATATAAACCAGAGTTAGTATTCTTAGAGTCAGGAGGTGACAACCTGGCGGCAAATTTCAGCAGAGATTTGGCTGATTATATTATTTATGTCATCGATGTAGCAGGTAGGAATTTTTATTTTTATATTATGCTACTATTGTTACGTTAATGTTTTAATTTCGAATTTCCTCCCCTCCCCTTTAAGCTTATCAGTTGCAGAAGGTTTATGTGCTTAGCCCTGCAGTATTTGTTTTATTTTAATTTAAATGAACCTCAATTTCTTAGATAAATGGTTTCTTTATTAAATTAAATTGTATTCTAAAAATGGAGGTAAACTTCTTCAATTTTTTTAATCTCGAGTTTGTTAATTTACAACATTCTAACTTGTTAATTTCTTTTAAATTTCTTGAACTTATTAAACTTAAATTATTTGATTTTTTATGTTTTAGAAGTTATCAGTGAATAGCATAGTAGTTCTTTTGTAACGTTAATTTAAATGAAATTTGATCTCTCGATTGAATATATTATGTAGTTTTTTTTACTTCAAATTAAAGGTGGCGATAAAATTCCTCGTAAAGGTGGACCTGGCATTACAGAGAGTGATCTACTTGTGATCAATAAAACTGATTTGGCAGAAGCAGTTGGAGCAAGCCTTGATGTAAAACCATTTTTATGATGCATTTTAACTCATTTTAAATTACGTTTTGGTTGTTATATGTTATTCTGATGCTCTCACTATCTATAATATATCTCACCATCTATATTGTGTGCTGTAACAATAGAAGTGAAAATTAATTTATCAACTTTCACGTGCAATAATGCCAAATAAGATAGATAAATTCTATTTGAACACTTTTATTGTCTTGCATTACTGTTACTTTGGGTCCCGAGTGAGGAATATCAAACTTAAAAAATTAAAATTCACTGGTGCAAAAAATTAAGGGAATTTTCAGACTTGGTCGATTATCTCTAGAACTACAGTGCAAATTACTCTTCTTCGTGCGAATATCGGAGATTTGTTCGGAATACATTTTGTGTCAGATTTGTTTAAAAAGCTCAATAATATCTTAATATTGGACTTTTCAATGACAATTATTGCACCACTAACAGTTTTCACAAATCCTGTATGAATGCATTTTTTGTTTAGAAAAATGCATCAGTACTTGTTTGCTTTAACAATTAGAGTATTTCGTGAAAATTCATCTTCAGACTTCAAAGATATCATCAGTCAAAGACAAGATATTAAAGTAAATGGCACTATTATCGTTTGCTTTAACAATATATATCAAGAATTCCACTCACCATAGTATTGCTGAAAAAATCTTTCAAGAATGTGTTATAACTCCAAGTGTGCAAGTTACTCTTCTTTGTGCGAATATTGGAGATCTGTTTGGAATACATTTTGTGCCAGATTTGCTTAAAAAACTCAATAATATTTAAATATTGGGCTTTACAATGACAATTATTGCACCACTAACAGTTTTCATAAATTCTGTATGAAGGATTTTTTAAAAATTATTTCAGTATCTTGTTTAGTTTAACAACAAGAGTGTTAGTGAAAATTATCTTCAGAGTTTAGACTTTAAAGATATCATCAGTCAAAGGCAAGATATTAAAGTAAATGGCACTATAACATTCAGAAATTCCACTCACCATAGTATTGCTGAAAAAATCTTTAAAGAAAGTGTTATAACTCCAAGTGTGCAAGTTACTCTTTTTCGAGCGAATATTGGAGATTTGTTTGAAATATATTTTATGTCAGATTTACTCAGGAATATTTTATTATTGGACTTTTCAATGACAACTATTGCACTAATTCCGTATGAATGCATTATTTCTCTTTCCAAAAATATTTCAATATTTCATTTTAGCAATAAAGAACAAATATGTTTTTGAGATTGCATATGGTATATATAAATAATATTAAGTTGATTGATTAGTTTTTATTTAAAATGGCAGGTTATTATTCACAGTGACTGAATCGGCTTATGAATAGAAGGAAATGTGTGCAATTTTCTGAAATTTCATTAAGTGTACTACATATGTTTAGTTGTTAAATCTAGCTCTTGCATGCAATAATTGTATTTTATACATAATAACGAGAACTATTTGTGAATCTAATTAAATATGTAAGATTCTTTTAACTTAAATGTTGTATATTGCTTAGATTGCAGTTAAGTTTATAAATCTGACTATTACATAATAACTTGGGTAACATATAC
>NC_092213.1:58852578-58936946 GCF_043381705.1 Parasteatoda tepidariorum
ACTGAAACAGAAGCCCCGGTGTCTATAAGGGTCTATTGAACGTTATGCATAAAGAAAAGAAATATCATTCATACATAAACTAAATTTATTAACTAAAAACAAGAACACAACCATCTGGTTTGACGGCCGAGAATGAAAAAGGTAAAACTGGAAAAGTGAAAAACCAAATTACAACTCAGTTGTCAACGGAACGTTGCCAACGGTGTTAAATAAATTTAAAGCTTTAAATAAAGATAGGTGAGGCTAGATCTGTAGCTCACCATAGACATTTCGAATGTATTTGGAAAAGATTCTTTATCAGAAGTATTTAAAATGCTCAATAACTTTCTGGTTATGGATTTTTCAATTTTGTTAACAAAAGCACAGTCGGGGAGTGAGAACAAGTTTTGAATGTCTTAAGCGCAAAATCTTACAGCCATAGGTTAAAATGATACTACAGAGCTTATGCATAGCTATATGAACAATGGAACGTATTTTTTCATTATTCTTTTAATCAAGTTTGTGTAAAATCTGCAACTGCTGTCTAATTTTGTGTGTGTTTAAAATAGCAATAGTTTTGATTTTCATTGCCTTCTGAAACTGATGTGACAACTGTGGATATTTTCATTGTATTTGGAAAAGATACTCCCTCAGAAGTATTTAAAATGTTCAATAACTTTCTGGTTATGGGTTTTTTAATTTTGTTAACAGAAGCACAGTCGGGGAGTGAGAACTAGTTTTGAATGTCTTAAGCGCAAAATCTTACAGTCATAGGTTGAAATGATTCTACAGAGCTCATGCATAGCTATAATGATACAATGGAACATATTTTTTCATTATTCTTTTAATCAGGTTTGTGTGAAATCTGCTACTGCTGCCAAATTTTTTGAGTGTTTAAAATAGCAATAGTTTTGATTTTCATTACCTTCTGAAACTGACGTGACAACTGTGGATATTTTCATTGTATTTGGAAAAGATACTCACTCAGAGATATTTAAAATGCTCAATAACTTTCTGGTTATGAGCTTTTCTATTTTGTTGATAGCAGCACATTTGGGCTACGAAAACTAATTTCGAATGTAACCATTTCTTGGGCACAAGTTCTTGTAGCCATAGGTTAAAATGATACTGCAGAGCGTATGAATAGCTGTCATAAACACTGGAACATATTTTTTTTTATATTTTGAAAGCCTATCCTTTATTGCATCAGGTTTTCATGTCTGAAACTTGCTGTTTCTATATAACTCTTTTTTTTTTCTTTCTATAATTTAATAATAGTTTTGATCTTCATTGCCTTGATGATCAACTGATGCGATATCGTCAGAAAATTGTTTCTTTTAAGTGATTTAAATTGATAAATAATTCGAATTTTCATAAAATTCGAATTATTTATCGATTTATAACCATTTCTTGGGCACAAGTTCCTGTAGCCATAGGTTAAAATGATACTGCAGAGCGTATGAATAGCTGTCATAAACAGTGGAACATATTTTTTTTATATTTTAAAAGCCTATCCTTTATTGCATCAGGTTTTCATGTCTGAAACTTGCTGTTCCTATATAACTCTTTTTTTTTATTTCTATAATTTAATAATAGTTTTGATCTTCATTGCCTTGATGATCAACTCATGCGATATCGTCAGAAAATTGTTTCTTTTAAGTGAATTAAATTGATAAATATTTAAGTATTTTTAAATATAAACTAATTTTACAGTTAATATCCTATTCTGATGCTTTTATTTTATGATATAGGTACTTTTCGCTTAGTCGGGTACAAGCAAATTAAATTTTTTTCTCCAAATTTTGATTTTATTCATTTTGTTTAGTTTTTATGCTTTTAAAATATAATAAAGTAAAAAAAAATGTTGGTTGAGGTTTACATCTTTTGATGACTTTTTGCTTGCGCCGACTGACCAAAAATTACCATGATATGATTACTATGACATTTTTATTATCATTGTTAATTTGTTTTGAATATTTAGTATAAAATATAGATATCCTTGAGTAGAGTATTTTTTCATATTTTATGATCACACTGCTAGTTCATTTTGATCGTAAATGAGTAATGAATAAAAATTAATTTGATTTTTTTAAACCTTATTGAATTAATTTTTTAACTTTATTGAATATTGTTTTTTTTTAAAAAAGGAAATTTTTAGCTCTTTTTATTATTCTGTGGTTACTGCTGTTTGGAAAAAAATTTCAATCGCTTATAAAATAATATTTGGGTTAATACAAGTCCGGTGACTTTGAGAAGAAATAATTTTTTGAAACAACGAGATGGTAAAATTTAAAATGCGAGACAATTTTTGTTGAATTTGATATGGCTAATTTTAAGCACTTAAACGTCATTTTACATTTTATATTGGGCCATAAAGTTGATGTCTTGAACCATTTGATATAATACAAAATTACTTCAAACTTAATGAAGTGTTAAAGTGAATGAAAATTCCGTTTAAATTGAACCATGTGTTTTGTAACCTAGTAGAGGATGATTAATTCACACGATAAAATGGTTCACCATGACTTGATTTGATATCGGTAAAAATTTCTTAGAAATGGGGGAAATCTATGGTTTTAAACTAATTTCATTTATAAACAATACAAAATATATTTCCATGCACGGTTAAAAAGGATCAAAGACAATTCATCTAATCGTTATTTTAACATATTCAAACGAAACAGTCTAATATCCATAAGAAAAATGGCATTTAAACAGTTCACCGTGGGAAAAACCGTTCATCAACTGTTTTCACCTAATACGATTAAATAACAAGAATTTTATAGCACAAACTAGGCTTGAATCCACTTAATGAATCCACTTAGTTCCTTGTAGTTGGGTACATATGATAGCCGAGAGGGCTCATCTGCCAATCTCATGACCGACAAAGTAGAGGTTCAAGTCCTAGCGTTGATATCCCATAATTTCCTCCATTCTCTTCAACACATGAATAGTTGCCAGTATCCTGAACTCCCCAATTTATATCCCTGGACTATTTGAAGACGATTCTCTCATTCACGCATAGATGGCAGCACCAAAAAGCTGCTTAGCAGCTCCAATGTCCTGTTAAATTTCTTCTTTTTTTCGGTTTTGAAACTATGCTAATTGTAAATGGTTAAAAACTCACATAGTTTTGTATTCATGTTTTTTTTAATTATACTGGTTGTTAACGGTTTAAAAAGTGTAAAGGTAAAAAAAAAAGTTTTTTACAAACTTTATGGTTATGGACTGCTGCCGGTTATTTTACTGTAATTTTAGAATGAAAATCGTAACAGCGTGTAAATATTTTGAAAGTTCCATTTTGAAGATAAATTTAAATTTGAAAACACCAGCCCACAATTTGATGATGGAAGCACAAATTAAAATTGGAAGTTGTTAATAATTTTGACGCTCGCAAAAGTTACTGGCTATATTAGGTGGGTCTAGCTGATGAAAATTCTACTTGTTTGACCATATTAAGTGAAATCAACCGATAAACGGTTCTTTTCACAGTCAACAATTTGATTACCATCTTATTTATGGTTAATTGGTTGATTTATTTGAATGTGGTAAAATAAAATTAAACAATCAATGATGTAACATGATTTTAATGTGGTGAAATAAAATAAATGGAATAAATAGTTATTTAACCATTTTTTTTTCAGAAAAATTTCTAACAGTGTTCGATTATCTAATAAACACCTATGTCATTTTAAACAACTCCAAAACACGATTAGGATATTTATATGTTTATTTTATTTCCGAGCCTATCTTTTGTATTAAGATAATTCAGTGCAACATAATAACAATATTTACTTTTAGGTAAGGAGCGCTTTTAACTGTGGTCATTTACCGTAGTTGCATAGATAATTCTCGAAATAAGAAAATCTTTAACGAAGATTAGACATCGGATGCTTCAAAACAAAAACAGCTCTTAAGAAATTCCAAACAAAATAAGATAAGGTGCTACTTCCATGGAAATAAACATATTTGGTTATTTTGTTGCTTGTTTCGGATGCTCAAAGGGCAACCTTCACCAGTGTAACAGAAAGTAAGTGCTGATAAGTTTTGTAACTTATCAGCACTCAATAACAGCGAATACCTTTTTTTTTGTTGAGGAGTGCTGGGAGTTTCATTAGAAAGCGTGGTGAACAACAAAAGCTGCAGACCATGTTGGTGTTTTATTATATACACTTTTTTGCACTATTCTATTTATAGTATTGCATTCTTTATCTCATAATTTATTATATATGCTCTCTAATTTTCATCAGCTTATAGGATTTTAAATATAAGATGGAGAAAAAAGAATGAAGAAGAAAATTAAAAAAAATACTGAAAATTTATTTATTTTTTGGAAAATATGTTCCCAATAGAAGATCGGTAATTTTAATTTCACTTTTTGATAATTTCACTTTATTTAAAACAAAAAAACTTGTAATAGTGAATGAAATATAAAAAGCTTCCTTACTCTCTCTGGATCGGGTTGAAGTACAACTATAGTGGTTATAGCACACCACCACTATTCCGGAGTTCCTTGCTTCTAATCCTCCCGGTAGCCAATGAACATCCGTGTCACCTATTTCTAACTCCACATCACTTTTGAGACTGCATTTTGATCAAAAATGAGTATATGCGGTTTTGTGTTTAAATACACGGGGTTTCCGAATTCGACTATTATTTGCTCAATTTTGAGAAACCACTTTTACATTGTATCTGTATGCAAAAAATACTATTCGCCTGAAAAATTTTATATGTTTGGGGGTTAGTGAAACTATTTTTAATTTCATAAGAGTGACGCACTGTTAGAACATTCATTCTGAAATTACGGTAAAATAACAGTCGATTAACCATAATGTTAATCGTTCGAAAACATTTTTTGCCTTTACGGTTTTAAAAACCGCTTACAAGTGGTACAGTACAGAAACCGTGAATACAAAAGTACACGGATTTGTAACCATTTACATCTATGCTTGAATAATAGTTTCGAATTCTAATAGTCCGGGGTCACCGATTGAAGAGTGTGGAACACTGGAAACTCATCACGCATTGAAGAAATGTTGTAGTATCAACTCTGGGAATCGAACCCATGCTAAGCGTATCATGAGATAGGTTTTTTTGACTGTATTGGCTAAATATGGTAAAATAACAATTACATAAATTGCTATATAGCCATTTTTGCTGAGAAATTTCTAACAGTGCTGAACTTGAGAAAGTTTACCTTAGCCATCTCTAAGCCATCCGGACTATTTTTAAGATTGCTATTGATACATTTTTAATTTTTAGTTAAGTTTGATATTTATATAGTTTTACTTTTCTTAGGTGATGCTGAGAGATGCTGGTATTATGCGTCAAAATGGACCAACACTTTTGACTGAAGCAAAACACATGAAAGGCGTTGCAGATGTCGCTTCTCATATACTAAGCGCGTATTTTGCGGCAAAGCCAGTCCAATAAATAAACTTGACAACAATTAAAATTAAAAATATTACAGAAATTTATTTAAATTCATTTCTAAAGTTAGATAAATAATTTTTAAATCGATATACATTTTTTATCTAATATGAAAGCTGAATGAATAAAAAGTTGAATGTAAGAATAATTTGAATTATTTGGTTCTTTTATGTATTTGAGATTTGAATTAAATTTATCTATAAAACTTACTATTTCTTGATTAATTAGGCTGTTAACTTTGTTGAATAAATTAAAATAAAAGAGCTGAAGGGAATAAAAGTAAAAGGGATCTTATTAAATAATATGAACTGCTAAGATCCCAATAACACCAGACATATTGGAGAAATGTAAAGAAGAAGTTGACGTACAGTGTGCAAAAATAAATACATAAATAAATAAATGCATGCACAAATAAATAAATACATAATTAAATAAATACATAAATGAATAAATGCATAATTAAATACTTAATAAAAATAATCAGACCACTCTAAATAACTTTTGATCTAATGATCGGATCCTCACTTTTTAGGACTCAATCTTAACGGTTCAAGGGGGTGACCTCAAGTATGCTAATTAATTTGTGCAGATGATATCTTACGTTACGGAATCAGGTGCAAAATCATACTGTCTCTGAATAAAAATAATGTCCTTTTTTTCACACGCAGCTGTGATATTTTCATTAATTAAAGAATTGATTTTAGTGAATGAAAATGTGGTTCTGCACTGAATTATCATGGTTGCTGTCTTGACTAATGTGATAATTTGATGTTAAAACTTTTTCGCTTGCTTGATAAATTTCTCGATAAAGCCCTTTTGAATTGAATTGCACTAGAGCTGCACGATGGGCTATTGGCGACGGTCTGGGAAACATCCCTGAGGATTATCCGAAGACATGCCATTACAATTTTGATCCTCTGTAGAGGAGATGGCCCCCCCCCCGCTTCGGTAGCCCGACGACCTGCACGCGAAGTCGAGCACTTTACGGTAAAATAGTAAAAACGAGGATCAATACCGCACACGCTCGGTCCTTACACAGACTGATCCAAGTGGGCACCCACCCACACACTGACCGCAGCCAGTGATGCTTGACTTCGGTGATCTGCTGGGAACCGTGTCTTAACTATCAGTCCACTGCGGCACAGAGATTTACTTGGATTGAGTAGACTAAGTAATTCTTATCATTTTAACCTCTCTTTAAATTTTAAAGCAAAATTATGATAATAGATAAGAGGTATCGATTTGTGACGGGAATATGGAGGCCTTTATGATCTGACAGATTTAACGTGCACCAGTCTCCATTTACTACTTCGGCCGTGGCTGGATTCGAACCCCCGTTCTCACAAATGTGAGTCCAGCACCCTGCCAACCAGGCTATTCTGACCTCACATCCTAATGTTTTTACCTCAAATAAGCTTTTTTGAATATGTGTCTTATTTTATTATCCCTAGCTCCCTTTTATTCGATATTTTAGAACAAAAAAAATGAAATAAATTAAATATTAAGAATATATAGCTGAAGATTTTCAGACCTATAGATAAATGTTATACTGGTTTTTGTAAATCATCTCGATGAATACATATATAAATATATACGTATACAATATACATTTATTAAAATGTTTACGTATTCTATTGAAATTTATTTTCCGTAATATTAATATAGAATTCTTTTCCAACTTACTTTCTTTAATGAAAACGGGGTTATTATGAATCTAATAAACTATAAAGAAGAAAAATACAAATCAGTTTAAAAAAATCGTTACAACTGGCTATCAGTTTGCCTTATTATCGATTTATTTACAAATTACTGCTATCAGTTTTTCATGATTTAAAACTGACTATTTTAGATTATGTATTCATAAGTTTTTAGCATTTCATAGGAGTTTCGTCTCATGCTTTCAAGTTTTGTACAAACTGTAAATACTTTCAAAAACCAGATTTTTAAGACCGACATGAGATTAATCCGAATTTTTAATTGATTTTAAGAAAGGCCCGGGTGGTAGGGTTGTATTCATAAGTTTTTAGCATTTCATAGAAGTTTCGTCTCATGCTTTCAAGTTTTGTACAAACTGTAAATACTTTCAAAAACCAGATTTTTAAGACCGACATGAGATTAATCCGAATTTTTAAATGATTTTAAGAAAGGCCCGGGTGGTAGGGAAATAATTTTCCAGAAACTTTTTAAGAAGTGAGGATTTTCAGATTCAATGAAAGATTTAAAAACGAAAGTGAAATAATATATGTCTTGAAAACTTTTTAAGATGTGAGGAATCTCAGATGAAACGGAAGATTTAAAATCGAAAGTGAAATAATTTTCCGAAAATTTTTTAAGATGTGAAGAAACTCAGGTGCAATGAAAGAATTGAAATTGAAAGTGAAATAATACCCTGACAACTTCTTAAGATGTGAAGAAACTCAGGTGCAATGAAAGAATTGAAATTGAAAGTGAAATAATATCCTGACAACTCTTTAAGATGTGAAGAAACTCAGGTGCAATGAAAGAATTAAAATTGAAAGTGAAATAATACCCTGACAACTTTTTAAGATGTGAAGAAACTCAGGTGCAATGAAAGAATTGAAATTGAAATAATATCCTAAAAACTTTTTAAGATGTGAGTAATTTCAGAAGCAATGAAAATTTTTAAATCGAAGGTAATTTTGAAACGTTCTTGCCGATTCCTAGGCAACGTAAATTCAACTAAATCTTGTAAAATGCTTCAAACTTTTCAAAAACTTTGAGTGTAATCATAATCATTTTAAACATAAGTGTTGTTTTGACGAATGTTTCATTGTTGTTCTTTAAATAACTTCAACATTTTGTGACACTCCCTTACAACTTTTTATTGCATTTCGTTTAAAATTCAGATTATAGTAAGATTTATCTATTTAATTGACGTTATTTAATTGCAAATAAGAAAAAAGCATTATAAAGGTCATGCTAAATAGTTTCTTTGAATCCCCATTGTTATCTGGGCTGAACAAGTATGTGAACCCTTCGTGGGTGGCGTTGATATTTTTTGCAGCCAGAAATGATGCTAAACGCGAAATTTTTTAATTAACTTTAGAATGCCGTGGGGACTCAGGGGATATAGCGTTTGCCTTCCAATGGGATGAACTGGGTTCGAATCTCAGCCTCAGTGGTAGACGAATAATGGGTTAGAGTCCCCCTGCTATCAGGATAACCGTGGAAGATTTCGGTGGTTTTCCTCTCCATGCGAGTTAATACGAGTTTGTTCCATCAAAAAGTCCACCACGGAGGCAGATTTCTCTCAATACTCGATCCAGGAGTTCTTTTGTCTTCTGGATTGGGCTCAAAATTACATTAACATTGGTAGTCGTAAAACTAAAATTTAGTCGGCTGTTAAACGACGGCTATAAAATGAAAAAACTTTAGAAGAACATAAAAAATTACTATGCAGAAAAAATAAGTAAATACACAAAAATTAGCAAAAATCACAACCAGTAAATTTTTTTTAACAAAACAATTACTAATTTTTCAATACCTAACATAATGTAATTATAAATAATAAGAAAAATTATGAAGGTCTTGTTAAATGGTCTCTTTGAATTCATACTGTTTTTTTAGATGAACAAACATGATTGAAGAATCTTTCGCGTGGGACTTTGGTAATTCATGTCAATTATGCCTGAAGCAGCAAGAAATGATACTGAGCTCAAAACTTTTCTGTTTCGACAACATTAAATGAAAAAAAAAAAACATTTATAGCGCATAAAAAATTCACATATACGCAGAAATTAATAGATTTTAATATAAATAAAGTTTTTTACTATTAATAAAAAACTGCCAAATAGGTTATGAATAAAATAAAATGGGATTTAATCGGAAAATTAATAGGATGGGTTATTTTCAAGCGTACTCCTCATCTACTCCCCTAATAAAATTCATAAAAACTGAAATTAATTATCCATTCCCTAAGGAGATCGTATACTGAGAAAAAAATATGGTAAAAATTACCATAATATGCAAACATTTACCGTGTTTCTGGCTCTATGGGAATACCAAAAAGCTCTGTAATATTTACCGAAGTACTTTGGTAATGATTTTAGTAAAATTAACAATGAAATATGATTTCATAATATGAGATAAAATTTGATAAATGTTAAATTTGGTAATTTTATTATGATATTATCTTAGAACATGGCACATAAACCATTTATTCGGATGATGATTGTTACATGATGGTTGCTACGCTTAAATGAAGTATAGTGAGAGGTAATTAACGATTAAATTTTATTTAAAAGTAGCAAAAATTTCAAAAAAATTTCATTTTGAAGTTGAAAATGCAGCTTTGAGTCCCGCAGGAAGTATATACCCATGCATGAGAGCCACCATAATTGTAAATTGTTTCTACATATAAGTTGAAGGGCATATAAAGCTTTGAGCTTAAGGTCACAATAGCGGTTTTGTAAAAATGCAATAAATCTGGACAAGAGCACTGTTCAGTTTCACAAATAACAAAAGAGTACTGTTCAGTTTCACAAATAACAAAAAAGTACCATTCAGTTTCACAAATAACAAAAGAGCATTGTTCAGATTGAGAAAAGTAAGGTGTCAAGATAAAAACTAAACCCAACTTACCATTATCTCTGTTATCTGTAAGCCNTAATTCTGAAACGTTCTTGCCGATTCCTAGGCAACGTAAATTCAACTAAATCTTGTAAAATGCACTATTTAGGATCTTTTTACTAAAAAAAAAAAAAAAAAAAAAANAAAAAAAAAAAAAAAAAAAAAAAAAAAAAAAAAAAAAAAAAAAAAAAAGCGAACTGGTGGAACATATATTTTCTTTCAAAAACTTTGAGTGTAATCATAATCATTCTAAACATAAGTGTTGTTTTAACGAATGTTTCATTGTTGTTCTTTAAATAACTTCAACATTTTGTGACACTCCCTTTCAACTTTTTATTGCATTTCGTTTAAAATTTAGATTATAGTAAGATTTATCTATTTAATTGACGTTATTTAATTGCAAATAAGAAAAAAGCATTATAAAGGTCATGCTAAATACTTTCTTTGAATCCCCATTGTCATCTGGGCTGAACAAGTATGTGAACCCTTCGTGGGTGGCGCTGATATTTTTTGCAGCCAGAAATGCTGCTAAACACGAAATTTTTTAATTAACTTTAGAATGCCGTGGGGACTCAGGGGATATAGCCTTCCAATGAGGTGAACTGAGTTCGAATCTCAGCGTCAGTGGTAGACGAATCATGGGTTAGAGTCCCCTTGCCATCAGGATAACCGTGGGAGATTTCTGTGGTTTTCCTCTCCATGCGAGTTAATACGAGTTTGTTCCATCAAAAAGTCTACCACGGAGGCAGCTTTCTCTCAATACTCGATCCAGGAGTTCTTGTGTCATGCGGATTGGGTTCAAAATTACATTAACATTAGTAGTCGTAAAGCTAAAATTTGGTCGGCTGTTCAACGAAGGATATAAAATGAAAAAAACTTAGCTTTGGATTTTAGAAGAACAAAAAAAATTACTATGCATAAAAAATAAATAAATACACAGAAATTAGTAAAAATCACAACCATTAATTTTTTTTTACAAAACAATTACTAATTTTTCAATAACTAACATAATGTAATTATAAATAATAAAAAAAAATTATGAAGGCCTTGTTAATTGGTCTCTTTGAATTCATACCGTTTTTTTTAGATGAACAAACATGATTGAAGAATCTTTCGCGTGGGACTTTGGTAATTCACGTCAATTATGCCTGAAGCAGCAAGAAATGATACTGAGCTCAAAACTTTTTCTGTTTATACAACAAATGAAAAAAAAAACATTTACAGCGCATAAAAAATTCACAAATACGCAGAAATTCATAGATTTTAATATAAATAAAGTTTTTTATTATTAATAAAAAAGTGCCAAATAGGCTATGAATAAAATAAAATGGGATTTAATCGGAAAATTACTCGGAAAGTTTTTTATTATTAATAAAAAAGTGCCAAATAGGCTATGAATAAAATAAAATGGGATTTAATCGGAAAATTACGAGGATGGGTTATTTCAAGCGTACGCCTCATCTACTTCCCTAATAAAATTCATAAAAACTGAAAATAATTATCCATTCCCTATGGAGATCGTATACTGAGAAAAAAATATGGTAAAAATTATCATAATATGCAAAAATTTACCGTGTTTCTGGCTCTATGGGATGATAATGAGGGCTTTGGTAATGATTTTAGTAAAATTAACAATGAAATATGATTTCATAATATGAGATAAAATTTGATAAATGTTAAATTTGGCACATAACATTGCACAAAACCATTTATTCGAGTGATGATTGTTACATGATGGTTGTTACGCTTAAATGAAGTATAATGAGAAGTAATTAACGATTAAATTTTATTTAAAAGTAGCCAAAATTTCAGCAGAATTTCATTTTGAAATCGGAAATGCAGCTTTGAGTCCCGCAGGAAGTATATATCCATACATGAGAGCCATCATAATTGTAAATTGTTTCTGCATATAAGTTGAACAGCATATAAAGTTTTGAGCGTAAGGTCATAATAGCGGTTTTGTAAAAATGCAATAAATCTNGATTACTATGACATTTTTATTATCATTGTTAATTTGTTTTGAATATTTAGTATAAAATATAGATATCCTTGAGTAGAGTATTTTTTCATATTTTATGATCACTGCTAGTTCATTTTGATCGTAAATGAGTAATGAATAAAAATTAATTTGATTTTTTTAAACCTTATTGAATTAATTTTTTAACTTTATTGAATATTGTTTTTTTTTAAAAAGGAAATTTTTAGCTCTTTTTATTATTCTGTGGTTACTGCTGTTTGGAAAAAAAATTCAATCGCTTATAAAATAATATTTGGGTTAATACAAGTCCGGTGACTTTGAGAAGAAATAATTTTTTGAAACAACGAGATGGTAAAATTTAAAATGCGAGAGAATTTTTGTTGAATTTGATACGGGTAATTTTAAGCACTTAAACGTCATTTTACATTTTATATTGGACCATAAAGTTGATGTCTTGAACCATTTGATATAATAAAAAATTACTTCAAACTTAATGAAGTGTTAAAGTGAATGAAATTTCCGATTAAATTGAACCATGTGTTTTGTAACCTAGTAGAAGAAGATTTATTCACACGATAAAATTGTTCAACATGGTTTAATTTGATACCGGTAAAAATTTCTTAGAAGCGGGGAAAATCTATAGTTTTAAACTATTTTCATTTATAAAGAATACAAAATATATTTCTGTGCACGGTTAAAAAGGACCAATAACAATTCATCCGTTATTTTAACATATTCAAACGAAACAATCTAATATCCATAAGAAAAATGGCATTTAAACAGTTCACCGTGGAAATAACCGTTCATAAACTGTTTTCACCTAATACGATTAAATAATCAGAATTTTATAGCACCAATTAGACTCACCTATTGAATCCACTTAGTTCCTTGTAGTTGGGTACATATGATAGCCGAGAGGGCTCACCTGCCCATCTCATGACCGACAAAGTGGAGGTTCAAGTCCTAGCGTTGATATCCCATAATTTCCTCCATTCTCTTCAACACATGAATAGTTGCCAGTATCCTGAACTCCCCAATTTATATCCCTGGACTATTTGAAAACGACTCTCTCATTCACGCATAGATGGCAGCACCAAAAAGCTGCTTAACAGCTCCAATGTCCTGTTAAATTTCTTCTTTTTTTCGGTTTTGAAACTATGCTAATTGTAAATGGTTAAAAATCCACATAGTTTTGCATTCATGTTTTTTTTAACCATACTGGTTGTTAACGGTTTAAAAAGTGTAAAAGTAAAAAAAAAAATTCCACAAACTTTATGGTTATGGACTGCTGCCGGTTATTTTACTGTAATTTTAGAATGAAAATTGTAACAGCGTGTAAATATTTTGAATGTTCCATTTTGAAGATAAATTTAAATTTGAAAACACCACCCCGCAATTTGATGATGAGTACAAATTAAAATTGTAAGCTGTTAATAATTTTGACGCACGCAAAAGTTACTGGCTTCATTAGGTGGATCTAGCTGATGCAAATTCTACTTGTTTGACCATATTAAGTAAAATCAGCCTATAAACGGTTCTTTTCACAGTCAACAATTTGATTACCATCTTATTTATGATTAGTTGGTTGTTTTGTTTGAATGTGGTAAAATAAAATTAAACAATCAATGATGCAAAATGATTTTAATGTGGTGAAATAAAATAAATGGAATGAATAGTTATTTAACCATTTTTTCAGAAACATTTTCTAACAGTGATCGATTATCTAATAAACACCTATGTCATTTTAAACAACTCCTAAATACGATTAGGATATTTGTATGTTTATTTAATTTCCGAGCCTATCTTTTGTATTAAGATAATTTAGTTCAACATAATAACAATATTTACTTTTAGGTAAGGAGCGCTTTTAACTGTAGTCATTTACCGTAGTTGCATAGATAATTCTCGAAATTAGAAAATCTTTAACAAAGATTAGACATCGGATGCTTCAAAACAAAAACAGCTCTTAAGAAATTCCAAACAAAATAAGATAAGGTGCTATTTCCACAGAAATAAACATATTTGGTTATTTTGTTGCTGAATAGTAAAGAGATCACTATTTTGCCAACAATGGGGAAAATAGTTTTAAAAACGATTATTGTGATTATTGTATCTTTCAACATTAGTTTTTGCTTTAAAATGATGACCACTAGGGTAAAATATGAAAAACAATTTCAATGGACAGTAGGAAATTTAGATGAGTTACCAGAAGTATTGGAAAGCATGCCTTTCTATCCAATTGAAAACAATCCTTCAAAATGGATTATGGGTTTCAACAGCGGATCCAGCAAATACTACAGAGCATTTATGGAAATTTACCTTAAAAGTTTGGATTTCAAAGATATCATCAATCAAAGACAAGATATTAAAGTAAATGGCACTATAACATTCAGGAATTCCACTCACCATAGTATTGCTGAAAAAATCTTTAAAGAAAGTGTTATTACTCCAAGTGTGCAAATTACTCTTCTTCGTGCGAATATCGGAGATTTGTTCGGAATACATTTTGTGTCAGATTTGTTTAAAAAGCTCAATAATATCTTAATATTGGACTTTTCAATGACAATTATTGCACCACTAACAGTTTTCACAAATCCTGTATGAATGCATTTTTTGTTTAGAAAAATGCATCAGTACTTGTTTGCTTTAACAATTAGAGTATTTCGTGAAAATTCATCTTCAGACTTCAAAGATATCATCAGTCAAAGACAAGATATTAAAGTAAATGGCACTATAACATTCAGGAATTCCACTCACCATAGTATTGCTGAAAAAATCTTTAAAGAAAGTGTTATAACTCCAAGTGTACAAGTTACTCTTCTTCGTGCGAATATTGGAGATTTGTTCGGAATACATTTTGTGTCAGATTTGTTTAAAAAGCTCAATAATATTTTAATATTGGACTTTTCAATGACAATTATTGCTCCACTAACAGTTTTTACAAATCCTGTATGAACGCATTTTTTGTTTAGAAAAATGCATCAGTACTTGTTTGCTTTAACAATTAGAGTATTTTGTGAAAATTCATCTTCAGACTTCAAAGATATCATCAGTCAAAGACAAGATATTAAGGTAAATGGCACTATAACATTCAGGAATTCCACTCACCATAATATTGCTGAAAAAATCTTTAAAGAAAGTGTTATAACTCAAAATGTGCTAAATACTCTTTTTTTAGCGAATATTGGAGATTTGTTTGAAATATATTTTATGTCAGATTTACTCAGGAATATTTTATTATTGGACTTTTCAATGACAACTATTGCACTAATTCCGTATGAATGCATTATTTCTCTCTCCAAAAATATTTCAATATTTCATTTTAGCAATAAAGAACAAATATGTTTTTGAGATTGCATATGGTATATATAAATAATGTTAAGTTGATTGATTAGTTTTTATTTAAAATGGCAGGTTATTATTCATAGTGACTGAATCGGCTTATGAATAGAAGGAAATGTGTGCAATTTTCTGAAATTGCATTAAGTGTACTACATATGTTTATTTGTTGAATCTAGTTCTTGCATGCGATAATTGTATTTTATGCATAATAACGAGAACTCTTTATGAATCTAATTAAATATGCAAGATTATTTTAACTTAAATGTTGGATATTGCTTAGATTGCAGTTAAGTTTATAAATCTGAATATTACATAATAACTTGGGTAACATATACTAATCTAAAGAGTTCTCTAATGAGACAAAATGCTCATAATGTTATAAAATTTCTTTCTCTAAATAAAATGTCCGGCGAATGTATTTATCCATTTCATAATTTCCCAAATGAAGTAATCTAGTCAGTTATTACAAAAAAATAATCAATTTACTGCTATGAATATTACAAATAAAGTGATTAATCAATCAATTTAATCAAGTAATTTAATTAATCAATTAAAGTTACAAATTTGATGGTTTTATCATATTAATGCGAAAAATAACCATTTGAAATTATGATGTTAATGAATTTTAATAATAATCAACCATTTTTATTGTTTTTAAAACTAGCCTGTCTGAAAGCAACGAATTTAACACAATAATTTATATTGGGTATTTATCATTTACCGATCTCAAAATGTAATTCATTTATGTGTTAAGTTTTTACTCATTTAAGAAAAAATACTTCACAGGGTACGTACACTATTGTAAACTTTAAATATATAGTTAATTGAAAATTTATAATTTAAAAATACTATTTGTGAATCTTGTATATTATGCATCTTGTATAGTATGCCTGAAATATAATATTTACGTATTTATGTGTGCATATTTCGCAAGCTAATCTTTCAGGTATTTACAAACTCAATAAATAAGTATTTAGTTTATTTAATTCCGTATTAAATTTTCTTAATTTTTTAATGCAGGAAACAGCAATAAAATATTTTTCAAAACTAAAGTAGGATTTCTATTTTGGAAATTTTCAAGTTTAAAAAAAATATTATGTAAAAAGTATTCTTTAAAATAAATATAAATATATGATGGGATATATCAGGATATATCATTATATAATAAGGATAATCATTATATAGTAATATATCATTATATAATAAGGGAGGATATATCATTATATAATAAGTGTTTTGTAAACCTTATAGTATATTTTAGGAATCTTTTTGTTAATATTACTTCTCCAAAAAACCTTTTATCAAATGAAAATTTTGATTGTTACTGTAATGAAGTGAAACCGTTAAATATGTCTAAAATGTTTATTATGCAAGAAAGAAAAGTTTTCCTTTTTATAATTTATAGAAGGCTAATTGTATTTTAAATGTATGGAGCGAAAAAGAAAACTAGAAACTAGATAAATATTTGCTTATACTTAATGAAAAAATTTAGTTTGATTGCATGAATATATGAAATGATATGATTATATGAATTGAAATGAATAGAAACAGACAATAAGAATTATACCGAGATCTTTTTTTAAAAGAATACTTTTTTTTGCAATTATTTTTAAATATATAAAGGAAACCATTCTTATTAAGATGAGATACATTAGAAACATAAGAATTTTTTGATAAAATTTTTAATTTGTGTTAATTTAATGGCTAAGTAGACAATGTCTATTTTGAAACAGCTTTCTGTTTAAAAAACGTTTATTTTTTCACATAATGATTTCACACTGTTTCTTTAACCCTGAGCAAAAGCTGAATGAAAAATGGTATATTTTAACATTTATTCATTCTTCTCACTTTTTTATATTTCCTTTTACATCCACTTCCATATTCTCTTTATAAATTAAACTAATAAACCAACCAATAAATGACAAGAACTATGTCACACAGACAGAAATCTTTATTGTACACGAAATATTTATTGCTGGAATTCATAGTTATTGCAATATTTAGTACATGTTCAAAAACTGCCCTTTCTCTGTTCAAATATAGTAAATAAATTTTTATTTACTATATTGGGCCACAAGCGAAAATACAGCAAAAATTTCTTCAAAGAGGTTCATTTATACTAATCTTTGCATTATATCGAATCAAGCTACATTAAAGTAATTGTTTTTTTATTTATAAAAACACATAAATTTGACAACCACACATAAACTAATTAAGTTACCCTTAATGGGTTAGTCATAACCTTGCAAAATAAATGGAAAAACCTGTAGCGGGTTAGTATGAACCTTAAATTCAAAACAAAGACTATTCTCATCAAAAATCATCAACTCTCTCTTGTTCCATAAATTGTCTAGTACTTTTATTTTTAATATATCTCGTCATTATAATATTTTTATTCATGCTTTTGTTGGTCGGATATTTTTAATATATATCTAGATTTTATAACGTTAATAAATGACTCACTAGGCAAAGATAAAGTGTTGGGTAAAATATGAATATTTTTACCAGATTTTATTTTCAGTGTCAAAACAAAGCAAATCACAAATTTTCATGACCATATGCTCCTTATCAATTACTGTTTTTATCTTTCTCCTTTCATCAAAGAAAAAAGTTTTTAGGAGGAAAAGTATCTAAATAGCCTCCCTCTAGACTGATATTTTTCAACAAAAGATATTGCACACCTTAGAGTAAAATGACGCAGAATATTATATATTTTTTTCTTTTTTTGTAATAAGATGTTGATTTTAAAACCACTCCTATAATTTCGAAATATTTTATCTGAATCAGAAGTTATTGGACAGTGAGCTAAAAAAATTTGATATCAAGGTGATAAAAATAAGGTGTTCTTCAAAGAAATCAAATAAAGATAAGAAAGCTCAAATAAAGTGAAAAACCCTTTAGGCATCATTAAGCATCATATTTCTCTGATGCTTAAACTTATAAAAGACGCATAAGCTTTTGAGGCAGGTAAAAAATAATTACTTAGAAAAAAAAATAATAAGGTAGATTCAATCTAGAGATGAAAAAACTACTTTTTATTTTGATTGTGTCAGAAATCGTTGCTCCGAGCATCGTCATTGGATTTAAAATGAAGTCAACTCCTGTTGAATATGAGAAGAAATTTCGATGGACCGTGGAACGTTTGAAACAGATGCCGGGAGAAGTAGAAAGCTTGCCATTTTCAGTAGTGAAGAACAATTCATGGATATGGAAAATAGTTTTAAAACCTGTTGTCGGTCAAGTGAAAATACTCTTAAAACACCTTGATACGAATCAGCATCACCAATCAGATATTTCTGTGGCAGGGAATGTAGCATTCAAGAATTCGACGCACCATTTAATTGCGAGAGAATATTTACGACCGCGACTTGTTGATTCTGAGGTTTTGTTGTTCCAAGCACCTACCTTTACGTGGATTGAATCAACTGTTGAAAATTTTAAGAGGGCAATTAATAGTACTTTAATTTTAGACTTTGCATTCAATATTACCGCTCCTTTTAGCGTGTTTGAACATCCGCAGAGACATTCCACTGTATCGGACTAATTTGCTGAATTCTTGAGAGAGATTGGATGATTGAAAAAAATTTCGTTGAACTGTAGAAAGTTCAAAACTATTGTCAGATGGAAAGAAAAGCTTGCTGTATTCATCAGTGATTAGAAAAATAGTTTTTAAATCTGTTAATGATGGAAGAAAATAATTAAATCATTTCGATATGAATTTGAACGTACAATGCGAACGTAGCCTTCGAGAATTCAACTCACCATTTATTTACCAGAGAATCTCTGCCAACAAGGCTCATGGTTCTGAAGTCCTAATGTATCAAGTGCCTGTCCTCAGATTGGTTGAGTCTACAGTTCGAAATTTCAATAGAGCAATAAATAGTACTTAATTTTAAACTTTGATTTAAATATCATTTCACCATTTACCATTTTTTAACATCCTGGATGACTTTCTACTGCATTGAATCAATATTTCAAAATTTTGAAATTAACTGCAACTAAAAATGAAACACTCTTTTTTCGCTGTTTAAAATAGAATTCGTATAATAGGATCTGTTCAAAATAAAATAAATATTTCGAGATATTTTAATACGTTTATTTCATGGAAACATGGCCTAACAGAAGGAGGCAGCGAAATGGAAGAGTTTGTAAAAGGTATGTATAGTAATGGTGTGTAAACACTCACATTAAATGGTTTAGAAATGTGTTACGGTTGTATTTAAGTATGAAACAAAAATTTCTAATATGAAATTTGAAAATGGAATTGTTTTTGATTAGAAAGGCGATTTGTAACAAATTCCTATTTTTTTAAAAAAAAAAAAATTCTTCTGATTATCTGATTTTCTGATTCCTAACTATCTTAGAGTTTCCATTTAACATGCTATATCATGAAGGTTCTTAAATATATCTTTGTTACTCTAGAAAAAAAATATAGTGATTAAGAAGTTGATTAATTTCTTATCAGTAATTTTTATTTTGAGATTAAAATACAATCTCAGAAAAATTTATCATACCATTATACCTTAAACCATAATTCAACACAATTTTTTCTCAAACTTAATGAAATATTAAATTTAACCATGTTTAAATTAACCAAGCAATACGATATTAGTGTTCAACTTTCTTATACATTTAGCTATACTATACAATATACATATTAGCTATACATTATTTTTCCCTTGAACCATGATACGGTGCAAATTAGCCCCACATCAATAATAAAATATTAAATTGAACTATGTTTTCGTTGAATTTGAACCATAGTATCTCGTAATCAAACTTAAGATAATCAAATTTAAGAAATACGGTATTACGGTTCAACTTAGCTCAACATTTCGGATCGATATTGTAGTTCAAGAATTTTTACGCCGAAATTTATTTCTGACAACGAATTTAATTGATTTCTTATTCAAAAATTACAGATTGATTTATTCGAAATAAACTTGTAAAGATCTATATATTTGAGAGCACGCAAATGTATGGGAAACATTTGGGAGCATGTATGATTTCGCTTATCTAGGTGGAATTATCTATCGCTACATATATTATCCCTGATATAAAACATAAATAGGTGTATCCCTGATGTAAAACATTTTCGATAATTTCTTGGAGTAGTGCTATAATTAACTGCTCTATATAAATTTATAATATTTTGAAGTATTATTAATTTAATAATATGATTCATTTCTGTGAGTATTGTATTTTTATTGCTAGGCTATTACTAAACATTGAAGAACGTTTAAAGAATACCAATTATTATAGAACTTTAAAAGTACATCAATTTCCTAACTTTCAAGAACGTTAATTTTTTAATTAAATGTTCCAATGTAAGAAATTAAATGTTCTATAACTAACAAGTTTATAAAAATTTATAATATTTATATGTATTATTAATTTAATTCTCTTCAGTTAGTACTGTAGTATCATTACTAGTTAATTATAAATTATTAACGAAGATATTGCAGATTACCAATTATTATCGAACTTTACCACTAAGAACAAATTCTGTTAAAATTACCGTTCTGTAATGACATTTCTGGTAAAAAAAACATAATTCAGGTAATAGAACCAGAATATATGGTCTTTAAGCCATTCATTTAGTAATTGTTCCTTTTGATTGGTAACGGTTGGTAATGGTTTACGGGAAATTTTGGTTTTCAAAACTATAGTTCCCATTACTACACCTTTAATAAAAATGCAAAATTGATAAGTAAATTTAACCGAATACGTCCTGCTCTAAGATAACATGATAAAATTACCAAACTTCATCAATATTTTAAATATATATATTGTTGTTAATTTTACCAAAATCATTACCAAAGCACTTCGGTTAAAGTTACCGAAGTTTTTGGTGTTTGCAATGAGCTAGAAACAAGATAAATTTTTCCATATTCAACTAGTTTTGACCAAATTTTTTTTGAGCGAAAAGAATGTCAGTTTCCACAGGTTTTAAAACCCTAAATGTTTTAATCAAATATTTCAATGCAAGAAATAAAAGTTTTTAGTTTCAAAAATTTTCCCAATTTAACTATTCATTTTTTGAAGTTATATATTTTATCTCACGAACAAAATACAAAATGAAAACATTAATTTAGATATAAACAGTGCAGCAAAAAAAAAAAAAAAAAAAAAAAAAAAAAANTGCAGCAAAAAAAAAAAAAAAAAAAAAACACCTGAATTGCATTTGATCTAAAGAACGGATCTTCTTACTCTAGGATTCAATGGTTCGACGGTTTTGACCTCAAATGTGCTAATTAATTAGCACAAACGATATTTTAAGTTACGAAATCAAACACAAAAGCGTAATTTCTTGAATTAACATACCCTTCTTTCGACGGATTCAGATTTCTGAACCCCGAAATATTGGGGGTAGCCGCAATCTGGGAAATATGGACCCCATAGTTTGGTTAGGAGAGTGATTCAAAGCTTGGATTCCTTAATGCCCTTATTTTTTGCATATTTCATTACATCTCGAGAGTTTCTTAAGCTAATTTAAAATTTTTTGCATACATTTATAAAATTCGTTTGACCAAATATAATTCCATGCAAAAATAATATTTTGTAAATATTTAATATTTGTTTAATAAAGATCCAAAAAAAATTTGAATTGTAAGGTATACAATTTTTACATCGTTTCAAAGTGTGTAATTTTACATGTCAAAATACAAAATTTGAGCAAAATCGGTTGAATAGATCCTGATAAATTGAATTTTAAATATGCATCTTTTTTTAAAATTCCCTTTCTCAGGAACTATTCATCCGATTTCTCTCAAGTTTTGCATTTCGTCATGTAAAATTGCAGACTTCAAAATTATGCCAAAAATATTAGACCTTACAATTCTTTTCGGCTGTTGTTAAAAGAAATATTAAAGGATAATAAATATTAACAAAAATTTATTTTTTGAAATAATTATCTTTGGATATTTTCTTTTAACCGGTATTTAATAAAAGTAAACTAGATTCTTAATACAAAATTATATATCGTTATAGTTTATCGTTTTACATAATTTGAATATGATTTAAATATGATTAAAATACAGCATTCAGCTTTTTAATACAGTGTTGGACCCGAATTAAATTTTCGGTAAATGTTTATTATAATATGAATCAACCACTATGGAAATTTTAATCACTTTCTTTCTCAATGCCCGCTTGGAGAATGATCTTTTGTCATACAGGCATCTGAAGGGCAGATTTGTTGGCAACTCTTTCAGGAGAACCATATTAGATGGGCCAACGTTGCTCTCTCAAAAAGGACAGATAGTACAGAGAATGAAAGAACATCCATGCCTTGCCCGGGATTCGAACCCAGAACCTTTCTGATTCAAGGCCAATTCCCTGACCCCAACACAAGTCGGTCGGCAAATGTAATCACTTGATGCAAATAAAACATAGAAACATATGCATAAGCTACAACATTTATTTGTGTTATTGAGTGAATTTCAAACCAGAAATCTTATTAAAATACATTTTTCGGCCTATTTTCTCAAAACGATAAAACTTAGGTACTGAAGCTACTTGCACTTTGGTGGTCCTTTTGTTCTGGGGGTGATTTGTTTTCCATCCTTATTCACGCACCAACAGTTTCCAGTTGCACCATCACACTGTGATTTGGTGTACGTGCCGTCATCATTACACACTGGTATAAAAACATTAATATCGCCTAAAAAATATATATTCATTTTAGTTAAAATAAATGTAACATATACAGTAAGCCATAGCATTGCTTTTGATCCGGAAGCGCGTCAAGAGTTCGAGCTTTGATTTTAGGTTATATATATATATATATATATATATATAACCTAAAATCAAAGCTCGAACTCTTGACGCGCTTCCGGATCAAAAGCAATGCTATGGCTTACTGTATATGTTACATTTATTTTAACTAAAATGAATATATATTTTTTAGGCGATATTAATGTTTTTATACCAGTGTGTAATGATGACGGCACGTACACCAAATCACAGTGTGATGGTGCAACTGGAAACTGTTGGTGCGTGAATAAGGATGGAAAACAAATCACCCCCAGAACAAAAGGACCACCAAAGTGCAAGTAGCTTCAGTACCTAAGTTTTATCGTTTTGAGAAAATAGGCCGAAAAATGTATTTTAATAAGATTTCTGGTTTGAAATTCACTCAATAACACAAATAAATGTTGTAGCTTATGCATATGTTTCTATGTTTTATTTGCATCAAGTGATTACATTTGCCGACCGACTTGTGTTGGGGTCAGGGAATTGGCCTTGAATCAGAAAGGTTCTGGGTTCGAATCCCGGGCAAGGCATGGATGTTCTTTCATTCTCTGTACTATCTGTCCTTTTTGAGAGAGCAACGTTGGCCCATCTAATATGGTTCTCCTGAAAGAGTTGCCAACAAATCTGCCCTTCAGATGCCTGTATGACAAAAGATCATTCTCCAAGCGGGCATTGAGAAAGAAAGTGATTAAAATTTCCATAGTGGTTGATTCATATTATAATAAACATTTACCGAAAATTTAATTCGGGTCCAACACTGTATTAAAAAGCTGAATGCTGTATTTTAATCATATTTAAATCATATTCAAATTATGTAAAACGATAAACTATAACGATATATAATTTTGTATTAAGAATCTAGTTTACTTTTATTAAATACCGGTTAAAAGAAAATATCCAAAGATAATTATTTCAAAAAATAAATTTTTGTTAATATTTATTATCCTTTAATATTTCTTTTAACAACAGCCGAAAAGAATTGTAAGGTCTAATATTTTTGGCATAATTTTGAAGTCTGCAATTTTACATGACGAAATGCAAAACTTGAGAGAAATCGGATGAATAGTTCCTGAGAAAGGGAATTTTAAAAAAAGATGCATATTTAAAATTCAATTTATCAGGATCTATTCAACCGATTTTGCTCAAATTTTGTATTTTGACATGTAAAATTACACACTTTGAAACGATGTAAAAATTGTATACCTTACAATTCAAATTTTTTTTGGATCTTTATTAAACAAATATTAAATATTTACAAAATATTATTTTTGCATGGAATTATATTTGGTCAAACGAATTTTATAAATGTATGCAAAAAATTTTAAATTAGCTTAAGAAACTCTCGAGATGTAATGAAATATGCAAAAAATAAGGGCATTAAGGAATCCAAGCTTTGAATCACTCTCCTAACCAAACTATGGGGTCCATATTTCCCAGATTGCGGCTACCCCCAATATTTCGGGGTTCAGAAATCTGAATCCGTCGAAAGAAGGGTATGTTAATTCAAGAAATTACGCTTTTGTGTTTGATTTCGTAACTTAAAATATCGTTTGTGCTAATTAATTAGCACATTTGAGGTCAAAACCGTCGAACCATTGAATCCTANCGCCCACATGTTGCGCGGACTGTTAGAGACTTCTGTTCAGCACAACGCATGCAACTTCTTCCTTGGCCTGCTTATTCGCCGGATATGTCGCCTATTGAGCACGTGTGGGATATGGTTGGTCGGCGTCTCACTCGTGATCCGCGTCCTGCAGTTTCCAAAGACGAACTTTGGTTGCGCATACAAGCGATATGGAATTCTCTTCCTCAAGCAGATATTCAACATCTGTTTGACTCCATGCCACGTCGTATAGCAGCACTTATTGCAGCGCGTGGTGGCTGCACCAAATACTGATTTCGGACGCTTAATTTGTTTCTTTTGTTTTGAAAATTTCATCATTTATTTGTATCAGTACAAGTCGTTTCTGCATTAAATTTCATTTGATTCTGATGATTCTTTCATGGTGTTGCATTTTCTACAAACAGCAGTTTATATATATATATATATCATAATCGTCGTTGCGTTGAGCAGCCGACCCAAGTTCACTACTTATGTTCAGCTACGTAACCTAGTAATTTTGAACTCAATCCGGAAGACAAAGGAGCTCCTGGATCAAGTATTGGGTGAAATTTGCCTTCTTAGATGACTTTTTGATGGAACTAACCCGCATTTGCGTTAGATGGAGAGGAAGACAACGAGAACGTTCCACTGTTAGCCTGAGGGCAAGGGGACTCTAACCCATGGATACGTCTACTACTGAGGATATTTCACGTTAGAACTGTGGTCGGTGCAAGCCGGATGAGGAATTTCATCACCGGGATTCGAACTCGGTTCACTTTATTGGAAGGTGAACGTTCTATCCCCTGAGCCATCGCGGATCTATATTATATTTTGATATTACACTAAACTTGGTCTTTTAGGATTTGACTTGGACATTAGACTTGGTCTTTTAATTTTTATTTCCTAAGCATATACGCCACGTTGTCCTATTGATTTGCTCATTGTTCCAACATTATTTATGAAATGATTTTATTACTAATACTTAGATCAATAACAATGGAGAAAACTTTTGTGTTGTATTTATACAAATATTTAATCATGCCCAATTTAGGTAAGAGAATTTTAAATCTAAAATTTGTTTTGCACGTAAAGCTACATATTTTGTAAAAGACATTTTGGTTTATTTTTAGTCGAAATGTACAAGTTTAAAAACGTTGTATGCAACAGGGGGTCGTATGAATGTTGCGATGAACTACTAAGAGAGTTACGACACATCATCAGTATTAAAATCGGATAAGAACCTATACCCGGAAATGTCATCGTACGCGGCTAGGGGGGCTTCGTTATTTTTGTAAGTGACGACATTACCGGACATGGGTTCCTATGCACTTTTAATCCTGATACTGTGTTCTAACTCCTCTAGAAGTGTGTTGCAACACTTATGCGACGCCCCATTATATATAACCATTATATATAACGCACCTATACCCGGAAATGTCGTCGTACGCTGCTAGGGGCGCTTCGTTATTTTTGTAAGTGACGACATTACCGGACATGGGTTCCTATGCACTTTTAATCCTGATAATGTGTTCTAACTCCTCTAGAAGTGTGTTGCAACACCAATGCGACGCCCCATTATATATAACGATTTTACACTTATACATTTTGAAAAAAAAAAACAGATTAAAAAATTTAGTTGAAAAAAAAACTGTAGCTTAAACTGAGAAACCGATTACAGATTTAAAATCAGCGACGTAAAAATATCCAAGATTCGTTAAAAAAAAAGTCATGCAGCAAGAATTTTAAAAAAAATTCCCCTATGTTATCATTACTTTGAATGATTCTCAATTTAACTAGTGAATAAATGAAATTTTAAAAGGCAAAGATTAGCAAAAATAAAAATCACATGTTGATACAGCAACCGTGAATAGAATGTATTTTTCGATAATGAATATAATGTGTTTTCTTTCTCAAAATAAAAATAAGTATGTTTTGTAGTCGACGACTACTTTAATCAAGTGGGATCCAATTCGAACTATAGGAGAAAAACAGTAATTACTTTGAAAGCAATTTCTACAGATAATCATTATTTGTAAAAAATATTTTCGTAAGTAAAATTTAATTTTTTTAGAAATAAAACCTATAGTCTGTGGCATGGCAGCCAAAGACAAATTGAAAAAATAAATATGTAGTCATGCAAGCTGTTTTAATAATTGTTTTTTATTATTGAAAGATGAAAACACTCCTTGCTTGCTCTTAAGAACTTTTTGATTATGTTCGTCAGATTCTTATTAAGATACAGGTTGTGTAATGAAAATAACTGAAGATGAACGTAATCCATTTAGGTTTATTTCTATATAATAATTTTTTTAGAGTATTATAGCTTAGATGTGGTTTTTGATAATAACATCTAAAAGTCTTTGGTTTCAAGAATTTAAAAAAATA
The DNA here is from genome assembly GCF_043381705.1 of Parasteatoda tepidariorum. Lineage (NCBI taxonomy): Eukaryota > Metazoa > Arthropoda > Arachnida > Araneae > Theridiidae > Parasteatoda > Parasteatoda tepidariorum. Next base: position 58,879,641 of record NC_092213.1, read on the forward strand.
CTTTACAAGTCTCATATTCAACAGTTTTAAAATAAAAATTTTCTTAAAGATTCAATTTGTAATTAAAAAAAATTGCAATTTAAAAATTATTAAGAACTTTTAACTTGTTTAACCATGTTTAAAAATTAAATATTATGGTCCAAAAGAAAATGCGTGATTAGTTATGGGCAAATAGAAATTAATTTTGAAAAAAATTTAATTTTTCTTGAACGATTTTGAAAAATAGTTTCAATAGGCAGGCGGACTTACTGGAAAATAAATATTCTGTATAAAGATTCAAAATAGTAACCAGTCGCCTGTTTTTAGATTTTTAATAGGCAATTTTGTTTTTGAGCCGCGATGGCTCAGAGGATAGAGCGTTCGCCTTCCAATGAGGTGAATGGGGTTCGAATCCCAGAGATGGCTGGTCGATACGAATTCCGCATCCGGCTTGCATCAACCACAGTGCTGACGTACAATATCCTCAGTGGTAGACGGATCATGGGTTAGGGTCCCCTTGCTATTAATGCTAACCTGCGAGGGGTTCTCGTGGTCTTCCTCTTCATGTAACGCAAATGCGGGTTAGTTTCATCAAAAAGTCCTCCTCGATGGCAAATTTCTCCCAATACTTGATTCAGTAGCTCCCTTGTCTACTGGATTGTGTTTCAAATTTCAAGGCTATGGAATTGAACATTAGTTGTCAGAAGCGAAAAAATTGGATCGGCTGTTCAACGACGTTTATAAAAAAATAAGTATCTTTGTTTTTATGCAATTAACGTTAAAAGAATTTTTTTAGCGTTATCTAAATTGGTTTTATTAATTTAGATAGTTAATTAATAATTAGTCAATTAATTAATTAGATTTTAAAAAATGTAAAAATAAACGTGTAGTTTTAAATTAGTTACTCAAAACCACAAATCGCATCATTTTATTGCTTTAAAGAGTTGAGGAAAATTTCAAAGAATTTCTGAAAATTATCAAGTGCTACTTTTCCGAATCTAATAAAGCGACCCTTTTATTTTCTGCCTTTTTTGAAAAGTATTGTGCTGTCTATATCATCAAAAGTTTCTTAAATATAGAAAATATTGAGTACGTTGTATCCAAGATGGTGTGGGTACAGGCCTCTAAAAATGCGACTTTTCATCAAAGACAGTGGTTCCCAACCCCCGGGATCATGATTGATACCGGTTCCTGGATCAAGTAGCACCGGGTCGTTCAAGGAACATTAAATTATTTCCATTTTATTTTACTGTGATGTATTTCTATTAGCTTTGAATGATTTTCCGTGGACGAGAGATTAATCAGAAGTTGAGAGACGTCCTTTAAAGCCACGATATCAAGAATAGGCCTGTAATTGCATAATTTTTTGATGTCGTTGCTGCTGTTGTTGTTAATTTACGTCGCACTAGAGCTGCACAATGGGCTTTTTGGCGACGGTCTGGGAAACATCCCGGAGGATGATCCGAAGACATGCCATTACAATTTTGATCCTCTGAGGAGGGGATGGCACCCCCGCTTCTGTAGCCGGACGACCTATAGTTTCTTTTCTTCTTTTTTCTTTTTTTTTTGAAGGCGCTATATGTAATTGTATTTTAGCGCCTTAACGCATCTAACGTGCATGCAATTGCATTATATTTTGAAGACATGTTTAAATACAATTATATTAAAATCATTAAATCAAAAAAATCTGAAATGTAACAATCTAACTAATAAACAATCCAGCGATTTTGGGGGATTTTCTTTTCTGCTGTAATTGGTCCCAACTATTAACCCCTTTGAAGGCTGTGGTAAGTATACTTACCACCACGTTTTACCACTTTTGATTTAGGTTTCCACTTTTCAATAATTTCAGCTTTCTTGAAGTGAGTTTGAATAAAATTGGTAACCATTTGTCACTTTTAAAAAACGTATAAATGTTATAAAATACGTAATTCCTTTTGAAGTTTGTAGCATTTAAGGAATTTATTTTATAAATAAAGAAAAATAAAAGTCAGTAAGTTCCTAATAGGTCATGTTAAATATATTTACCACCAAAAACATGGCATTTTTATAAACTAAATGATTTTTTTTAATATCAATTACTGTTCTTAAAACAATTTCAGTTCCAAAAATATTTTAATTTACCTTTACTAGAAATAAAGGGCCCGTAAAAGGGTTAAGCAAGGTTTTATTTCCTTTAAAATTTGTCGCCTAACTAAAGTAGTCAAGAATAAAATTTTTTTTCTTCTTTTCTTTTGAGAAAATGCTCAACAAGATGGATTGTTAATGGGCCATTGAATAGGAAAATATCTTGCGGGCTGCGGCAAAATTTTCAAACGTTGACCGGTCCGGGGCCGTGAAAAGTTTGAGTGCACTGCTCTGAGGGTATCAGTTAACAAATTTCTTTGTCAAATATTATGCTTAATGCACACTTTTAAAACATATTATAAACAAAGCAACAACATTTTAAACGAAAAATTTTTTAATTGTCAGTATTTGGCTTTTTAATACTTAAATACAAGAAAAATAACTAAAAAAAAAAAAGAACTTGAACGATCAACAGTAATGCTAAGTTACTACTTCTACCAATGGTACACAACTCCAGAATAACTTACTCTATCATCAAGGGCTGCTAAAATTTTACGTAAGGAAGTTTTTATCAATTTTTGACTCCCCTTCCCCCTTGTCAGCAAAAATAAGAATATCACACACCTATTTCATACTTATGTAAAATAGTCGCAAGCTTCCTGTTTTTGCATTAACTTTGACTTTAAAAGTTATATTGTAATTCAAATAAATGAATTTTTACTTAGAACTAAATTTATGTCTCTTGACGTGCCAATTCAACGTATTCTGTATCAGTTTATATTTGAACTTTAAAAAGTGTTTTAGTTTGTGGATGCTACAAAAATACATAAAATTATGTGAAGCTCTTTCTGAAAATTAATAAGGGAATCTTTATACCTAAAATTATAATTATATATCACTCATATTTTCTTCTTAAAAATGAAATAGGTGCCATCTGCTATAGTCTTATGATGTAGTCAAGTTCAAAATACTCATTTACAAGCCTACGAGATAGTAAAAAGTTCAACATATTCATTCATAAACTTATTAAATATGAAGTTTGATAGTTACAAGACATTCGTTTATGTTTTTATGAGAAAATCAAGTATGAAAGTAAACGCTTCTGTAAATAACTGGTGTTATTCAAAAGAGAGATATTTTCGCGGCGAGATGTAAAATTAATCAATATTCCTTCAAAACTTAATGCGTCATTTTTGCAACCATTTTATAGTTAACTATTTAATAGTTCCCATTTCTTCAATAACACTTTGAAACATAAAGAAGACAGGTTAAATTATTAAATGTCATACTCACTAAAAGTTCCCGCTATATCATCCCGTTCTTTTTCACATTTAGATTTTGATTTGGATGATCCGTAAACGGTGCAAATAAAGCCAGAGTATAGTAACAGCATTATGACAGGTAGTAACTTCATGCTAAAGCATTCTGAAATATATATAAAAGTACATAATATGAAGGTATAGCATAGTAAAATATTAATAAATGATAAAAAATATAGTAATAAATCATAAATAACATAATAATAAATTCCGATAAATTATTTTACAATACTAATTCTTATTTAACGTACAAAAGGAAAAAAGATTAAGTCATATTTATATGATATTTAAACATACCCTAAGAAACAATCCAACCGAGCTGAGTACGGATAATTGTAGTTATAGCAAACAACTACTTTCGACTACTGGACAACTACAACTACTTTTATAGCAGCTACAACTTTTTAACAAGTTACTTTTCTTAAAACATAATGTACGACTAAGGTAAATTATATGAACGTATAACATAATAAAATATTAACAAATGATATATAATATAATAATAGATCATAAATAACATAATAATAAATCCAAATAAATTATTTTACTATACTAATTCTTATTTAACGTACAAAAGGAAAAAAGATTAAGTCATATTTATATGATATTTAAACATACCCTAAGAAACAATCCAACCGTGCTGAGTACGGATATTTGTACTTATAGCAAACAATTTAACTCTTTTAAGTAACTTTTCTTAAAACATAACGTACGACTAAAATACTGTAAACATATATAACATGTGTATAACGTAATAAAATATTAATAAATGATATATAATATAATAATAGATCATAAATAGCATAATAATAAATCCTAATAAGTTATTTTAGAATAATAACTCTTATTTAAAATACATAGGGAAAAAAAAGGACAAGACTATATGGTATTTAAACATACCCTAAGAAACAATCCAACAGAACTGATCAAGGCTATCTTCTTTGTATCACTTGATCACCGTACCAATTCCATCACAAAAGAAAAAAAAAGAATAAAATATTATCATTTACTATGGTAATAAAATTTTATATTATTGTAGCACATATGTGTTGTTTGTACAAAGGTTTCAAAATACAAGTGCGAACGCTTTTACAAATACTTATTTGACAAGCGCTGTTTAATTGAAATTTTATCAGTAACTATATCATACTATTTCCGTTTGCACCTGAAAAACACATTGCCTATCCGTGTCATACTAAAAACTATAAAGATAAAATGACATAATTGTTATAACGCAAAATATTTTGCTATTTAAGACACTTAAGGATATCACGTGAACAAACTAATCTTTTTATCTAATGGCAAACTCGAATTACAAAACTCAAATGGTGGTTTTATTTTTTGAGGAATTCTCGAGATTTGGCTGGTCTTTTATTGATGAAAAACAAAGTTATAATGATAAATTTAACTGACAATTGAGAGGGAATTGTCTTCATAGTTATTACATAGCTACCGTTTTTCTTGATTTCTGATTTAGATTATTTGTTGTGGTAGCAATATAACATTAAATTACAACTGTAACCTTGAGCACTTTCAAACACTTGGAATTATTAGATAACATAAAGCTTTTTTTGCTTTAAAAAAATATGAACATGGTAATAAAAGTTGACATATTTTGAGCGCTCAAAACATGTCTACACTGCAAAGAACTCCGGTTCCATAGTTTCTATGTTTTTTTAATCTTAAAATATCTTTTTTATTTTGAAATGTCTTTAAAATCTTTGAAAAACGAAACTATACTGGCAAATTCGACTCATAACTGGGCGCAACGGACTTCCTAGCTGATAAAATGAGGAGATGGGACATTTAGTTTTTTTGCTTTTATTTTTGTTTATTTTTGTAACTAATACTGAAAATCTCGTGATTTGGCTAGCATTTTCATAGTTAAAAGACGGAGTTGTGGTGATGAATTTTAGCTTTAAGAGCATGTATTGAAAAGAGGACATGGAACATCTAGTTTTTGGTTTCCTAATTTTTGCAACTTTTATTTCAATCGTTCCTTAGCTAGTCTTTTTTCAGAAGAAAGACAGAGTTGTATGGGTAAATTAAGCTGTGAAGGAATACTCTTTCTAATTATCGTAAGGATAAAACAGCAATTCCTTTATTTTAGAATTTTACTGAAAGTCTATACATGTGGTTTTGGAAGCTAATGCTGTAGCGGTACATTTAATTGTGGAAGAATATTGTGAAGTTAAGAGTTATTTTTCAATCATTTTAGCTGTAAGGAAACAATGTTTTAACGTACTTTAAAAGAACATCTGTTTTTCCAGAATTCTGTTCTTTATGCCTTTTACTAGAAATCTTGATATTTGGTAAGCTGTTTTAGACGAAAGACAGAGTTGTACACTGTAAAAAATTGCGGATCAATTCGACGAAAGAAGTACAAATACTCAGAGTGATGTTATTTTTCACCATAAAATCCATTTTTACAGGAATATGTTAAGCACAAAAAGTCTAATATACCCTAATTCTCAAGTTAAAATTTACAGTAAAATTTCCTTAACACTCTAGCTAAATATATATTATTGTAAAAATTACGGTATTTTACGTTGAAAGTAAATTTTACGATAAAATGGATTTTACGGATGAAGGGTTCAAAAAGATGATTCTGTAATTTGATCTGGAATTTTTTAAGATGTAATGGTAAATTTGGATTGGACGAATGATTTTTCCCTTTGTAAAAAAGGCATGTTACCTAAAAAATAAGAAATATTTTTGAATGACTTGAAAAATAATTTTAAAAATTATCAAATTTATTGACAAATATAACCCTGCGTTACGTTTCATTTATGAAAGTATCTTTCTAAATGTCACAATCACCGGAAAAGTTTAGGTTCTGATATGAAAGAAAGATTTTCAATGGATAATGCATAAAGAAATGAATAAAATAAAGCTCAAATCATATTTATTCTTATAAAAGATAAGATAAAACTGTGTTATCACACGCCGTCGTATTCTAAAATTACGTTTTCAGTTACTGATACTTTTCAAATGAGTGTATGTTTCCAGATAAATCCAAACTATTTGAATAAGCCTACAGTTTGAATAAGCCAAACGTTTCAGTATCAGTTTGAAAATGTCTTTTGATCTTGATATGGTAACAGCAACTTCCATGATCAATAAAAGAATTAGATGGAGAATAAAAGATTTTTCGGAATTACCATATGTGTTTGAAAGCATGCCCTTCTCCCCTATAGTGGGTGGCTCTTCGAAATGGACAATCAGGATACATTACAGGAAGTACAATTTCTTTCAAATGTATTTGCGAAGTTTGGACTCTATAGATATATCGTCTTTTGTAGTGTATAGAGTAAAAGGCGAAATCGTACTTAAGAGCTCTAGAAACGAAGTTTATCTGGAACAAAGTTTTGACACGAAGGTAGATCCATCGTCATTAGTACAATGCTTTGATTACTGCTGCTATCCATTTGTTAATAGTGAAGCTTCTAACTTGAACATTTTCGACTTGCAAGATGATGTCTTAGTTGTCGAATGTTCATTGGCTATATCTTTCCCAGTCACAAAAACTATATCGACTTATGTGATGAGTGACAGTGAAGAATATGCAGGTATGAATCCATTTCCTCCACTGATTAACTAAAGAAATTGCCTAGAAATATAACTCATCTTGAATGTTTAATGATTATAACTTTGAGAGTACCAAAACTATATCTTAAGGAGTCACAAAACTGTATCGACTTATGTGGTAATTGCCTAACTCATTTTGAATGTTCAATGACTATATCTAAAAGAGACACAAAACTATATCGACTTATGTGGTAATTGCCTAACTCATTTTGAATGTTCAATGACTATATCTTAAAGAGTCACAAAACTATATCGACTTATGCTTCAATTGCCTAACTCATCTTGATTGTTCAATGACTATATGTTTCTAAGTCGTAAGAGCTAAATCGACTTATGTGATGAGTGACAGTGTCGAATATGCATATATCACAACATTAAATTTTTTAAATGTCATTTTTTTTCTTTGATTTCTGTAAAGTATATGATGTTGTCTTTAGATTTAAGCATTAACTGTTCAAAACTTCCTTTAAATACATAGTAAACGAAAGAAACTTCTTCTGAAATTATTTCTCTTAGTGTTTTTCAATTTACACTTTAAATTGAAAATGCTATAGGCATTCCAATGAAATCGAAATCGTGCGTATTTGTTTTTTCCTTATTTATCGGCTTCAATTTCAAATAATAATGTGCTAAAAACCTTCGTAAAATATTTACGTGTATGGATATACGGGTTTTACTAGTTTTAAAATAATAATATTTGTTTAATTATTCACTTTACATTAGTTCAATGGATTCAAGTTCAATGGATAGTTCAATGGATTCTTCATCATCTAAACACCGCCTTTTACATGAGGGCTACTTTCATAAGAAAAGTTCAAATATGTACTTTTTGCTTAGTGTGATCTTTCAATAGATTAATGGTATGATAAGAGAGTACCTTTTCAAAAATATTTAACAGCTATTAAAAGTACTAACTAACTATACTAACTAAAAAAAAGCTCTTTTGGGAACGTTGAAATTTTTTCTGTTCGTAATAATTAATAATGAAAATTTGAATTATAAAAGTTAAGTAAATTTCTATATGTACAATTTAGTAGAACTTTCTACACTAAGCGAATCTTAACTGCCTGAATAATATCAAAGCACATTTTAGTTTTATAGAAAATAATTATAAAAGATTAAATTACGAAAACTAAATAAAATCTTAAAGAAAAATAAAAAATAAAAATATTTAAAAAAAAACATATATTTTTTTTAAAAATTAAACATGCTACACAAAACATTTTCAGTCCCAAAATAAGTAATCGAATCAATGATTTAGTCAAACGCTTCTTTATTTCAAGGATGCAAAATTATTACAATTCTTGTGGTTTCATTTCGCATTAATTATAAATATTTAACAATTTAAAACAAAAGCAAGTATGTTTTTCTGAGCTTTAGGCATTCTCTATTATTTTAAGATAAAAATTGTGTTTTACATTTGAAGTAATTTAAATTATCTTACGTATTTCTTATAGCATATTTTCAACTCAGATTTTTTTTTTAAACGTATAGATAGTCAATAATTATCATTTATTATCTATAGCTCAGGTTTTCTAACTTTTCAGTTGCTTGGCACCTTGAAAAATAAAAATTTAATGCAAAGCGTTTAACCTTATCTCGTAGCTACATAGTATGGTGTGTTATGAGCACACATTGAAAGTTGTATATAGCACCCTTTTTCAAAAATTTATACTCATCGGGGGTGTAATTTAATATTTAAGTGAAAAAAGCAAAAAAATATATGGAATCATTAGTGGGGAAAGCCAGATGAGAAGGATCAAAACCAGTCTTATTGCCAAATGAAATTTGGAGGCCTTTTGTAGTAATCGCTTTTTAACGTCACTTTGTTTCCTTCAGCAATTAAACATGTTTCAGATATTCAGTTCCCCCTCCCTTTGAAGACGTTTTGTTTTTTGCCTCGATTAAATGTTATACAAGATTCCTAATCTTTTTCTTCTTTTTTTGCTTTACTTTTGACAAGAATTTGAATTCTAAAAATAATAAATAATAGCGGTCTTACATACGTGAAAGTAACGCATTAGTTAATTTAGCGATAAAGTAAAATTAGCGATACAATAGAAGATAGTTATTCACTTAAGCTTGCAGAACATTAGATTTTCTATTTTTTTTCTGCACTATATTTTCATTTGAAACAGAAAACACTTCTAAAAAAAAATAAAAAATTAAATTTTTTGTGCACTATATTCTCATTTAAAACAGAAAACAGTTGTAAAAAAATTAAAAAAAAATTTTTTTTAATGAAAATTTTCTTAAATTTTTTTGTGCACTATATTCTCATTTGAAACCGAAAACACTTGTAAAAAAATTTAAAAAAATTTTTTTTAATAAAAAATTTTCTAAAATTTTTTTCTGCACTATATTTTCATTTGAAACAGAAAACGCTTGTAAAGAAATTTAAAATAAATTGGGATGCTGCCCATCCATCAATTGTTATCGTACAACTGTTTAAAATATTTTCTTGGTTTCTTGAAACACGCTTATTATGAGAAGGATGGGATTGTTTTGATCTGTGCAATGGAATTCTACAGTGTGTTTCGCAATGACTACCCTTACAACCTATATTTAATATCCTTGTCAAAAATGTTTGCATGTTAAAGATTAGTGTATATATGTTAACTACGTATCGAAGATTAAATTTCACACATTAAGAATGCAATGTAATATTTCAGCAAAGAAATCTAAAACAAAAGCGCAATCAAAATCTGTCTGATGACTAATGAGGAAAACTGTATAAAACACAACAAAACCAGTTTGATTGTATTAAACTTGATAATATTTCTAAAAATCTCTTTTTAAGTTCTATTTGCTCCCTTTTGTAGTAGATAGCATTTTTGCTTTTTCCTCGCTTAAATAACAATTTGTACTATGTACAATTTGCTATTTTATATAGAGGTACCAAAAGACACATCATAATTGAAACAGGTACTCCATGTGTATATTTTTGGTCCTTGGATAAGCTGGTGGAAAGTGATATCACTTGATTAATTTAACACTCATGGTACAATAATTCGAAACATTAATTGTGGAGAAATAATTTTAAAAAATGAAATTGGAATTAAAAGAATGTTTCTTCGCACCACTTGGTGGATAGATTAAAATGGAAGCATTGTTTTTAATTCTATTTGATTAATAAGTCAATTTAACATTCTTTAAATTTAGAAAAGACTGTATAACGAACTAAATGAAAAATTTTCGGATGCTGGAAGAATAGGAATCCCATTGTTATTTTTAATAAAGTCAACACATTAAAGGAAGTTAACTTTAAGAGAGCTGTCATTCATTGGATATCGAATAGATAAGTCATCAGTACCAGAAGATAAATTAAAGTTCAAACCTTTATTATATCAGTTCTCGGAATAGATAAGATAGATATTATTTTGCCTAAAAATTAGAAGGTTATTCTGCTTTGATAAACTCCAACATTATTTAAAAGTGATATTCATCGAGCGCTTCCAATAAATATTTAAATGGGAAAATTTTTACCATGGATTCTTTTGACATCAAAATGGAAACAAGTCTGGTGACTGTTACCAAGAATATTTCTTGGACAATACAGAACGTATCAAAAGTAAGTGAACTTGAAAGCTCACCTTTTTCAGTGTTTGATAACTGCCCTTTTAAATGGGCTTTGCATTTGAAAATTAAAGAAGAAGAAGAAACAGTGTTGTATATTAAAAAGTTCGAATCAAAAGATTTACCTCCGTTAGAGGTTTTCGTAAACGGAACAATGTATTTCAAGAATTACAGGAATGAACTTTTATATGAAGAGGATTTCGACTTAAAAATAGACACAGATCCCAAAATGTGCATCTACAAACCATATCTATTTCCTAAAGACTGTGAAGAGCGAAATGAAGTTTTCTATCCACCAGGTGGCGTGTTAATTACAGAGGGCAAAATGAGTTTTTCTCGATATGTAACAAGAATGCTAACACCAGTTAAGGATGAAGAAAAGAAGATGCCGGATGAAAGAAGCCGGATGAAATTCCCGAAGAATGTGCCGGATGTAATCCAAAGTAGAATTATTGCCAATGTTTTCAGTTAAAGATTACTATTGGAAGCCTGTTTCCAGATCTATTCAGCCAATTTCCCCCTCCGATCAATTTCAAATCTGATTCAACAGAATCAAAGCCATCGTAATTTCGGCCTTCCTTTTCTCCTGCTTGTAAAAGGTTTCGTATCAAAGACTTTGACTGGATATTTTCCCCTATTCTATCAAAATAATCCTTGTTAATACCTTTAACGGTATAGGACACTTCAAAAATTCTATAAATTTCTAAATGAAAACGATTCTTTGTACTGTTGTCTTCTGACAGATTCAATAGGAAAAGTAATTTATATGTAGAGTTCTAAAATAGAAGCTTTTCAAGGAAGAAGAGCCTTATTTTTATTGCACTTCAAAAATGAAGCACTCTTTAATTATAAAATGCAAGTTGAAATAGTGTAAAAAAAATAATAATTAGTTATAATTACGCCATTATTATTAATAATAATATAAAAATAATAATTATCATATACCATCATTTGTTAAGAATAAAATCACATACTTAATTTCAATGCTTTAAACGCCTTAGAAACTGAGAGCTCAGTTAAATTTCGAACATTTGCGGGACTAGATTTTACCTTTTCTAATGTTCGTAAGACTTAATCAGTCAGTTCCAAAATTTGAAAAAATATTGGCAAAATAAAAAAAAATTGAAATTAAATAGAACATTACATTGTTATAGCCGGTATTTACCTTTATAATGTGAATTTTAACCCTTTCACTTATTTAAAAGAATTGCTTAAACAGTTATAGTTTTATAATTCATTCCAAGGAATCAAAAACGCCCCTTTTGACGAATGATTATTTTCCTATCAAAATGATGATTTTCATAGAACTATTCTTTAACATTCTATCATGTAAAACGTATTACCGATAAGAGATGAACTGCCGATTCTTAAGCTCTTTACAGTCTCAATCACGTTTCGAGGACAAGAGGATGATACTTGTACATTGTGACTATTTGTGTTTGATTACAAAATAGAAACAGCATCTACAAAGTACTCAAAAAGGTTTATATGAACCATTAATAACTATAAAGATTTGCCAGATAAATTTGAATTCCCACTTTTTGAACCTTTGAATATATGGACATTATGTGTTGATTTTCAAAAATGCGATAATGCAGCGTTTCATATTAAAAGCTTTCCCACCGGTGGCTCTGTATCCGATGCAAGAATAAAAGGAATAATATTTGTTGGTGTAAAATCTGTTCATCGGCAAATCTGCTGCTGAATTTGTTTCCTTATACAATTTTTTTTAATTATAACCACTCGATTGATACGATAACTACAGGATGTAATATGGTTGTATTTTTACCGATTTCTACCATTGAATCAAGTGTAACGTACTCTGACATTCTTAATGTTACTTTGATTGTGTTTTTTGCGCTATGTTTATTAGTTTTGATTAAAAAGTAAAAATTAATATTTCATCTGCACTGTAAAAAAGTTGTTAAATTTACAGAAAAAGCTGTCTGCTGGTGTTCTAAGTAAAGAACCGCTGATTTTTCAGAAAAATAGTGTTATTAAAAAAATGGGCGCCCGTCTTTTAAGTTGATAAGTAATGTTATTTTTACAAATAAGCTCTGTTATTTTAACTGAAAAATTTTGTTGCTTCAATAAAATCTGTTACTTTACACAAAGATTTGATGCAATAGCTATGATTGTGGTTCAACTGAGCCGAGAGCAGAATTTTTGTATAACCTGTCTAGGCCGGGATTCGAAACGTTTGTCATCTCCTTGGAGGGCAAGCTCGCTGTCCCCTGAGCTACAACAGCTCTAATGATTGGCCATGAAGAAAAATCTTAAACTGTTTTTATCTTAAAAGACTCATTGAAATCATATTTAGAAATAAAAAAGTTTATAACTATGATGGCCCACCCTTATGAAAATATCTGAAAATTTGATTTACATAAAAATTATATCTAAAAACAAGTAATAAAGTAAAGTATTAATTTAACGATAAATTCGAATTTATTGTTAAATTTTATTAATATTAAAATTTATTCATACAATAAATATTATTTATACAATGTTCAAAACTATAAAATAATTGTTAAAAAGTAAAAACAAGTACAAAAAATAATCTTAAGATGATTTGAAAAAAGGTAAAGTTAACTTACGGTATGCAAAACAACATGGCAAAAACTAAAATTTGAACTGACAGTTTAAATCCGCTTATGAATAGGGTGAAAAACTGAGAAAAAATGCTTTGCAAGAAACAGCTTCCGAGTTTTTTTATTTATTTATCATAATTATTATTATTTTCATTTTTTTTGCAGTGAGGGAATTTCTTGCTAAGGGTGTATGACGATTAAAAACTGAAAAAAATTGGTATTTATCTTTTAGCAGTTTTTTTCTGAGAAAAAACAATTTTTGCTTTCTGTAGAATTTACAGCTATTCTTTACAGTATAGATTATCGTTTTAACTCTAAAAATGAAAGTTTTAAACATGAGATTACTTCCCCGTGAAGATAATAATTCTCTGAAAATCATTCTTTTACATTTTATCATCTAAAACTCTTTACCGATAAGAACTAAACTGTCATTTCAATTGTTCCTTACAATTTTAATCACGTTCCGTGGAACGAAAGATTGCAGGTGTACAATGGGATTGCCTGTTTATGATTGCAAAGTGGGAATCACCACGGTAAAGTATTCAAAAAAGTTCAAATGGACTATAAAAAGTTATAAAGATTTGCCAAATGAATTTGAACTCCCGTCTTTTGAACCATTGTCCGGATATAGATGGTCATTAGATGCTGATTTCACAAATTGTGATGAGGCATTTTTTAGTATTAAAAGCTATTTAACCAATGTCTATATGCCTAATGCAGGAATTAAAGGAGCAGTTTTTGTAAAAACCCATAATGAAGATACCATCATGAGAAAAGAATTTAATATGGTTGTGCACCAAGATGCTATTAGTGAATTTTTTTCTTTCTCCAAAAACCTGATTAATCACTATATGCTTGATACAATAATCATCGAATGTGATATGGAAATATATGTACCTATTTCTACTACAGCAAACGGTGTAAACATAAGGGTTTCTGGTGTGGACATAATTTTGACAGTTTTTATTGTATTGGGTATCTTGTACTATGTTTATTTTGTGCGGGTTTGATTAAAAAGTGAAAGTTTTAAATTCATCTGGTTTAAATGTGATAACTTAGTAAACAGACTGATATGTGATGGATGTTTAAGATTAGATGTAATTACTAAGTAATGACTCGTCAAAAAATTTCTTTCTGATGAAATTATAATTATTGCTGTTTCAAATAAAATAGAACATTGTGAGATTCATTCACATTGAAATTAAAAACAGTTTAAGTTTAATATCATCTTCAATGTTATCAATAAATGTTGAAACTTTCATGATATAGTTTGAAATAAAAAAGCGCTGCTTATTTTTACTATGAAATTTACAGACACAATTTTTTTCCTAGTTTAATAATACTATTTTTTATTTTGTATATATTGTTTATAAATATTGTTATTATTGTATTTTTATTTTTCTGATATATTAATATTTTGATATTTCAATAACATTAACTTTCAATAATAGCATGGCTGGCATGCTAAAGTATTTTTATTTTTAGTATTTTTGAATAATACTGTTCCTTAGCAATGTTTTCAGATAGGTACTTTTGAAGTTTCTGAAAAAATTCCAAAACTTATATCCTATTGCCAATATAAAAAAGGTGTCCAACCAAAAAGCTTATGAAAATCGCTGTCTTAAGCAATTTTGGAACTGTGTTATTTAATTATTTTGTATATAGCACTTAATTCCTCATATTCGTTACAGAATTACAAATGAAAGGTTTTCGTCTCCCAATGCAAAACTGAGTGCTTTTGCAGTTTGTCTGGCATTTGCTGTAAGTCAATCGTTTTTTTTTCCTCTTTTTTTTTTCGACTTACAAAATATCTTTGTATTTCTCACAGAGAAAGTATCGTCCAAACTGCAGAATATGGTAAAATTTACTGGGAACACCACAAAAATGCGGTTCTTATTATTAAATTTATGTTGGAATTACTTACTAAGTAATTTTACATTACTGGTCACTATATATGTGATTTATGTAACTAACAAAAACTAACAGTTGAGCCGAAGAATACATTCTTTTTACTTTTAATTTATACTTCCTAAAGAACTTATATGATCTATGTAATTACCAATTTCTGTTATTTAGCAAGATTAAACGTTTTCTACACTCTTTTGACATTGAAAGCTCACGTCAACTGCATATTTTTTAATAATTTATATTATTGATCCAAGTTTGTAAACTTAGATCATTTCTGGTTCATAAACTTGGATCAATAAATTTAGGAGAACAATATATCGTTCTCCTGATTTCCTATTTTTTTATTAAGTTGTTCATTGTTTCGTATGTTGTTGCAAAAAAACGGAATTATTCCCTTGATATGCTTTGTTGTATGATAATTTAATGAAAATATCTCAATTGTTTCAGTTACAGTTCATAAAAATGATGATTATTGCTATTAATTTAAAATTTGAGATTTTATTCCTGACCAATATTGACTGGGATAAAATTTTTATTTATACCAGTTCGCTGAATTGAAATTAATTTAAAATGTAATAATTATTGTTATCTTCCATAAAAAGAAATGGGGGAAAACTATAATATTTTTTTTAATAACATAAAAGAAAGTTTGAAAATATTTCTTCTACGATTATATTCAATTTTAAACAAAAAATTCATGTTGCACTTTATTTAACATACTGAATTTTATTTTATTGTACTGTTAATTAATTTTTTGGTATCTATTTATTTTTGTATCATTTTAATATTCTTTTGTAAAAACATAAATTTTCCATAGAATAAAACAGCACTGGAATTTTTAATTCATTGATGATTTATTTAAATATTATATCTTCGATTCATATTTAATGATTCCTTTAAATGTCATATTTTCGATTCATATTTATTGATACATTTAAATGTTTTACTTATGGCAAACATATAGTTGTATCGCATTCATTTCCATCCGAATATCAATTGTGTATAAGTCATAAAAAGTTTGTATTCGTCTTGTATGTCAGAGGAAACAATTTCATGACAAATTTTTTTATGAAGTTTCACAATGATAAGCAGGTCATAGAAAAATATTGTAAAATTTTATGAAGTTTCACAATGATAAGCAGGTCATAGAAACAGATTGTAAGTAGGTCATATAACGTCTGCAATTGAGATAATCTGCATAAAATACAATAAATTGGCAGAAATTAAAATGAACATGAATGAGCATAAAAATATTTTGATACGTAACTGCAAATAAACAGAAAGAATAACAATAAAACTACAGGTAAGAAAAGAACTAAGATGTTTTAGCATTAATTACAATGGCAACGTTCGTTGTATTAATATAGATAAATATAATAATCAAATAATTGATAATGTTATTTTTGTTTCTTTTCTTAAACTTATTTTAAGAAGTATATTAAAATCAGTTAGTGTCGAAAATTTATAATTTTTAAATTATACTTCATATCTGAAAATCTTTAAGAAAACTTTAACTTACTTGTTTTAAGAGAGAATGTTATTTTTTAGGGAAGTATTTATTTATCCTTGTGTACCCAAAGTACACTATTCTAAGGAAATGTAAGGTCACATTTTTTCCAAAAATGACGTTTTTATAAACTGTTCTTTAGTACTGTTTCCAGTTCAATACCTTTTTCAAGAATTACGATATTTGGTAGTACAATACACAGAAATCAGTAATTGCTGAAGTTTATACCAAATACACTTTGATAAGAAGCTTTTCTCAACAGTTTGAAAATGTGATTTATCATTATATTATTCCAAATATATTAATAATTATCTACTATTTTATAAATTATCATACAAATTATTATATACAACATTATATAAATAAAATTATATCAATTAAATTATATAAATTGCATTATATAAATTTAATAAAAAATTTTTAAGCCGAATTCATAACTCTTCTTATATAAAACTCTTATTACATAAAACTCTTATTATTTTTAACTCTTGTTATATGAATTTAATATACATTAAGTCGATTAAAAAATTACGTATTTAAATACTATTTAAAATAATGAAACAAAAATGACACATCAATACATTTTTTCATTAATATTTCGTAGGAATTACATAAAATAACTATAGTTAAAGAAGAACTGGTAATTAAAAATATTTTAATCTGAAAACAGGGTATTTTTTGTATAAATTTAGAAGAAAAGCTTTCATTAAAACTATTAAATTTTTTGACTGAAAAATTAAAATGTTTAAGCAGAAAAAAGCAATGAATAAAATTATAATCAATATCAAGTTTAAACATACTCGAACAAACTTAATCATGAGAAAAGAAGTTCACAGTTTGATAAGTCCATTATCTTTTTTTATTTCAAAGTACACATCCTATCTTATCTTCCTAGATTATTACTAAAAATATATTCTTTAAGAATCCACATCTTTAAAAACGTGGAAAGTATTATACCGTTCAAAATGAATTTCGATTACGAAATGGAGCTAAAGCCAGTGTTACACACAAAATCATTCAAATGGACTATAAAAAACTACAAAAAGTTAACTCACCGTTTTGAAATCGCTAATTTTGAACCTTTAGTTGGACTGAAATGGTTGTTGCGGGCTGAATTTGATGGCTACGGTTTAATTTTTCATATAAAAGCTAACGAATCTTTTCATGATGTTAAAATTGAAGGAACGCGTTGTTTTAAGAACTCTAACGGTGATTACCATAGGGAGGAAAAATTTAGCAGCGAAGTATATCGAAATGTTCTAACTGAATTCTCAAGTATTCCCAAAAATTCTCTGGACAAGTATTTTATTGATGGCACTATAATCATAGAATGTGATATGTCTATCTTTGTACCAGTCAGATCTGTCTTGAACTACTAAGAGTTGTCTCCTATTGTTGGCAGGTCTATGTTGAAAAAGAATTAGTTCCACGTCATTGTTGGTCTGGTAGGTACATGTTGAAGAAGCGTGGATTATTTGTTGCTGTTTGTTGGTCATTGTTAAAATTGCTACTTGTAGCAGGCCTATGTTGAAAAATTATGAATCATCGTTATTGTTGGAAGGTTTGTAAAGAAATATCTTTAATT
The DNA here is from genome assembly GCF_043381705.1 of Parasteatoda tepidariorum. Lineage (NCBI taxonomy): Eukaryota > Metazoa > Arthropoda > Arachnida > Araneae > Theridiidae > Parasteatoda > Parasteatoda tepidariorum. The sequence goes on from NC_092213.1 coordinate 58,897,758, forward strand.
ATTCTTATTGTTGGAAGGTCTGTAAAGAAATATCTTTAATTATTCTTATTGTTGGAAAGTCTGTGTTGAAAAATCAGAAAATATTATTACTGTGTGAAGGTCTATGTAGAAAAATCCTGAATTATTGTTATTGTTGAAAGGTCTGCTTTGTTGAAAAATCATGAATTATTGTTATTGTTGGAAGTTCTATGTTGAAAAGTCTTGAACTGTAAATGAGAAAAGCAAAACGTCAAAATTAAATGCATATGAATGTTTGCTATACATTACATAATGAAGACTTCTTGACTAGAAAATCATGTTTCTAAACATTATTGCACATTAATCAGAATTGCAGAATCTGTAAGTTTAAGTTTTTTTTAGTTCAGTTAAACAACTTTTGTGTGACTGAACTTCAAATAATTGATTGTGTACTTTTTGTGATCTTATGGATGAGGAAAAAATAAAACTTTACTGTGCAAATCTAGAGATAATTTTTTTAAAATTTTAGTTCAGTTATTCTACTCATCTATTCCACTCTTCAATTATTTTACTCGAATAATACAAATAATCATAAAAAATTCACAAATTAGTCCTTTCGCTAAATCTATATATCAGGTACTTAGCAGGCAAATAAGAACTTTTTAAATATTTTCTAAAATTACTTCTCAGCATATAAAAGTATTTTTTCAAAATGTGATGCTTATATTTTAATATTAAACTATTTTCAAATGAATCCCGTGTTACAAATAATTACAAAAAGTTTAAAAACTGTCCGCGAAGCTTTATATAGTAATTTGCGTGTTTTGATCAAAATAAGAGTTTTTTTCTGAAAAAAAGTACGATAATTACTTCCAGACATATATGGTCATTTTTGGAAAATATAACGTCCATATTTTAATATGAAACAAATTTCAAATGAATCCCATTTTTTAAATAATTATAAACAATTCACGTATCGCCTGTCCTACATAAGATGTAGGTCCTGTGCCTTGCATATTCAGAAAAAAAAGATGAACTTTTAACAAACATTTCTGGTACTTTTAGTCATACAAGGGTATTTTCGTAAGTTATGACTTTTATATTTTAACGTAAAACCAGTTTCAAATTATTCTAAAAATTTAACGAATTGTCAATTCACATCTCACAGCTATTTGCTTTGAGTGTTTTGGAAAAAATACGAATTTTTTAAAATCTATTTATTAATTATTTCCATACATATACAAAAATGTTTGTAAAAATAGCCCTCATATTATTTCAATATGAAACAAGTTTGAAATGAATTCCGGATTGAAAAAAAAATTGTAAAAAATTCACAAATCCATCTTTAAGTTAATGTTATATGTCCTGTACTTTACTTATGCACACATGAAAAAAAATTTAAAACTCTTGAGTACTTCCGGACCTACATGAGCATTTTCGTCAATTATGAATTTTATATTTTAATGCAAAACAAATTTAAAGCAAATAGCGTGTTGCAGATAATTTCTAAAAATTCATAAATTTTGCATGTTTTGGTTTAAACTATCTGTTCTGTTCTTTGTATGTTTGGGATAAATAAGAAATTTTTAAAACTTCTTTATAAGTGTTTCGATACATACATTGAAAAATTTAGAAAATATGACTCCCATATTTTAATATAAAATAAGTTTCAAGTAATTATAATATAAATTATAATTATAATTATAATAAATTATATTTCATGTAATTATAAAAAAAAATCACAAATTATCCATCCTTTTTGCACAAGCTGAGCGTTTTGTACTTTGCGTGTTCAAGACAAGAAAAAAATTATTTTTTATGAATTTTTTGAAAGGTACAGTAAGATTTGTATGATTATTTATGAAAAAATATTTATGAAAATTATGAATGAAACTCATATAAAAATATAAAATAAGCTTATAGTGAATTACGTGTGGCAAATATTTTTAATAAATTCACAAATTGTCTATCTTTGTGTTAAAGCTATATGTCCTATTGTACTTTGCCTGTTTCGAACAAAATAAGAATTTTTACTTAATGAAAATTTTTTATATTATTTTTATAATTTATTTCATTATTATATTATATTATTAAAAATGTTATAAAACAATTGCTAGACATAAGAAGGTATTTTCTGACGACTTTTATCTATTTAAATATACAAGCTTTTCAGAATTCAATTTCTCAAAAAAATATTTGACTAGCTTTGTTCAAATTTTGTATTTTGCCATTTAAAATTGCATTATTTAAAATGATATGAAACAAAATTATATACCTTACTATTAAATTTTTTTGTGACTATTATTAAATAAAATAATGAAAATTTTAAATATTTACGGATATTTTATTTAAAAGTGAGGGGGAGGAACCCTCTCATATTAAGCTTAGGACAACTATGACAAAATCAAGCAAGCATTTATTACCAACTGAAACATAACAATAAGATAAAAACAGAAAAGTAAAAGATGAGTGTGAGTGTGCTCAGAGCAATAAATGTTCGAAGTTTCGAAACACTAAAGAAAGGTACAAGGTTGCCGATCCTGTGTCCGTCATCTAGCTGATTCCTTTGGCGACTACTCACCATGCCTGGCGCCACAAAAGAATTATAAATATTTTGCATTGAATTATCTTTGGATAAATGAATTTCATAAATGTGTGTAAAAGTTTTTCAATTCGTTTAAAAAGTTCTCAAGATGTGGTGAAATACGCAAAAAGCAATATTAATATCAAGTAGTCAAAAGTTTGTGTCTCTTCCTGACAAAACTATTGTGGGATTATATTTCCCAAATTGCGGCTATCCCCTATATTTAAAAGGGTCAGAAATCCGAATTCCTCGAGAAAATGTACATTTATTCAGAGAAAGTATATTTATATGTGTGACCTCGTTACTTATAATATCGTCAGCTCTAATTATTTAACATAAATAAGTCATCCTTCAAATCATTAATATTGAATCCCGATCAAATATTCAAGATGGTCTGTTTTGGATTTTGCTCACTCAACATAATTTTATAATGCAATCATAATGGATCTTGTAGAAGATCTTAAAAATGCAAATTTAGTTGTAAAAAGGGCAATTTAAGTAAAGAAATCAGGCTCAAAAACGTTTCCTTTTCAAATAAGCGTATATTTTTGCTGATGAATATGATTTTTTGATTCTTAAAGTATGTGTCCATATTTTTCAAGCAATAGTTATCAATAACTTCATTAGAAATCATGTTTTTCACTTAATTTATCCAAAGAATTATTTATAATTAATTAAATAATAAAAGAATTAGAAATAATAATAATAATTAATAAAAGAATTAATTATAATTAATTAAATAATAAAAGAATTAAAAATAATTATAATAATTAATAAAAGAATTATTTATAATTAATTAAATAATAAACTAATTAAAAATAATAATTAATAAAAGAATTATTTATAATTAATAATTACTAATAATTAATTATAATGAATTATTATTTTTTTATTTAATGAGAAATTAAAGATAAAATAGCGCTTAATAAGCAATACATATCCTTTTTATAAAATGAAACAAAACTTTCAGAAAAAATGATTGTTTTGCGTTTATCATCCAAAATGTATGCGTTTTCCGCCTCTACCGATAAGATATGAATTGCTCTTTACTTACCTTTTTCCTTTTTCATTCAACTTAAAAATATTAAACCTGTCAGATGGCGTCTGAGTTTGACTACAAAGTGATGATAGAACCGGAAAAGCACTTAAAAAAATTTGGATGGACTATTCATAATTATAAAAATTTGCCACGGAAATTTAAATTCCCTCCTTTTGAACCTTTATTGGGAATTAAATGGTCTCTGTGGGCTGACTTTCAAGATTCTGATAATGTAGTTTTTCGAATAAAAAGCTTAGAAAGTAATGATTCTATGTCTGTTATACGAATTGAAGGAACACTTTGCTTTAAGACGCGTAAAAATGACATCGTCATGAAAAAAGAATTTAACAGTGATGTGCATCGATATTCAGTAACTGACTTTTTCTCGTTTCCTAAAGAGGTTTTGGACCTACATTTTCCTGATGGTACAATAATAATCGAATGTGCGATGACTATCTTTTTACCAATTTGTACTATTGAACCTACTACACTGAAGCTAAATGACAGCGAAGAATTCAGCTGGGGCCTATTAGATTGAAAGGAATACACCAAAATAATCAATCGATTAGTAAGCTCTCACCTTTTGAGTCTGGTAGGTTTTAATTGGCCTTTTGTGTTGCTTCTTAACGCTTAGGTAATGACGTTTTTCGCTTCGAAACTATGGAAACTGAGAATAGATTTACTGAACGGAATTCGTTTCGTTCAATAAAATTTCTTTGAGTGATTGTTTCATGAAACAATAATTATAGAATATTAGATGGCTATATATTTCTCAAACTGTAGCCTCGATCCAACTACACAGGAACCTAATGCTTCTGAAAAAGATAACTGAGGCCTATTAGACTGAAAAGAACTTTAAAATTATTGAATGGATGCATTATAAGCTCTCAACTTTTGTCTTAATTTACACTTAAATGACCTGTACTTGCTGCCTTTTAATGTTTGGATAATACAGTTTTTTTAATATAATAAGTTTAGAAACTGAGAATCCATTTGCTTAATCGAAATATTTTCCATCTCATAATGTTTTACAGAATTGTTATTTCTTAGATAATATAATAAGTCATAGAATATGGTATGTTTAAATTTCTTCTTCTTCTGCAGATGTGATTATACAAGAGTTAATTGTCAACAAAGTTTTAATTGAGTTCAATTAATATATTCGGGTCTGATTTCGTAATTTAAAATATCGTCTACCCTTATTAATTGGAATAGATATGGTTTGGCTCCTGAACCATTAAAATTGAATCTAAATATTCTTAATTATTTGAATAAAATTGAATTTTAGTATTCTTAATCTTAGTATTGAATTGTGAAAATTCGAATATTAGATGAAAAGTTATTTAAGGTGATAACTTTTTTAACTTACACACTATAAATTAAAATGAATTAAGAAAATTTCGTAGTTTTACAATAAACTAAAATATACTTGTAGAATATAATATTTTCTGTATTTAAAAGATTACACAAAATTATAACACATCCACTAATTATAAAAGATATCGAAATTATTAAAAATTATTCAAATATTTTACTTTGAGACATGCTTTTAGGTAGCTTTGCTTTGGGACATACTTTACTGCACCGAAGAGCAATCTCCAGTCTTTACACTGTAAAAAATCCCGGATAAAATTACGGTGAAATTCTATACCGTAATTTTTACAGTAATATTAATTTACTTGCAGTGACGTAGAAAGTATTAATGTAAAAATTACGGAATGTCAGATTTTTTGTTTCGTAAAATTTTATAGTGAAAAGTGCTGAGTAAAAGTACTGTTTCAAGATTCGTATCTGACGATGACGTGAAAAAGTCGTATACAGACATTTTGAAGCAGTGACCAAAGGAGCTTTATGAAAATGGATGAAGGCAATTAGTTTCTCTGTGGGGTAAATATCTAAGTGCCTATGGAGATTGTTTTTAAGTAAAATACTCCGTTTGTCGCATATTCGTACTGGTTCACTTTCATTTGTCGCACTCTCTTAATTAATTAAACTATCATTATTTTCTCGTTATATTAGCATTTAAAAAATATTCTATCAGAAACCAACTACAATTCAGTTGAGCAATGTTTCAGGTTCCCATTCTGAAAATAAAGAATAATTACCAAAAAAAAAAGAACTTTTAAAAAATAAAAATAAAAAAAATACTCACTGTAAAAAAAAATTGAATAAAATTACGGCAAAAAAGTACCGACATTTTTACAGGAATATTTTACGGAACAAAATTTTGATAAACCAGAATTTTTGCAGTAATAATTACCCTAAAATCACTGAATCACTCTAATGAAATAAATATTACAGTAAAAATTGAGGTGCAATTATTCAACAATGAAAATTGATTTTACCGTAATTTTTAAAGCAATAATTACATAAAAAAATCGCTGAATCATTTTACTGAATTAAATATTACTGTAAAAAGTACGGTATAATATTTTATGGTAAAAATGGATTTAACAGTAAAATAAATAATGGATTTTTCAAAATGAATTTTATGGTTGATGCACCCAAAGTGAACTACACCAAACTACTTTATACCGTAATATGATTCTGAATTTTTTATGGTGTATTTACTGATAAAATTGTCTTGATGAAAAATTCGGGGAAGAATTTAATATCTTAATTGAATTAACGTATAATAAGTTATTGCTAATTGAAAGTTAAAATTTTCAGAATTATGGTAAATTTTGCCAGAATTTTAAAAGTTGCATGAAAGTGAAGATTTATATGAATTTATATATATATTTTTGAATATAACTTGGAAGTTAAATATAATTTTGAATTATTTAGTTGTAGTGGTTTGCATAATGATTTTAATAAAATTTATTAATCTAATGATTATGCATTAAAATATACATTTTATTATCACGTACATAGCTCTCCATACGGAGCAAGTTGGTATCTCTATTTACCATTTAGGAAATAAAATTTAAAATCTAGCTTTTAAGATTAATCTAACGTTAAAATATATCATACGTGTAAGTTATTTACTTTATTTCTAACTAAATCCTATAGATTACTTGTATGTAATTATAATTGCGTGGATCTTTAAAAATATATGTAACAAAAAAGAAATTATAAAACTATGCTCCTATGGAGGCAGAAACACTAAAAATTTTATCATATTCATATGTGGTAGTTCTGACAATATAGGTGTATTCAATATAAATTGAAATAACAACAATCTCGAGTTCTTGACCTGCTCTACTTCTTGTTAGAAAGTATACAGCTGCTTAGAAGAGTTTATTCTGCGGAGCAATATTTTCAAACAGATAATTTGCTTTTTCAAAAAAAAAAAACAAATACATTAGAGGACTTCTGAGCTCAAATCTGCTGTATTTCATAAAATATTAATGATATTAAGCAACTCTGGAGAGATTGAAGTGAAAATTTGTTTCAGTTATTTATAAACGCATTTTTAAGAAAGGTAACATAATTTCTAGAAGTCGTGATTAAGCCACTTTTTACTTATTTATTACAGTTAATTCTTGCTGCACCATCATGTCCAAGCAGTGAAATTAAGTTCATTTTTTAATTTATCATTTGGAGTTTAAATTTAGAAGTTGGCTGCTGACAAGGTAGGGAGTGTTTATAACGATTCTGTTTTTCGAAAAACACACTCTGATCACGCTGAGAGTCAAATACCGTGGAAATGTACCTGAAAGACTAACCCGGAAATATACGTGGTAAAGAGCTTGTAGTGCACCTCGGTGTAGAAAACATTATCAATTCCTACCCCCCCCCCCGCCTCTTGCGATGTTATTAAGATTGGTGGAGGAAAATATTAGAGACAATTCTCACTGCACGTAATTCTCGCAACTCCAATCACCACTGAGAGAAAAGGAGAGCCTGATTGGCGCGTTTATGCAGGAAAATACATTCAGATTCCGATATTGTCTTGACGGTGATTGGAACTTTCGTGAATCATAAGCAAAGAGAACGGCCCTTACCCACCAAGAAATCACCAATCATGTTATCGTTTGCAGGTGAAAGTATTCGAAAAGTTGTTCTAAATAAGAATGAACCTTTTGAATGAGAATTTGCTGATATTTCACACCAATCAAGTTCTCATTATCATCTTATAAGACGGGTATGTGAATTTTTTCATACAGTGAGGATGGTTCTCTAAACACGCTCAAGTAATCAAGCAAAGCCTAAAGCAGAGATGATATTAAAATTACACACATAGAGGGTTAATTCTGAATAATAGGCATTCAGAAGCAGAAATAGGCATTCAAAAGCAAAATAAATAAACAAAATTTCTCCTGCGTGAAAATTTATTACTGTTAATAATTTCATCTGTTTAAGCATATTTTTTGTTTGCTTACGAATTAATCCCTGCACTTTGCTGATTTTATTTTACGTATATATTTATTTCAGCTTTTTTCTCCCTTTTGTCGTTAAAAGTGTTAATTTAAATTGGCTACGAGATGAGTCTATATTTTTTTAAATAACTGAAATAAATAATTATCTGGATATAAAGTTATTCATACGTGATATTTATTTAAATGTTGTACTAGTTATTATTACATTAGCAATGTTTTTATCTGTATGTTTGTTAAAAGTTCTTTGAATCATAATTTAAAAAAAAATCGTATCTACTGGTATATCTCAGAATTTAAATGAGTCTATATGATTAATATACATACTGCATAATATTTCTACACATTATTTAATCAATATAAAATAATTTATCCATAATATTTGATTACTTTACTGTTACAATCATTATATAGTTATAGTTTCCTAAGTATTTATTATAACTTCATTTTTCAGTGTTAATTGTGATAGTGTTTTCAAGAAGTTGATCTAATTGATTTAATCTGGCTATGAGATGAGTACCCATTTTACAGATTATTATTATTATATCACTACTTCATTATTCATACATGAGACATGCCATTTTGCCCATACATGCAGAATTTCACTCATTTAGAAGAAAGATTGCTTAATGGTATATCTTAAATTTATCACTTTCTAATATCGTATTTGTATCAAGTTTTTAAACCCATTGAGAAAGTAGAAAAATAATTGCTGAAAAGCGAACAAAAAACCACCCAAGTCTCTGATTGATTGTCCCGTAATGACCACTTTTAAGGTATATTTTCAGAATTCTTTCCTAAAAAGATGTTTAAAAAAACATAATAACCAATTTGATTGCCCAGTGAAACTTTAAGGTGTTTCTAATAATAAACTTTCTATACCTCTCAGTTTCCTGTAACAAACAGGTTTTGATGTTTTCAGCACTACTTTCCTTATGGTGATTCACTATGTTTCGATGGCATTTTTCTGTTATTAAATTTTACCACAAATTTTTAAACCATATTTTGTTATTAATTTTTCTAAAATCATTATCATGGCATATAGGTAAAAAATAGCAAGCTTTTTGATGTTCCCATGGAGCCAGGAACACGGTAAATTTTACCATATTGAAAAGTTTAAAAGAATTGACTTGTCTTATGTTTAGGAAAGCCTATCTATTCACAAAAATCTTCACCATATTCCTAACCTTTACAGTATTCATCCAGGGGACAAGTTTGGTGTCATGAAAAATTTAAATTAGTCTATATTTATTTTTTTTAATGTGACTTGTATTTTTCGATGTATTTCTAATTAAAAAAGTTTTTTGTATCATTTTTATTTTGAAGCTACAGCGTCACCTATGAACCAAAATGCAGCAACCTTTAATGCAAAGTTAGGTACTTTTTCCTGAAACATCCAAGTTTTTTTTTTTTTGTTCCATTTAATATTTTAAGTTATTACCCCACCCCTCTCCCAGTGAGTGAATGGTCACTTGTGCATTCTTAAGATTTTAGTTCAACATATATTTCTAAAGTTATTTGAACATTTCGATACATTTTGAACAATCCGTATACATATGTTTTTGCCATTATATTTTTATATTCCTCATAATTAACTTGTTCTTTTTTCTTTCTATTAGTTTCTGAATTTATACTAGCTGAACCCCCCTTTGCAGAATCACAGCGACATTGTCTAGGAGCGTTACAGATTTCTTGCTGAAAGATTTTGTTTTTGAAAAGTAAGAAATTATTCTTTTCTTTTTTATAGAAATTTACGCATACATGGGGTCAATTTTTACATTGGTTTTAAAATTGAACACCCACTGATCATAGGATTGATCTGAATATTTCTATGATTGTTTTAGCCTTCAAAATTAATTGTAATATGTTTTAGTGATATAGTTTTTAATTTCAACAAAATAAATATTTTCTCATAAGGAATTTTTTTTGTCTTGCATAATATTATGATAAATTGAAATAATAACATATATAAAATCTTTACAATTAAAATAAAAATGAAAATATAAATGTGTGTTTGCAGAACAGTACTTCATCAGGGGATCCCCTGATGAAGTACTGTTTTGCAAACACACGTTTATATTTTTATTTTAATTGTAAGGATTTTATATATGTCTTATTTCAATTTTATGTAAAACAAATTTGGCTTTAGCTGACTTGTGCACTTTTCCAATTTGATTTAATGTTTCAAAGTGTCTATTTACCTCTTATGTATCAAAATTGACCTCATAAATTGAATTGATTTTATGATTAGATTATAATAAATTGCTCATAGCTCAAATTATTTTATTTGAAAGTTCATGTCGGAGTATACAGTTTATGGTACTACTGATTCTGCATCATATTCTGAATGGCATGTCATAATCAATCATTTTTAAATTTAGCTGACTCCTGACTATACAGCCTCTCTACTATCTAGCTTAGTAAAATTAAGTTATGTTGAAACTGGTCTTTTGTAAAACTTACCATTGAGGTGAAGAAGCTTGTCGTTTGTACATTTTGATTCTTCCTAGTCATAACTTTTCACATTTGAGTAATCTATTAATGAACACTGAGTATTTTTGCGTTAATTATTTATCTCAAAATGTGTAAGATCTGTTTTTCATTCCAGAGAAACCTCGATCCACCATTCCTTCATCTTTCGTTTTTCCATCATTGCAGAGATGCCAACTGCTCCGGACACACTAAAATAATTAAACAAACGGTAAATAACTACAAAGTACATTTTGCAAATATTTGACTATTTTTGCTTGCTTTTTAAAAGGTATAGCATGACGTAAGTACTATAAAGTGGTGAATGGTATAAGCCTACAAATTATTTAGAAATAGTGGTGGATAAAAATCTTCTAAATTGAATTTATTAAACCAAGAATCACAATTGATAAACTACCACTTTAAAATATATATTTGCTGTCCGGAGCAAGTTGGAATCTCTGTCATTGTGTTTTAATGGTCCCTTCACAAATGCTGTTCTATTAATGTTAATAATACTCGTTTATTTCGTTTTTGAAACTATCAGATTCTCACATCTAGGTTCAAAAGTTCTACCAATATTAAAAAAAAAAAAATATTGTAAATGTTTCACTTTTCAAAGAGAAATAGTAACCCCTGATGCCAATGATGTACGCCATAATGATGATAAAAAAAGTAAAGATATAGTACAATTTGGAGAAAATGCCTTAAGTATCATGATTGATGTTTAATCATCAATTGATGAAAATGTTGAAACACTTATGTTGTTGGTTCAAAAAATGGTTGCAGAAGTTAAAAAAGTGCAAAGTGATAGTAATGAATGCAGAGAAGCAAAACCACAACCAGAGTTAACATTGGTGAAAGACCCCTACGTTTTTGAAACATTAAGGAATTTTCTTTTTTCACGCAAATTTTTGCAATATGTTACAAGTTTCGAAATCTTATCGACTGTGCTGAGAAAAAAAAAAAAAAAGAATTCAACCAAAGTTCAAACCAAAATTTTCAAATATTTTGAATGAATAAATGTTTATTCATATTTCATTTTGCACATAAATATTTTTGCAATAAGTACATAGTTACAGTTAAATTTTTTTTATCCGAATTATTAATTTATTACATAATTTTTAAATCAATAACTTTTCATGCTTTTGCTAGCCATTTTTTTTATTTTGATCCTTATTGGCCACTTTCTCATTTTTATCGTTTACATTGAAGTGCTCTATGAAAAATGATTGATCGAAGTTTTGCTGCATATCAAAGAGGTGATATTGGACTTCATTCTCTCCGTTTACTTTGCTATCCAGCCTAACATTTCCCCACACTTTACCAGATAGATGGGAGCTTACAGTGCACTCAAATTAAACCCGTTTTAAAGACTAACAAACTAAACAGGTTTTAAAGAAGAAAAAAATAGAGTTTTGACTTAATTTGACTTTTTTCACCTTGATAATTTTCGAAGCAAATGAAGTTTTTATGTTATCAAATATATTTTACTTCTTTTGTTTGTTGGGATTATACATATATACACTGCCACACTGGAAAAAATCTTAAATTTATCAGATTACACTATTGACTTTTATAGTTTTAATAAAAATAAATCACTTTAAAATTAAATAGATACATATTTATCTTATTTTAATCATTTGTCTTTCTTTAAGGTGGAATTAATGTTTTGGTAAGATATGCTGGTGCTTTTTCCATGTTATTTTTTATTGATTTGCGTATGAAAATTTCAAATTATGTTTCAAGTTTAATTCAAGCTAAAAGAGGCAAAGTTGTTTGGTTAATTTCTATCTTACTTTAACAACTTTGTCTTTAAATCATTATCTTTTCGCTTTTCTGTCTACGTCAGTAATTAACATCATTTTTAATTTTTACTTCTATTATTTTGTACTTATTAAATAAACAAATTTATTTAATCTAATATAATTATGAATATTTATGTAGGTGCATTCTGATGTGAAACTAATTTGTAATTAGAAGATATGAGCATTTTTTCTGTTCATTTCACCGGAAATAGAACTCTAATCCAAAGCCCATGAAGACGACTATGATAAATAATAAACAGGATCTGAATTCAAGTCTTCAGCTAGCATTTGAATAAATTCTAACGATGACCATTTAGGCTTAATAGTTTACCATTGCTGATCTGGATCTTATTATGCATATTAAGATCAATTCTGGTCAACTATTCAGCTAGTAATCTTATTGTATGGTTTGAAGTTGAAATATCTGCATTGCTCTGCTCTGTTGGGGATCATTTTAAATTGTAAACTGGAATCAGTGTAAGTTAATATAAATGTTTTGTTTTACTTCTTGCATTGTTTCTGTTTTACTTTATATCAGGATTGACAATTCATTCGGAAGAAGCCTATTTCTTCCAGGGCTCTGGAAGAAATCGAATAATATGGAGAAAAAAAACTAAAAATGATCAATCTAATTGTTTATAATGTAATAAAAGAAAAGCTTCAATTTAAATAAATTTTATATTGTATCAGAAAGTTAAAAGTTTTTTCTAATATGCGTTTCATTTAATAAAGAAAATTATTTTCACATTATTATTTTTTAGTTTTATTCAGAATTTTGAAATCTGTGTATCCTATTATTTAAGAGTGAGTTTGAGTATTCATGCTTAATATTTGATTATAAAATATAGTATGCTAATATGTATTTTTAGTAGTATATGATTTAGTATTTGATGCATATGTTTAGCATATGATTTACTTTTGATTACTATTATGACATGATTTGATAAATAATTTATAAATGTTAAAAAATTTAATTATGTTATTTTAACAGTTCTTTCTATAAATATGAAATTAAGTTTTGCTATACTCATTTAAATAAAATATTGGAAAACTTCAGTTTTAATTCCTAAAGAAATTCATCAAATTTGTTTGTTTATATGTTTTTGTTGTTGTTGCAGTTATTGCTTTTTAGTTCTCTCTTATTTAAGAAGGATATCTCAAATAGCTTGATAATTAATACTCTAATTTACACTAGATCACATTTATAAACTGTTTAAAAAAAACTGTTAAGACAGCTACCACTCTCATCAGACTAAGAACAAAACATCATAAAAACTTGAAAATCTCTGCAGATGGGACTAGAAAATATCAAAACTGTGGCAACTGTCTTAATGTGGAACTCGCACCATATCATGTTTTTAACTGCTCTGCAGTCGCTGGAGGCTTTCACCTCTTAAACTACCCTACAGAAGAATATTTATATGGATTTAATGCCATAGAGATAGTAAAGACTATTCAAGCACACCATGAGATATGATTCAATGGAGGATGCGACACCAACCGACCAAAAAAACTGTTAATATATGATTTTCTTTTCTTTTTGAAAAAAGTTTCTTCCATTTCTTTTATTTGAGTTGGAAGAACCTTTCTTCTGGGGTGGTTTTTTGTAAATTTTTCCTCTGTGGAAAAAACTTGTCATCGCTTTATATGAAATATTTTTTGACGGGGCAGTTTATGACATGCGTTATAGTGGAAAAGACTAGGGCTTCAAGTATGTCATTTGTGAATTACGGTGCAAATTAAATTTGTTAATAAGTATAGTTTTTAGATTTTTCTTTAATATACAATTTAAGTTTTTATTGAATACAATTTAAAGTCAGGGGACTTCGTTATTTCATCCGGAAAAGTTTTTGAAATGTTTGGGCTAAAAATCACTTTTTATTTTTTTAATGACCTAAAATAAAGTGCATCTACTTATTTTTTTTTTTTAAATTTAGGAATAGGACTTTTAACATAACTTTAACATTTATTGAGAAAAATAAGATTAGAAAAAATAAAAGCCAAAAAACTGTTTTTGTGCTGTAAAAAAAATCTTGTATTAAGAAGTATTTTGGATGCCATTTTTTAGTTGTTTTTTTTTATGTTGTAAAGCATAATACTTAGTGTTATGAGAAAAAAATTTGGATGATAAAAGTTGTTATTCCCTTGTTACAAACTTGTAAATTTTGAAAATAAGTAATAAGTCTTCAGCATTTATAAACTGTTTAAAAAAATGACTTAATTGCACAGAGTTAACTCTTTTTGTTCTAATGACTCTGAAGTTAAGAAAATTGGCTCATAAATAAAAAAGATATGGACAATTCAAAAAATGAGCCACCATCTGTAGTTGTGTCATTTTCTTCGACTGTTTCGAAATTCAAAATGGACTCCTAATTGCAGGTTTGGTGTGAAAATTCTGTACAAAATATTTTCATGAAAATCAGTGACAGGAAAACAACAAGATTCTTTTTTATTTTCTCGATTTCACTTGGAATGAACCAAATTTTTTTAATTTATTACATCCAGATTGGCAGGAAAAACAAAATTGACCACAATTCTTTAACTTTATTTGAGTAACAATTTGCTTTTTTTTTAAAAATGAATAAGTTAACAAAATCTTTTATTAATTTATTTGTTTGCATATAATTAATTTATTCAATCTTTTCTTTATTACTTTTTGTTAAGTCTTTACAGCTACTTCCCCTAGATGGCGTTAATTCAACACTGAGAAAAATTTCTTTTGCTGTTCTTGTTTTCATGTGCATTTAGTTGTCTTGTGCATTGTATCTTGTGTCATGTTTCTTTTTTAGATTCCTTTGTATCCCATCATACAACTCACTCTTTCTTCTCGGAATTTTAATTTTCTTTCTTCCCTTTTGTTTAAGTTGATTGTAATATTACTTAAATGCATGTTCAACTAGAAGGAAATAAAATTTAAAAATGTAGGAAATGTTCAATTATTATTTTGTTATTTATTTTATAAAGTAATTGATTTTATTTTTTCTCTCTCTGTATTTTATTAAAGTAATTAATATTATTGCTTTTCTATGGATTGTCATTTTTATAATTACCTTCATTTCTAATGAAACTTATTTTTCCAAACTTATCATATGGATATTGCAATTTTTAAAAAATTCTTCATGAGATGCAATTTACGATGTGGGTTCGACTCCAAAGATTTAATTACTGTCAATTGTGATGTCTTCACATATTGTTATATAAATTCAAGTTTCTTATTCAGTACTGACCACTGCGTATTGGTTTTATATAGTGTGTGTGTTAACCTAAACAATATTGTAAAAAAATTTAAAAACAGACTTTTGAATATATATATATATATATTCAATTTTAAGATCAGAAAGAGTTTTGTAAAACATAAATCATAGTAGTTTTTTTTCTTTAGTAAAAAAAAGGTATATTTTGAAATTCAGTATTTTTCTTAAATATTATGCTTCAATTTTTGTTGTCATACACAGTTGTTTATTAAAACCTTTCAAATTTAAATGAAAAATAAATTTAAATTTAAAAAAAAAATTATTACTGTTTAATGAATAAAAAGGACAAAGAGCAGTGGTTCTTCTAACATAGTCCACTGTATATACGCTGTTTGTTTATAAACGAAAAAAATCTCAGGGTTTTTTCAGTAAATATTATTAAAATTTTATAAATAAATTAATATTTTATCTTGTTACTTCAAGAGGTTTTTTCGAGGTCTTATTTTTCTAAATAAAGAAAATCTTAGAAGCAATGTTTTATTTTTCATTACAGCTAACTTCAACAAAATTATCATATTTTATTAAATCATGTGACATTTAGATTAAAAGAATCCATGGATCTGAATAAAATTATTATTTCCGCTTTTTTTTAAAATTTATAACTTTTTCTAAAAGAATAATTTTTAATTCTCGAAAGTAACATTAGAATAATTAAAGAATAATTTTTAATGCATTAACATAGTACAGTTGCTACATGCATTAGTTAGTATTCAATGTATATTACATTTGCTATTTAATATTCATTATATATACTATTTAACGTACAAAGATTTTCATAACATTATTACAATTCTTTTAATAAATCATTTTGGAAAGTGTTAAATAGAAATCTGTATAAGTTTCATGGAAAGATCATCTGCTTTGCTTAGCATCACTCTGCAAAAAAGTTGGGCACTTCACGATGATGTCTAAGATTTCCTTCAGATACTTAAAAACTCTTTAGTCTTTATAATTAGAATGGGAAAAGAGATTCCTTTTAAAACACAGAACTTAATATTGAAAGGTTATATTATGCATTAAAAAAAAGTTTAGAGGTTTGGTACCAAAATCAGCACAGTTTTTATGGTACTAAGCAAATGATAGATGTTTGGTCTATAACAGGGATGGGCAAACTATGGCCCGCCGGAAGATTTTATCCGGCCCTCGGATAGAATTTTTATTTGTCGATCAGTGGTAAATATGATCAATATACATCCATTTTCTTGTCGACTATGTTTAAAATTATCTATGTTTTTCCTTTTTTAACAAAGTACTGATGACATTTTTACTTTCTCTATTTTCGTTCTACAAAACATAAATTGATGGAAATAGTTAGCACAGACATCTTCAATTGGTAAAATGTTGAAAGCAGAAGCTCTTTATAGAATAGCCGTAGATTGGCTCCAACTAGCTTTTGTCTTTCTCGCGGAGCTGACTTATAGAATCTAATGTAGGTAAATTGTACTTCACATTTGGCAAACTGCTCATTTTACACTCCAAAGAGCGGACAATCTAACAATCATCTGAAGCAGTTGTTTCTAAATACGCTAAAGTTTTACAAATCATTACCAAAAGCTAGTTTCCAAAATTTAATATTTCATGCCCTGAAAATCAGTGCTATGTTTGCTTAATCTTATATATGTGAACAAGAGTTTTCAACTATGAACCTTAGAAAAAATCATTTCAGAAGTAGACTAACAGAAAAGCATTTAGCCTTGTTCCTACAAATAAGCACATCTCACTTCGAACCTTAATATAAGGAACTTTTAAAAATGAAATCGCAATTTCCTTAATCTCACTAAATATTTAAATTAAAACTTGTATATCGCTTTTTTTTTTTTTTTTTTTTTTTTTAATTTTGAAGTTTTTACTTGGCCTACCAAACATTTTTTTTTCTTGATTTTTGGCCCTTGACCAAAAAAGTTTGCCCATCTCTGGTCTATAATAATCCAAAAGCAAAATTAAATTTTATCTGAGTAAGATGTGTTCTTTTATAAACATTATAACATACAGTCGTGTTCATTTTGCAAATTTTGTATTTGTTCTCAGTGATTACTAAAACTAAAATTTGAAGGTCTAAGGGTAACCTTCAGACAGAAAAAGCATTTTACTTCTTCCATCCATGTTAACCTACGGAGAACCCAATTATTCGTCCAATTATTCTTGTCTATTTCATTTCTAAATACAGTAGGGAACCGATTATCCGGAACGATCGGGACCATTGCTATTCCGGATAACTGATTTTTCCGGTTTTCTGAATCGCTACAAAAAGCCGTTTGTTTATTGTTAAACCCAACAAAAAAAAATGTTTTTTTGGAAATAATCTTAAAAAGAAGAATAAACAATGAAGGAATACACTAATAATTATTTCCTAAATGATGGTAAGGTAAACATCTTTCAAAAAAGAAAAAAAAAATCCTAAAATATTATGAGAAAAAAAATTTTTTTTTTTAAAAAATGGCTCAAAAATTAATTGAATTTCGTTCCGGTTTTTTGGTTTTCCGGTTTTCTGATTTCCGGATAACGGGTTCTGTACTGTATATCGACCAAATGTATGCTCAGTATTTATCCAGTAACTAATTAATATTGAATTATGTTTGTTTTATTTAATTCATTAAAATGTGTTCTGTTGAATTTTGTGGCCAAATTTCAAATTTTAAGATTGTAAGTATTTATAAAACTTTTTCAAAGTTCAAAATTTATTTAAGTTAGCAATTATAAAATTTTTTCCAAGTTCAAGTTTTATTTATGTTAGTATTCATATGACTTTTTCAAAGCTCAAGTTTCAAAAGTACTTACAACCTTAAAACTTTAAATTCGGCAACTAAGTTTAATGCAACACATTATTAAGAATAAACATTATTCAAAAATATTAATTAGGTATTGAATAAATAAGGGAATTCCAGTTACACAATTCTTTGTTGACTAACACAGAAGTGAAATTTATTTTCTATCTGAAAGGGGACTCTTACACTTGTTTTAGTAATTATTAATATAATTTTTACTAAATAAGTACAATGAGTACTGCTTTGAAAGTACTTAAAGCTTTGCAATATTTAACCTTTAATTATTTTCTTAACCCTATTAAAATTAATGTAAGCTCTAAATCATTAAAATGCATAATATAATAGTTTTATACAATTCACTCATAATCATGAAGGGTAACCTCAAATATGCTAGTTAACTAGTACAGACGATATTTTAAATTACGAAATCAGACTCAAGAACGTACTTTCTCTGGATAAACATACCTTTTTTCCTGACGGATTTGGATTTCTGACCACTAAAATCCAGGGGGCAGCTGCAGTTTGGTCAGGAAAGTGGTCCAAGGCTTGGACCCCTTAATGTTAATTTTAGTTTTTGCATATTGAATTATTCCTCGAGAACGTTGTTTGCACATTTGTATAATTTGTTTATCAAAAAATAATTCCATGCAAAATATAATTTTTAGTGATAGTTAGTATTTAATATTTTATTTACTAATGGTCAAAAAAATTTTGAATTGTATGTAAGGTATACAAATTTTTCATAATTTTAATGGCAAAATACAAAATTCGAATGAAATCGGTCGAATAGTTCCTGAGTAACCGAATTTTGAAAAGGTGCTTTGCGGCCGATTTCGCTCAAATTTTGATTTTTGCCGTCTAAAAAAATATACTTTTAAAATTTTTTTTGACTATTATTATATAAATATTTAAAAAATAATAAACATATACTAAACGTTATATTTTGCATGGAATTCAAAATTTTGATTCTTCAGAATTCATCAATTTGTGGTAGAAAGATTCATCTGGAAGGAGAGTTCTTTTACAATTCGTATATTTCTAAGTTGTAATATAAACATTAAATGTATTCTGCCTTCCCAATTTCTTTTACATTAAAGACATTTACATTAAGTTTTCTATTACTTTAAAGTCAATAAGTTTAACTAAATTTTGGCACATATTATTTTTATTGTTGAAATAACTATTTTTAGAGGTAGATTAGTTCTAATATGATTTTTTAAAAAAATAAAATTTTATCCAAGCAAAAAAAAAACTTGCAAAACTTAGCTATTAGGAGCTATTTGGATCAAATGAAAAGGACCTATCGATATCGGTCACCGACTAATAAGTTTGAGAAAAAAGTGGCTATACTAAGTCATTAGAGTTTGCCGGACACTGGCTACTATTTGAAATTTCAGGTCTATATTTCACTATATACTACTACAATAAATTTGTAATTAATTAGAGACAGAGAGCTTATGGTGACATGGACTGTGTAAAATAAAATAATTATTAAAATTTTTTCATTTGTTGTACTATCACTAAGCAGCTCTCATATGCACCGCTGCATCTAGACTAACGAAAATTGTTTTAATTATCATTGCTAACTATGTTTACAAAACAGCAGTTATAACGCTACTCTTCTAACTATATTGAGTAACAAGTTGTTCTTTAATGAAACTTTTTTCACTGTCATGTGTTGACCGTTTTGCTACAGGTACATATTTTAACAATTTACACTAATTAACTGTCCTATTAATTTACTTTTTAATGAATTAAATAATCCTTTTCCTTTGGGCGTTTTTCGCTTATTCAGCAGAAATACAACAGGAAATTCTGAATACAATGGCAGCTAGAAAAATGATACTTTCCACGCAAGACTGGCGATGTTAGAAGTCTTTGAATCAATTGTATTTTCAAGACAAAGTCATAGTTATCTTCTTAATGATTACGATATTTCCGAAGGAAATATTTCATCAATGTAAGAACGTTGTATTTGGAGTTTGGAAGTTTAAAATCCTAGCATCCCATTTAAAGGGAATGAAATTTGAGCTAATTAAACTAATTAGAAAAAGGAGAAAAAACTTTCATCAAAAAATTAAAAATAAAGGAAAATTATGTCGAAGAAATCCATTAAAATTAAACTACTGTTAAAAAATTTCTTCTTTTAATATTTTTTGTTTTTGTTTTTTGTAATTGATCCTTATTCACGTTTTATTTTATTTTATAACAGGCGTTGAATAGCTCAATTCCGAGTTTACGATTATCAATACTTAACTCCGTAGCCTTGTATTTTTGAACCCAATTCAGAAGACAAGGGAGCTCAAGGATCAACTATTGAGGGAAATTTGCCTTCGTGGAGGACTTTTTGATGGAACTAGCCCGCATTTGCGTTACATGGAGAGGAAAACCTCCCACTGTTACCCCTACTGCAAGGGGTTTCTAACCCATGATCCGTCTACCACTGAGGATATTTTACGTCAGCACTGTGATCGGTGCGTGTCGGGTGCGAAATTCGTATCGATCAGTCATCGCTGGGATCGATCCCGGGTCACCTCATTTACATTTAAAAACATTTATTTAATGGTACAGAGAAACCTGTTAAGATGATTACCTTTATATGAACCTTTACCTTGATTACCTTTGTAAAGAATATGAAGTAGGCCGGGATTGTCTGGTCGGTAGGGCGCTGTGCCCATGTCCGAGAGTTCGTGGGTTCGAACCAGGCCGGTCGAAAACTCCCCATGTAGTTGGTGACTGATGCACTTTAAAATTCTGTCGAGTCGCAAAGTCCTCCATGTTCCCATAACAAATCAAAACCTCTGGGGGTACTGGATTGGAGATCGATCGTTTTCTGATTCAGGTCAAAATTATGATCTGTGGATGAATGAATGAATGGGTCCGCCTTATAAACAGGTGTGACTTATGGTCTGGCAGAACCGAATTCTTGGCCATAGATGGCGCCACTGAAAAACAAGAATCGCACACTCTGCCTTAAATTTGCTCGGTTTCACCAAGCAGGCTTGCCCGTGTGGCAAGTGGCATTAGAACCAACCAACCAGAATATGAAGATTCTTTTAAAAAATAAGTAGTCGCAACAGCCTTAAAAAAATAGTTGAAAAATAACATAGATAGACGATGAAATCGGCACAAATAAAGCATGCCGAAAGTGATGATTAAACTGCCTGATTCGAAAATCGCAAATACTTATAATACCGGATTAAAACTATCAGGATTTCGCCTAGTAATAAGTGTTGAGAGAACGATAAAAATAAATAAAGTTCTTAGATTTGCGATAGAATCGGCACAAATGAAGCGCACATTTATATGCAAGTAGTATTCACAAGTAGCTTATTAATTAATACATATTACTGATATCCGGATTTTCAAAACCATGTAGAAATGTATAACGCCCATAGAGGTGGAGAGAGCATTGCAGTGGAAAGAAGTAGGGTCGTACATGTAACACGTGACTGGTGTGCAAAATTTGCCACATTTGCTTCGCTGCTTTGAAATTGTGTTAAAAATGTTAGGAGTATAGAAATATAATAGATAAGAAATTTCTTTTGAAAATATGAATTTTTTTACATATTGCAAACATTTCTAAATAAGATACAGTTATTCTCAATTTAATGTAGTAGACGTATGCCTGTTTAGGCAAAGGGGTGCGATTGTTCTTGTTTTCCAGTGGCGCCATCTATGGCCAAGAATTCGACTTCTACCATATCATGCGTCGAACCCGTTTATAGGGCGGACCCATTCATGCATCCATTCATTCATCCACAGATCTCGTTATTTTGACCTGAAACAGAGAACGATCGATCTCCAATCCAGTACCCTCAGAGGTATTGATTTGTTATGGGAACATGGAGGACTTTTGCTACTCGATAGATTTAACGTGCATCAGTCACTTTACTACGCGGGGAGTCTTCGGCCGGTCCCGTTCGAACCCATGAACTCTCGGACATGGGCCAAGCGCCCTACCGACCAGGTTATCCCGGCCTTCTCAATTTAATATTCATAATTATTGTCTTTTGTTTTTTAATTTTTAGAAAGGTGACAACAAATTAAAATAAATAAAGTAAAATTGCATTCCTAAGTATTTTTAATGATTTGCTTTTAAAATTTTCAATCGATGATGCATCCAATTTTAAAGACAGATATTAAATTCCTTTAAAAAAAAAAGGTTTTAAAATTGATATGATAACAACATAATATTTTAATACCGTTTTATAGGGTATTTAGCTAAAAAAAACTCTAGTGCGTATTCAGAATGAAACGTTAAACAGTGATAGCTGAATTATTTAAATTAATTACAATTAGTTCTTTTTTTTTTTAAATTTTCGTTTGTCTTATTAAAATGCCTTTAAATTTGTGATTTAACTTTTTTACATGCATAAAAATAGTATTTTCATACTTTATTTTTCAACTTCATAGCAAAAATAAGGCTATATTGTTGTTATTTAAAAATAACCAATGTATCTATTTTATATCTAAAAATAAGTTTAACAAGTCTATTTTCTATATATTTCTCATACTATATCTTATAAGTTTTATGTAAAATTGCTATATAAACGTGTAAATATAAATTTTTTTGAAAAAATATATACTACTTAATAATTTTGAGTTATGTAAAAAAAAAGTTTAATATTTATGTTTACTTATGTTAAATGTTTTAATGTTTTACTACAAAACAAAAGCTAAATTTCCTTTGTTTTTGAAATTTTCGTCGTAATATTTGTAACTTTACATCAATTATTTTCCCCCTAGACTAATTGAGATCAATTATTTCATTTCTGCCCCTTCCCCCCAAACGAAAAAAGTCATTCCCTGACGGATGGGTGCAGAGTAGCAATTGAAAATCACCCAACTCACGTCAAATGAAAGAAAAAACCATCTGTATATTTTTAAAATGGCTCATTAGTGAGTTTTAAGAGTTAATACAGACGTTATTTTTTGAGGTTTAAAATATTGCCGAAATTAAATGGTTTCACTATGTAACGACATCCCGCAAAGGATTGACTTCTTTAGTCAATTACCATTATTCTGTTTAATTAATAAGTAAAAGGCATGCTATGTTAATAATGTTGTACCTGACTACACTACTGATTTTTACACTTGTCTAACATAATTTCCCCCCCGTCCAGACGGTCAATACGCAAAAGGATAAATTTCTCGAAGTTTTGAAAAATTGGTTGAGGACTCGTTTTTTTAAAGGAAGGTTTTTCCTAATAATTTAGGTCTGAATTTTTCATCAATAGGGTAAACCAACCAGTGAAGGAACACTACCCAGTGAAGGAACAATTCATATATATTGATTAAAAATAAGAATTTGAAAGTTTTTTTTTAGATTGATTGGTAACAATAGCTTACTGCCAAACAATAGGAAGTCATCTAGCAATATTTTGGATTACCTGGTCAAATAGATTTCTCTGAAAAAATTTTTGAATTTGTTATTATCTCTGCAACACCTTGTTTCGTTGAAAAAATTATAAGGTGAGTGTTTGTACTTATATGTTTGAAGTGGAATTAATTGCATGTAGTAGTCTTATTTTTCTCACTGTGAAAAAGAGAATTCAAAATATAGTTATTGAAGTTACGTTTTATTTTTTTTAAAGCACCATAGCATAATCAAGTACTGAGATAAGGGGGTGTTTATTCACTGGATCACCAAACGATGAAAAACCAGTGAAGGAACAAGTGTTCCTTTACTGGGTTTTTCTCCCAGTTAATGAAAATAAAAGAAATTTTTTAATTTTCTTGTACTTTTAGTCATATTATACATCAAAATTCTGTTTAAAAGACAAAAAACAACTTCCAACCAGTGAAGGAACAGGCATGTTCCTTCACTGGATCACCAAACGATGAAAAACCAGTGAAGGAACAAATGTTTCTTTACTGGGTTCATTTCTCAGTTAATGAAAATAAAAGAAATTTCGTAATTTTCTTGTACTTTTAGTCATATTATACATCAAAATTCTGTTTAAAAGACAAAAACCAGCTTCTAACCAGTGAAGAAACAGGCATATTCCTACACTGGGAATACTTCCAGTGAATGAACAGTAATGTGTGATATATGATTTTACATGACTCTAGGATAAGTAATTCTGCTATATAGAGGACAACCGAAATTTTGTTAAAAATTGTATGAATAATTCCTGAAATAATTTCAGTTCAAAATGTTAATTTAATAGCTTAATTTATGAAAAAATTATAATTTATATTTATTAATGGGGTGTGTAGTTACATCAAATGTTAGGCAACTTAATAAACTATGTTTACAAATCGAAAACTAATTAAATATAATCATAAAAATTTGAATAGAACATTTTTTCGCTGGCTTTTGCACCAAGAACTCCTAATAAGACATCATTATAGGATAGTAACGTGATTATATAATTTATAAAAACTACTTTACAATGTTAGAATTTAGAAGCAAGCTCCTCAACAAAAAACAGAGTTAAACAGAAACGATACTCAATTTCTCCAGAAGCTTGAGAGGAAAATCCCTCAATATATGTTGCAAATTTTTAACGTAGCATTGACTGAAGAGTCTAATATTGAAAATATCCAAGAGCCTGTACTTTTTTCAATTAAAAGAAGACCACTTGGTTAAGTCAAACTTAGGAACTGAAGCTAGTATTGATAATGAGTGCATCTTAGATATCGAATTTGAAATGAGTCCTCATGCTGATCCTCATGCTTTGTTGAGAAAAGAAATGATTCTATAAGTAAAATAAGTACTTCTAAAGATCCTCTAGATATAAGTCAACAAGAGATGGATTTGCCTCAAACTTCAAGACACCTTTCCCCCGTCTATTTTCGAAAAAGGCATTCTAGAAATGTTGCTGAAAAATCAGAAAAAGGTTGGAAGAACCATTTACATTGACTAAATATTGATGATAAAAAGAAGGGCCAAATAAGAAGAAAAACGAATAAATTAACTTTTGCACTAACTTCAGAGAAATGGCAAAAATTTCAAAAAACTGAAAGATCTGAAAAAAGTTAAAACAAGAGAACATGGAAAAGAAAAAGAAAGAAAAAATACTTAAAAAAGAAAAAAGCTTCAAGAAATAAGAGGAAAAAGAGTAAATAAAAAGGTGATAAAATAGTAATGATAATAAACAGCATCGGATGACACAATGATTTAGATTTGACTGTCAAATTATAAGAAAGAATGATTTTTTTAAAACTTATTTTGTATTTAACATCACTTTAATTTCTAGTTCATGATTACAGAAAAAAGTTAGCATTTTACAAGTACTTGTATGTTATAATTTCACAAATAGTCCTATTTTTATATATTTGTATGGCTAAAAAATTCATAAAGAGCATTAAAAAATAACCAAAATTAAGTGTTCCTTTTCTGGGCAATTTTGTGTTCCTTCACTGGTAAGAGCTGTTCCTTCACTGGGTCTTCTTACTACTTGTTATTTGAACCTCCAAAACTTTAAAACAATATTATGTAAGTTCTCTACAATTTTTTTTGCATAGTTTGCAATTAGTAACAAATATGTTGACTCTGTCATTTAACTGAAATTACGAATTTTGAAATTAATATGATTTTTTAAAAGGCAAGCGAAGCTTAAGTGTTCCTTCACTGGTTAGTTTACTCTATATGAGGGGAAAGTAGGTAATTGGAAAAGCAGACTATTTCACATAGGAAAACTACAGTCGCAAATTAACGCATGTTTGTAGAGGGCAATTCTTATGTATAAATTCCATTTACACGCAAAGTTGTCTACGGTAGCTCATGCTCGTGCTATATCAGATTTATTTCTGATATAGCACTTCATATGGAAAAGATTATTGCTTTGTCTTTCGGAAAACATGACTCCATGTTGTTGATACTCCAGAATGTGATGTGCATGATTGCCTGAACAGAAAATTGTTCGAGGTGTATGGTTTGTTGACCACCATGATCTCCGGATTTATCCAACGCCTCTTATAAGAGAGAAAGGCTTCGCGAGGGTTACTACAAATGACAAATTCGATGCTTTAGTAGTCCGAACGTTGTGACTTTTTTTTTATTTTCTCTCACTGCGCAATTTAGCAGTCCGAACATTGTGACATTTTCTAATTTTATTCCCCACTGCGCAGTTTATGCTCGCTACGTCAGCTGTGAGGAGGATGTTTTGATTTATCTCCCATCGACTTCTTTGTATGAAGTCCAATGAAAAACATGTATGAAGTCTATATTGCCTGTGTTAGATATGGTAATTCGCATGTCGGCCACCGTCACATATATCTGGAGAAGTAGCGTCTTTTTCAAAATAAATTTTATTTATTTTGAAAAAGAAACTAACATGTAAATTTCTGTTAGATAGCGTCACTATTGATTAAAACTATTGCTACTCTCTTTTAACCCAATCCTTTTTATACAACTTTGCTATCTTATGAAAGTATAGTTTTGTTGTCAGAAATAAAAAAAAAATGCTGTTGTTATTGTTGTTTTTAATCTCATATGGACGAATTAAATCAAGAAAGTGCACTTTTTGTTAGACAAAAGAACATCAAAAGGATGAAAGTAGTCTTAGCTCAAAACCTCATGAATAGATGATAGGGCCACACATTCGTGAGGCCATTTCCGCAATTTAGATATATATCTGAAGGAGAAGGAAATTTTTTCCTGAACCCTGTACCCATGGTACTGCTTAGCAACCAATCACAGGACTTCAGATTCCACAAATTTTACGAGAGCTTATATCGCTTGTACTCGGTGGATCTTAGTGAAGTCCAGGTTCAATCCCAAACCCCTCCGGGCTCGAATTCGATTCTCTAACCACTGGGCTACAACGGCCCTTGAAACAAAAATTAAAGACAAGTATCTTAGGTTTTTTTTAAATTAATAATTTAATAATTATTTTTTAGAAAAAAAAAGGAATTTTTTTCTGAACTTTTAGTTTACCATCCACTTGTAATTTAGTAACTTTAAAATATATTATTTTGCTTTTGGAGGAACAGGCTGGCAAATAATTATTCATCTCATCTCACCCATTACTATTCTGTTTGCTAGAGAGAAACTTTTTATAAAATCTTCTTCTGGCTTATTCAAAGAAACCATCTCACTCATCTTTTATATGAATTAACAACCAGTTTGTGGCAACGCGGTGTCATCTTTTTGAATGGAAGGCGTAACAATATGGGAAAAAAAGTCGTCTGCAGAAAGACAATTCACGCAGATTTCTTCATTAAGATAATCGCCAAACAAACAGGCCAAGGACAATAGAACACAGAAATTCAATGTTATCTTAAGCCAAGGACGTTATAATATTTTTTTTTAACTACAGATGCAGCTAATTTCTGGAAATACTCTGTAAAGAACAGAATAAAATGACAACTTAATTGAATTAACTACTGCTGCTCAAGCATTTAATTAGCTGTTAGACAACTTAGACATCTCTTTTTTTCCATTTAAGACGCGTAATTTATGAATTGAAAATTAACTGTCAAAGCAGTTATCGTTAAATTATTACAATCATAATAGTTTTCTTAATAAATTATTAATTTGCGTGCCACCATTTGATGAGGAGGGATATTTAAAAAAGAAATAGAAAAACATGCCACCTTTTAGGTGATAATACGACTCTTATTCTTTTATCGTGGAACGAATTTGTAAAATATCCCAATTTTCACTAAGAAATACGTAAATTTAAAACAATCACGTATAAACTTCACGTTTAGCTCATGTTGATCTAGATATGTAATAGCTACAGATGCTTAAAAAACAAATAAGATAGAAAAAACTAAAAAAAAAATTTTTTCACAAAAAAAGAAATCAGGAAATGCTCGTATATTATTTAATATGTCAAGGTTAAAATGTGTGATTTAGTAAGTATGAGAATGATAAGATTATTTGATATATTTTTATTGTTTTTGTATATTAAGATAACATGATATATTTTTGTTGGTAGACTTGAGAATACATTAGTCAAGCATGGATGTATACTGACCTATCATTTTTCAGTTCAACGGATGCAAGTAAATTCAATCATATTTTTATTAATAAAAATGAACGTCTACCCATTCCTAAAAATAAACATATTAAAATTTTTTTGAAAAAAAGTTGAATCTACTACGGCTAAGTTAACAGAAAATAAGTACCGTCTCTTATATTCATAATCCTACAAAATGGCATATTTAATATATATGGCTTATTTAATATAATATTAATGGCAATAATATGCCAAATGATACTACATAATTTTGTATTTTATTTATTAGGTAAAATGGCATATTATCACAAAATAAAATGGATATTTAGCGTAGGAAAAATAGCAGAGGAAAAGTATTGATGCTATTGCAACGAAGTATCAATACAACTGTCACTCAGTATTCTTGCCATTACCATTAAAAATGCTGTTTTATGACTTAGATTATTGTTATCGACAGTAGCAAATTATTATAGATATTGGTCAGTGGTTTAATAAACCCCATTTATGACTGTTGACAAAATGCATAAATGAATAGTAAATCGTTCAAACGTATCTAAAAAGTGTTGAATTTAGCTTATTATGGTTCTGATAAACCAGAAATTAACTATAAGTAGAATTTACGTAACAACTATACTTATAAACCAAGTTTTGAAATTACTTACAAAGTAAGTCGTTAACAGGTAAAGTTATTAATTAACGAAACTGCAAAACAGTTTTATTTTTTAAGCAAAAACGTGTTGAACGAGGGAAAAAATATATCTGTTTAAATTTTCTGACACGTAGCAGAAAACAATGTTTAGTCGTCTTTAAACATAGGATGCTCCCTTTTGATGAACTTTGTTTTTAATTTTAAACTTCATATAGAATAAAAACTAGTTTCCTAAGCAGATTTCAGCAAACCGTTCATTTCTTCTTCCTATTTTTTTTCTTTAACTGAATTTTCAAATCATCGGTCATTTTTGGGATACCTGTTACTGTCTTCGATTTACTCCTATGACATATTGTTAATAATACAAAAAAATAATAGTAATGAAAATTGTATAATAATTGTTTTCGATAGAAAGATCTGTTTCATGAAGGGAGATAAAAATTAACTGTTGCGAACCAAGCAAACTTTAAAATTGTTGTTGTGTTGTCGTTGCTTATCCTCATAGATTTGACATTAGCCGCATCAACTCCAAAAAGTTGTTGACAGCCAGAAAATCGATGACAAGAAGGGGATCGGAAATTAAGTCCGCCCTGGACAGTCCGACACTATCAAGTATATTTTAAAATTGTGACAATTTCTAACAATAAGTTTTTTTTATCTCAATTTATTTTATATATTTATTTATTTGTAGAAAACAGAATGCTGGTAAAAATTGTCAGTGTCAGTGAGATTGAGCAGTGAGAGCCTTCTCGATCTTTCTCTTTAAATAATTAATTTAAAAGCTTGCTAATTGTACTTGAAAAGTATTCCTCGAAAACTAGTTGGTGTTCTAGTCAATAATTGTTTCCTAAATTGAATTCAGAAGTTCAAAAATTAAAGTGGAGTACGTTAATGCTTCATTGTAACAACAAGAAAATTTTTCATAAAATTTTATAAATTTTATTTTTTATTTACTGTTCTGCTCCTCAACAAAAGACAAAGATAACTGCCAAGCAATCATGGGGATTGGGGAGTGTAGCTAGCAGGGAGTGCAGCCCCCCAGTCGTTAAAAATAATTTACGTACGTTTTGTTTTATTGTTACGCATAGTTCAATAATATTTGGATTGTTATTCCTTATTTGTGTTAATTATCCTTATTTCTTGTAATTTTAAAATCCAACTTAGAAGACAAAGATTTATAAAAGAAAGCAAATTTATCTTTGAACATCACTATTTGAATGAAACTCCGTAAATTCTTACGTTAATTACACAGAAAGAAAGGAGCAATCTCTAAAAAATTCAACTATAAAGAATAATTTTTATCGAAGTGATTGTCAACGATATTCGTTCACTGAAACGCAACTCTTTATTCCTATTATCATGCCTCCCAGTTAAACGCTCCATCTTATAAAAAGATCCTAACTAACCCTCTACTCAAGTTTTGGGCGGGTTAACTTTTAAGAATGTTTTGACTAAAACGTTCTTGCATATCTCATTTCTGTTTCTTACAATATTATCAACCTCATGATTTTTATCCTACCTCAAGAATAACCTAATGATTTCTTCATAATATTTTTTTTTACTCGAAACAGATTTTTTTTCCCTTCAAAAGTGGAAATTTTTCACTTAAAATCAAGGCCTGACGCTGTGGTCTTACTGACCGAGAGAACGAAATAAATTTATTGCTTGTTCCTTCCTCAAGGAACAGGAAAAGAAAAAAAATTAATTTTTACATGTTGTAGAGTTTTTGAAGACCCTATTGAAAATTGTTGTTTTAATATAGATATTAAGGTATTCTCGGCAATATTTCTTTAAAAAACTAATTATAAAGCATTAAATTTTTTTGTAAGGAATTTTAATCGGGTCCCTGAACAATTGTACCCGTTCCTCCTCTTGGAGTACAATCTAGCGTAAAATTTATGAACAGAATACAATTTTTCTTTTTAAATTTCTATTTAAATTTTGAATGTTACAAAAGCTTGTTGATTGTTTTTCTTCAAAGAGATTATTTATAGATTATTTATAGAGATTATTAATAGCGTTATTTTTCAATAATTTTTACAATTTTGAATTAATTATTTTAAGTGCATATGCTGATTGAACACAGTATGACGCGAAGATTGCAACAAAAGTAAGTTCTGTTTAATAATTGTAAAACGATTAATAAGTTTGATTTTAATTTTAGGCCTTCAATCCCGAATAATATTCAAAATTAATACTTATAACTTTAATGAACTTATACTGATGACCACCAGAAACTGGCTCCTTGAGTGAAAAAGCTGGATCATCGTTTCTGTTATATATTCACTGACAGCAAAATCTCTTTATGTCTCCTCATTGGCTATGTGTGATGATGACATTAGATTTTTTACAGCAAAGCAAGAAATAATCCCTACTAACTGCTTTTATTACGCTCTTCGAAAATGAAAGTTATGACGGCGCTAATTATTATTCATGTGGTGAAACTTAAGATAACTTTTCAACGTTCAGGACATATTATTTTTCGCAATTATAAATTTTGCGTTGGGAAAATAATGCACAATTGAAAATATTTTCGTTCTCAGTTTAATTAATTAAAAACTATAAAATCTTGTTTACCTAACGCGCAGTCATTAGCGAAAAACAAATCGCGACTGACCTTGCTTGAACTCTATTGATACCTCTTTGAGTTGATGCTTAAGAAGGAGAACTTGTATTAATCATTTTCTTCAACCTACTACTGTTGAAGAAAATAATTAATACACATTACGTACACGTTTTTTTCTTCTTTTAACAGGAATGAAAACATTAAAAAATAACTTCAGAACGAACACATTCATTGTCAAGGTTAGATGAAAGGTGTTTTAGAACGGTTAGTTCTAATGTCCTTTTGGAGTAAATATCAGATGGACGACATATTTATTTGTGTTATCCAAGTGTTCACCTTTCGAAACATAGAAATGCGCGTGCGCAGTTAAATTACGTGTAAGTTTTCAGTAATAACTATTATTAATTTTTTGAAAGAAATTTTAAAAACAAATGCGCAATGCAGTTTTTGATCAAAATATTTTTGTCCTAGTAATATGAAAGAAAAAAATTTATAGTATTTTTAATAGTTATTTTTAAGAAAATATGTCGTAGTCTCTTTTATATTGTATAATAATTTCTGGCGAATTTTTTATTCATGAATTGGCTCTATTAATAAATTAGATTTATTTTGTTGATCAGTTCTAGTCTACCTTTTATCCTTGTTTATCTGAGAAAATAAAACCCAGAAATAGTTTAATAAATTGCTGTCAGTAGTTGTAAAATTTTGAGAATGAAACTCGAATAGTAAAATTAAAAATTATATGTTATTACTTTTCTAAAAAATTCGGCAATTATGCTTCCATAAATACATGATTTTTAAATATTTAAAGCTTTTACGTATCTGAAAACTAAATAAAAAAAATAAATAGCCAAGAATTCTTTTTTTTTTCTTTCAAATTTAGAATTTATTCTATACATATCCAGGACTAGAAGGTTGATGATAAATGCACTCTTTCTTTTTGCATTATTAGCATTTATGTTTATTCTTTTCTTCATAGGGTAATATTCGTTTTTTCTTTTTTTCATTTTCAGATTTGTTTCCCTGTTTTAACCCCTTAACGGGCCCTTTATTTCTAGTAAAAGTAAATTAAAGTATTTTTGGAATTGAAATTGTTTTAAGAACAGTAATTGATATAAAAAATGAAAAAACTCATTTAGTTTATAAAAATGCTATTTTTTTGGTGGTAAATATATTTAGCATGACCTATTAGGAACTTACTGACTTTCCTTAAATGCTACAAACTTCAAAAGGAATTACGTATTTTAAAACTTTTATACGTTTTTTAAAAGTGACAAATGGTTACCAATTTTATTCAAACTCACTTCAAGAAAGCTGAAGTTATTGAAAAATGGAAACCTAAATTAAAAGTGGTAAAACGTGGTGGTAAGTATACTTACCACGGCCTTCAAAAGGGTTAATAGTTTTTATAAATTTTGAATGAAATTATTTTTCATTTTAAGACCATTTTGTGAATAAAGTTTGTCTCTATAAATAAGTAATAATTTTGCATTGAATCTTGTTATTTTAAGAATATGAAGAAAAAAAACATTGCATAAATACATTGCGATTCTGATGTTTATAAATTCTTATTTAGATTTATCAGGTGTTTATTTACATTTTGTTTTATTCATAAATTACGCATTTATTTTCTACCTTATTTAATGTTGTATTTACAAATATAAATTACGATTTGTAATTTTCGATTTTTAAAAAAAAGAATAATTAACATAAAATTTATTTTAGAAAAATTTTAAGGGCATTATTTTTTATTTTTAGGTCATTTATAGTGGTTTTTAAAGGCAATTTTTGGGGCATTTTTTAAGAATTTTTATTCAAGTAACATCCTAGCTCTGTCTTAAACACATGTTTATTGATTTTTTAAGAGCTATAATTAAAGTATTATGGACTAAATTAGTTAAAATTACAATTAGCTATAATTAAATTAGCTATAATTATGAATTACAAGGTTACAAACTTGAAGATCAACAGTCAAAAACCCGAAAATGGGTCAGCTGTTCAACGCCGGTTGCAAAATTAAATATTATAACAAGGTTGTCAGTTAAATATTGTAATGGTTTGCGAATGGAAAAAAGAAAAGTTTCTGGAAAATGCACTCAAATTTTTATTTAAAAATAAATTTGTTTCAAAAATATAAGATTTGACATAAGTGCACCATAAACATCTTAAATATAGAAAAAATAAAAAATACTCCTTTATTTTATCATATAATTTTTTAAAAAAAATTACACATTTTGTCATGCTATTTATAATTAGCGTCAATAACTGACTTTCGCCCTGCAACATTAAATAATAAAGAAATAAAAGAACTAAATACTTTCTAATAACAGTATTAACATTTTAATAAACATTGTCTGCTTAGCAAAAATGTTGAATATGTTATTGTCATCTTCGTCTTTCTGTATCACAATATGGCGGAATTTTAGTACATTGAAAAGATGACAAAGACAGTCTTGGAAACAATGAAGGGCGTAATTATATCTTTGTGTACTTATAATTACCATTTTTTCGACAAAATATCAATTAACAGTGCATGAGTTTACAAACTCTTTATTTTATCCAAGGCTTCCATGAATATTTGATCTTCGCGACGTCGTTTAAAAAAAACAAAAGCTTTTGTAAATGGATTTTTTTTCCAAATTTTATTTTTCTTTAAAAAAAATGTCTCAAAGCTTTTCATTACCATATACTTTTAAGAAGACATATTTTAAAAGCCATTTCACATTATGTATTAAGGTGAATAGGCTTCTAAGAACTGTGTAGTTTTAAGACTATAATTGTCTCTTACTATAATATTAAAAATGGCAAAGACTCAGACAGCAACGACTGAAACATAAATTACAATGTTTAATTCATACGCAGCTTACTCGAAGAAGTTATTTTTATAAAAATTGATAGTTTTAATACTTTTTAGTTGTTTTAGTCTTAAAAATATTTACTTAATATTTTAATCAAAAAATTCATCCAATTAAAGGTAATTTTTCTTATTGATACTGGATAATCTGCAATAAGTAATTTTAATATATTTTCAGAAGTTTTGTCAAAAATGAAGTTAAAAGAAGTACAAGTTTGACGAAAAATCACTAGTCTGAGAAAAAAGCATTTAGGACATTAAGAATATCTTAATATGTTGATTGTTGGGAACAGAAAAGGGGTAATAGGTGATTGTTAAAAACAATCACACAATCAAAATGGCTTTGATGCTTTTATTCCGCCATCTTAACAAATGATTCGTGCGTTTCGCAAGTGATTCTTGCACGGTGTTTTCTTTCGACTTTGCTTAAAAATTGATTTGTGATCCCTGATGTACATTCTTTTTTTCTTCATTTTTGACAAAGATCATAATAAATGTTTTATGGCTGATGAAACGCCCAGTGATATGATTGTAATAAACCGCCAACTATTAAAGACAAACTAATATTTATTTAGGGTCCTTTAATCATTGAATCGCCCGTATATCAACTTAAAGACATTTGCATTTATTCCTTTTAAAATATTACTCCTCTCCAGTTTATTTTCCTATTTATATAGATAATACTTTACTATGTTGTTTATATTTAAAATTGAAATTCATAATAATTATATGAATATATCATAATATTACATTGTCATAATATGATTCTCCAGTTCATTTCCAATCAATATCGATAATACTTTACTATGTTGTTTGTAATTAAAATTAAAATTCATAATAATTATGTGAATATATTAGTCATAATAATTATATGAATATATCATAATATTACATTGTAGTTTTTAACAAAAAATAAATAAGAATCAGTTTGCTTAATTTAATTTCTTAAACTTTTTTTTGTAATTAGTCATATAATTTTTAGTTATATAGTTATATATTTTGTATTAGTGAAGTATAACGTTTATTTTGTAAAAATAAATTTAAAAAAAGGGGTTAATTATTAAATGTAGTTTATACTTAAAAATTTTAATAATAATTTTAATTTTAAGTTAATTTGGAAATAACTTTTTGCGGGCTTTAGAATTTAAAACTCCGAAAACTTAGAACTCACCGTAAAATGAATTCTACAAATTTATTGATATCTCACAGCAAATTTAAAGTGAACAGCAAAACACACATTAGTAGTATTCGTGAAAAAAATTTACTCGTCACTATGGTCAAGTACTTAACTGAGACTAAAAAATATTTAGGTTTCCTGGAATGGGGCTAATGTAACAAAAGTACAACTTTTAAATTCATAAAAAATGCTTAAATATAAAACACTAAGTTTTCAAATGAAAAAGTAAAAAACATATATGTATGTAAACTTGGGTATTCCGAAATCTGCTAAATCTTAAATTTCATTTGTAAATAAGCATATTTTCCATTTCAACCTTTCCAATCATTGGGTTAAATTATTATGTGGAATACCGGTTAGATCAAGGTCTTGATACAGATTCCGGTGATCTTATTTGCATTTTAAAATTTACATTTCTGATTATTTCTGTTTATTGATAACTAGTACTTGTGTAAATTTAAATAATTTTTTAAAATAAGCATTGGATTTTCGTTATTGATCTAAAGAAATCAAAACGAAAAGCCGAATCCGGAAGACTTAAAAATATTCTTTTAGGTATGTGGCCATAATTTTAATTTTTTATCGATTTTAGTTATTAAGTTTTTTAAAAAATGAAAGGAAAAAAGAAGAGAAAAAAAACGTTTTTTATGACATACACTAAATGCAAAATGCAAACAAAGTTATTACCAAATCTTGATATAAAGAAATACTTTACATTTATATCAATAGATGGCGATAAAATTCAGCTGTTGTAACTGGTCTTCCGACATCTTAGCCTCTGTTCTATTTATTCTAGAGAAAGTAATTCTTCCAGAATCAAAAGCATCCGTTTGGTTAGAATATAGAAAGACTTCTCCTTTTCCCTAAAAAGTATTTTTTTGAAAAACTCAAAAAAGAAAAAAAAAAAAATTTCGTTATTATTTCTTTTCTTTTTCAAACAAAAAAGCAATTTTTTATTTATAAAATGTTTTTATTCATTTGGGCATAAAATGAAATATCTTTTATATGGTTGATGAATTTAATTTTTATGTATTCAACAGAATAACGCGTGTTCTGCAAGTTTGCGCGTGTGTCTCTTTCTTATAACCCCAGAACCATTTGTGCTAGCGTCCTGAATTTTGGACAGTTAATGAAAGGGGCAATATTAGCTGCCCCTTTTAAAGCTATGCTATAATAGGTAGGTACTGTTTTAATGAAAAGGTGCATTAATATTTTAATGAATTACAATTAAAAGAATTTTCGCCAGTATTTTCTATAAATATTTTGAACAATATATTAAAAGTCAGATAGAGAAATAGTCATGCTTTTAAGTCCTTATTAAGGTCTTATAAGAATTTTATTTGTTCCTAAAATTTTGGCTTTAGTTTGCTGCCTTTGATGAATATATTTCACACACAACTCATAGGGTATGTAATCGGTACCAAATATACTAATGTAGATACAAAGACTGATATTGATATATTTGGCAAGTATTAAAACTCAGCAGTTTTAATACATAGTGGAAATAGTTCTTAGATAGTGTTAAACCCCGAAATTGATTGAGTATCGAAGAAAATTAGATGATAGTGGTAAATTTTGATTATCACGAATTGGCAGCGGCCAATAGCATCACCGATCTGAATACATTTAATCTTTATTCCTACAAAGAACGTGTTTGGAATAATTTAATAACGCTAAGCTACGGGAAACGGCACCAAATAATAAATAAAAAATTGTAATTAATTAGCTTTATTAATTGTTTCGATATAAGTTTAATTGTTTTACAGTGTCGTTCAAAACTAATTTATCGATCATTTTACTTTTTTTATTTACCCCGTCCGAAGAACAAGTGCTTAATTAGTCACTTATAAAAAAATCATGAAATTTTTGTCAAAATTTTTTTTAATGGGAAAATGTTAATTTTGTTTTAATTCAGATATATGATTAATTAATTATTCTTATCTGTAAGTAAATGTTTACAATATATTCATTTGAAACGAAATAAATGGTAGTAAAATGTCTTTTAATACAGTGAAAATTCAATTCTTTTAGTTTTTTTAACGGGGTTCCTGATCTAAGAAATAGGCTACAAGTAACTAATACAAAGGAAATGCGATTCTTCGAAAATGGCATTAATTTTCAAACAAGGAACTAAGCTTAAAAATTTAAATAAAATATATTGATAATAAGAATAATTTCATAATTCTCCAATAAATACCATCCCTTCTGCTGCTCATTTTTCCGAATTGATTTTTTTTTACCACCTTGTATGCCTCGTCTTTTACCAAATACGCCAAGAGGCGTAATTTTGATTTTCTCTTTCTGATGTTTTGAGTATTTAAAACTCATATCCACATGCGTTTCACATCAATAATTATTCATCAGTTTAATAACGTTACTTTGCACCCTGATATGATTTAAATCGGTACTACATTTAGGTTACAGCAATTATGCTCGTAATTATGATAAAACGCACAACAAAATTTTTAGCACTTTCACATTACTTTCAGTTATAAGGACTATGAAACCAAGTTCGCCAACACGTAGATACAATGACAGATTGTAGTTTTCACAGGTCACTAGCTATCGATAGTATACATAGGTACTACATCAAATTAGGTAATATCATGATTGTTAACGATATTTATAATTATCGAATTAGATAATATCGTGATCAATATTGATAACATAACATGTCAAAAGATAGAATTACGCATAACGATAATTACTGAATATGACATTGTGAGTGTTAATAAACTTTTTGTTTTGGTTAACAAAAACATTGACAGATGTAAAAAAAAAAGTATAAATTATTTAAATTGGAAGTGTGTATCGAATTTCGATTGTTGTTATTCGAAGTAACATATCACTGTACTATTTTTTTTGTATCTGTTTATTTCGGTTATATATATATATATATATCATAATCGTTGTTGCGCTGAGTAGCCGACCCAAGATTACTACTTATGTTCAACTACGTAACCTAGTAATTTTGAACTCAATCCAGAAGACTGATCTACTACTGAGGATATTTCACATTAGAACTGTGGTCGGTGCAAGCCGGATGAGGAATTTCATCGAACTCGGTTCACTTTTTTGGAAGGCGAACGCTCTATCCCCTGAGCCATCACGGCCTATTATGTTACTATTAGTTATTGTCTAGAGTTCCATTAAATTAGGCTTAAAATAAATTGTTTTATCGTAATTTAATAATAAGGTGAGCTTGTCCAGTATTTCGTCAAATCGTTAAATTACGATAAAATAGCTAATACTGTGCCTATTTGAAAGCAGTTTTTAACAATAATTAATAAAAAAATTAAGATAATTTAGATAAATAAAAGTATCTGATGTTCAAAGGCATGATAAGTAGCAGTTCATAATAAGATGGCGCCCCTAGCGGCATACGATAACATTTCCGGTCATGGTTTCCTAGGTAATTCTTTATCCTTATGATGTGCCGTACTTCCCCTACAAGTTTGTCGCAACATTTACGGGACACCCTGTATTTATTAGAAGGCAGAGCTAATACTTCTTTGCCGTATTTTATTTACCATAACCAAATATCATGCAAGTATTCTCAAAATCATTGTAGATTAGTTATGTCAAAATTAAAGGGAAAGTAAAAACAATTCTGTTTCATTAAACAAATCCTTATTATTTCTCCTTATTAATAAATATCCCTGAAAATGTCACTTACCTGCCTCAGCCACTAACCTCTTCAATTATGAATAATTCATGCAAAGAATATATTTTCTAATTACAATGAAATTTGTCAATTTTGTCAAGATTGAAGAAAAAGTTGAAACGAACTTATTCGTCCATTTATTTATTAACTTACTTATATATATATATAT